>NC_054837.1:35172484-35490122 GCF_018345385.1 Vulpes lagopus
AAACCGCTGCGCCACCCAGGGATCCCTAGATTTTCTTTTTAAAGGAAAGATGGCCCCACATAGGCAAGGGGTCTGGTTACAGGGCACAGGTGTAAAGTTGCAGAGAAATGGCTTATTCTTCACTCTTCTCAGAGGTTCTGGGTGCCTGAAAATGTGTCCTCCCAAGGCAAGGCTTAATTTGAGTCCTTTGTCGCTATGAGGCTGGCCAGGCAGCACTTGGACCATGAGGCGAAGGCCTCGTAACCCCTGAGAAATGCATCTGAGGGGATGCCAGCCCTTCACCTGGAGACTCACCCATCCCCACACTGTCTCCCACACAGCCGTGAGTTTGGAGTGGTTCTCAACCATCTTCAGGGACACCGGAGGAGGATGGCTGTCCAGGGGCTGGATAACATTGCACCCACAGCAGAATGCTGGACAACAGAGTGTTGACAAGGATGTGGGGAAGAGGACCCCTTTGCACAGCCAGCACGACGGGAAGAAGACACCCCGATGAAGCAGATGCATCCTTTCCACCCCGCCGTCCACTCCTGAGGCGCATCCCAGGATGGTTCTCACACGGGGCCAAGGGGGATACATACACAGGGACTTGATGGCAGCGTGGTGCCCTTATCGGGGCCCGTGAACGCTATGGGACACGTGCAGCACCTGGAAGTCACCAGCCAGAAATACACACAGCAACGTAGATGGAGCTGGGGCCAGGGCACCTGGAAGTCACGTTCATCAGAGCATTTCCAAATACAGTAGCACAATGTGGTCCACAGACATGTGGGGGGTCTGTGATGGAGAAGGCAAGGAGGTGGGATAGGTGGTAGACAAGAGGAGAAAGAGCCAGGCGACAAGAGAGAGGGAAGGAGTGGGGGGAGGAGGGTGGGTGGGCCAGAGGAAGGACAGATGGACTAAGGAAAGGACAAGTAAGGACAGCATGTTGGGGACCAAGGAGCGCGGTCAAGCCCACCATGGGCACCCCCGGGGTCCCCTGTACCTGCAGGACTGACAGTTCTCCCCAACACCTGCAGCAAGTGCCAGAACAAGACCAGAGAGCTTTCCAGATGGGTGGAAGCACAGACGGAAGATGGGGAAACAGGGGTCATGGCATCTGATTCCAAGGAAAGCAGAGAAATGAAGAAGAGAATTTTCTAGAAGCCGGCCTCAGCCAGGACAGACCAGTGCAGCCCTTCATGGGGCCCCCAGAGCCACACAGACCTGGCAAAGGCCCAGGGAAACTCAGGGCTAAGATCCTTGCTCACCGTGGCTCTGAAAAGAAGCCACCGCGGCCCAGGGGACATTTGAACGCTTGGACATCTAGACCCACGTGGGTGGCAGGCGCTGTGTTAGGGTCACACCTCACTCGTAACCCTCACCCCTCATCCCTCCCGAGAGGCTGAGGGTGCCTGCGGCCACGCTCAAACCCCAGCTCTCAAGGCGGGTCCCTGGACCGCAGCCTCGACGCCCGGACGCTCCCCAGGCCCGCTCAGCAAGAGACTCCCGGTTTTCGCCCGGCGACACGGATGCTCACCAAGTCCGGAACCACAGCCCTAATTAAACTTCACGTTTCTCTCCAAAAACGCAGGGCCGGGCTGGGCAGGAAAGCCCGGAGCTGGGGAGAGCCTCCCGTTCTCCCTCCCGCCCTCCCGGTCCGGCAGGCACATGCCGCCCGTCCTCTCCCCCACGCCAGCACCTGCAGAGCAAGTGAAGGAAACAGTCACGGCGGAGACGGACGGTCGCTGAGTGGCCTCCTCCCTTAGTGCTGGGACTTCACGGCACAGCCTGCGTGTTGCCTCGTCGGGGGAAGCTTTTGAAACCGTCCGCGCGCACAGGCGTCCCTGGGGTGTGGCTGGGTCCCCGTCTCTGCAGCATGGACACAGGTGCCTGGGGGGAGGCCGCCCCCCGAGTCTGAACACCTGCCCCGCCTGCCCCGGGCACGCTGCTGCTCTGCTGCGACCTTCCCCTGAGCCGCTTCGTCACCTTCTCAGGAGTGTGGTAAACAGCAGCTGCCAGCCACTTCCCCGAAGTCACCTCGAGATGTTCGGCTCCCTGCTGGGCGCAGGCCCATCACCCCACCCTGCAGACGGGCCGGCCTCCTGCCTGCCTCCCACACCACAGCCTACACCGGGTCACATGCAACAGTCCTGCCTGGAAGCCCTGAACTCAGCGGCGCCCACACAACACGGGACATGAAGCCCCACGTAGCCGGTACCGGCAGCCGCCAGCCGGAAGCCAGTTCCAGGCAAGTGCAGCAGGGCTGGGAGAAAGCAGGGGCCAGGCATCTGGGAGGGTTATTTCCTGAAGACCCTAGACCGTTCACCTTGCCAGTGGGGTAGTCTGATGTGCTTCCCTGCCCTGGGCACCTCCTCCAAACTGCATGGGTGCCCCCACCCCGCCCTGCCACCTCCCCGAGGCTGGCTGGCCCTGCTGCCTCCTCTTCCTGCCTAACCTCCCATTCTCAGAGCCATGGCCCTTCTCACTCGGCCTCTCCCGTCTGTACCATCCACCCCTGAATGAGACAGGGTCTCTCCCAGGAAGGAACAGATGCAGGAACGGGAGGTCTGCCCGAGGCCCTCCCTCCTCACTCACCCTATTGCCCTAAGAACCTGCATGGGTAAGGGGATCCAGGGAGCTCCCGCTGCCAGTCCCTGCAGGAATCCCCAGCAGCCCCGCCTCCCCAAGGGCCCCACCAGCCTAGCTCTCAGCCCCACACAGTGGGGACAGCCGGCAGCCAGCAAGGGGCCCCTGAGGACAGGAGCAAAGCTGCTTCTACAAAGGCCTGAGCCTCAGGAGAGCAAGCCGCACCCCTGCCCCCAACCTCCCCAGCTCACACAAACCCAACTTCCTTGCTGGCAGGTCTTCGGACTGTGTAAACACGGCATTTCCAGGTGAAAATAAGGCTTTCCGGGGAGAGCCTACCCCAGCCAGCAGCCCGCTGCGTGCACACAGCACACTCGCGCACAGGCACACGCGCACACACGCTATGCACATTCTGCCGGGAACATCTGTTTTGACAAATAAATCATTCAAGTCAGTCTACGGGACGTGAATTGACAAATCCTTATCCTGCACGTTCCTCATTCGGTGCATATCACGTCTGAGCCCAGCTGTGAACAACACAACCTCCTCTCATTCTCTGGGCCCACACCCCCTTCCCCACGCAGCCCCAGCCCCTGAAGACGCTTCCAAAGCCCCCAGAGGCTCGGCTCCAAACCGCTGCTCACACACCCCCTCCACTAGGGCTGAAAAGGCAAGGCCCAGTGATGTCAAACTTCGCCCAGAGGCGCTTTCAGGAAAAAGCACTGGGGCGGGGGCAGGAGGCCGGAGGGGCGAGGGGGTGGGGGGCCCAGGGAGCCTCCTGCTGAGAGCCAAGGGGCCTGCCTCGCCCCTCGCCCCTCGGACACAGCCCCGGGCGGGCGGTGGAGCAGCCAAACCCGGAATGGTCTGGAGACATCCGTCCCTCCCCGCTCCCCTGCACCGGGTGTCTTGCCGCCGCGCCGGGGGTACCTGGAACCCCGCTGAAGGGCGTCCTCTGACCACTGGGAAATAAACTTCGGCAGGTGTCAGGGCAGAGAGTTTCGGGCACCGCCTGCCCTCAGCGCGCTGCGGCCGGGCGGGAAGGCGAAAGGGAAGGGGCAGCTATTTTTAGGAGAAAAGATGAATCTCAGCCTACCTTAGAGCGAGCTGTGCCAAGGCTCCGGAGGTTCACGCGCAGACACTGCAGTCTGCTGTGTCGGGTCACACAGGGGGTGAGCAGGGGGTGGGGGCAGGCGGAGAGAGGAGGCCGGGAAGGAGGGGGCCGAGGGGAGCGGCGGCGCCTGCTCCGATGGCTGGAGGGACTCGGTCCTGGGCGGGCGCGCGAGCGTGGGGAGCCGGGAGGGAGGCGGCCGCCACGCAGCAGCTGCAGAGCCTATGGAAGGCCGTGTCCAGCGCTCCCACGCGCTCCACGCGCTCACGCGCACCCCCCAAGATGGCTCATCCCTGCCTCCTCCTTTCCGCCGAGCTGCTGCGGTCAGTGCCAGGAGGGAAGAGCCAGGCGCGGCCGGCAGCTGGGGGCCCTCCCTGGATGCAGCTGAGGCGCATCCCCGCTGCTGCTGACCAGGTCTCCGCAGCAGGGCCCGGGCAGGGGGACAGCCCCCGTTCCGCGTGGCGTGGCCCCGTGAAGCTAAGAAACCCAAATGCCGCCCGAAATTAAGTGACTGCGTGGAACCACCCAAGCCGTGGGGTGTTTACCGCCCCCCCAGCTGCCAGCATAAAACGGGAATACAAAGCCGCGTCCCCGCGTCCTCCCAGAACTTGGGCTGCTGCACAGATGAACCAGCTCCCTAGCAACGCAGCGGCAGAGAGAGGGAAAGGCAGGGGACGCGCCGGACCCCCCTGCACGCACACTCCCTTCCCGGGAGAAGCCCACCATGCGCTGCCGAGAGATGCTAAGTCATTGATCGCAGCAACAGGAAAGCCGAGGGGGGGCCAGGCCCGCATACCCACCTTGTGGCTCTGAGGGATGCTGCTGACAATGGCCCATCCAGGAACCCCCAGCAACGCTGCCCTACACGCTGCCCGCAGCCCCTGTGCACAAACACAAAAGGCTTCTTTGGACCTACTTCCTGATGCTCCTCGGATCAACAGACTCAATTCACAGGTTTCAAAACAACAAAACAGGCTCATCCATAAAATCCAACACGTTCCTCCCCCCAAGTGGTTCTGTTTGTTTTAAATGAACACAGTGATCCAAAAGCTATGTGGCCACACAGAGACCTCATCCCCGACAACTTCCCTGTTACCACAGCAGGTGAGCTGAGCAAAGTGTTCAGCACCAGGACTCCCCTCTGCTTCCCAAATACTGGGGCATCCAATTCGCCTGCAAGCTGGAGGCTTCTCTCAGAAATGTGCTTATAAGCTCTGAGCACCTCCACTGAGCCAGGAGCTCTGTGCTGACATCAGGAGTGGATGTGGGACCTCCCGTCCCTCTGTCTCCCTCCTGCCAGCAAGCTGTCAGATCCCCACTACTGTGATGGGGAGAGGGAGGCACAGCATGAACTGCCGAAGAGCAGTGCTCAGACTCCCCCACGCACCTCTGTCCACAGCCTAAGTCACGACGGCCCAATGACCACCAATGGATGGACAGATCCGCAGACTGTGATCCATACAGTGGAATGCTATTCAGCCATCAAAAGGAATGAAGCCCTGACACCTGCTACCACATGGGTGACCCTTGGAAACATGACGCCAAGGGAAAGAAGGCAGATGCAAAGGGCCACATATCATATGGTTCCATCAATAGGAAATGTCCAGATGGAAAACAAATGGGTAGTGTAGTTGGCAAGGCATAGGAGGAGGCAGGAGTGAGGATGACGGCTGATGGGTACAGGGTACCCATTCTCTGGGGGACAGATCACATAGGACCTAGATAGAGGTGGTGTTTGCACAACTCCATAATCGTACTAAATGCCGCGGAATTATTCTTTAAAATGGTTGTTTGTTATGCAAACCTCATCTCAATAAAAACAGAAGAAAAAGAAGATTATGAGAAAAGCACATGACCTGGGGATCACACCAGCTAAGGCCCCAATCCTGCCTCTGGATCCTGCACAAGGAGGTGCATCTGCGGCGTCCCACTCCCCCAACCTCCCCGCCACCCCTGCTTGGCAGCATCATACCTGCTTCCAATGGAGCAGCCACTTGGCTGGGCTGTTTCAGGGAAGCAAATAAAGTAGTTGACAGGAGAAAATAAAGCTATCCTCCTTAGAAAGGACCATTCTGTGAAATGACACGATTACACAGAAATGGCTTTCTACCCCAATTTCTCAGCAGGGGAACTAATGTTTAAAGCAATCCCATAAAAAAAAAAAATAAAAAAATAAAAAAAAAAAATAAAAAAAAAATAAAAAAAAAAAATAAATAAAGCAATCCCATAGATCACAAGTGCTTCCTTTTCAAGATACTGAATCCTCCCCATGCCAGGCCATCACTGTCAACGCCTGCTCTGTTAACACCACAGATTGTTCTCCTAGGACTTCCCGTCCATGCATGCTGCTTACGTAGGGGTGTCCGTGTAAGCCTCTTTAGTGGGCTGGGCAAGCCGAGGCCAGAGGAGGAAACCCATTCCTGCTGGGAGTCACACTGTCAAATCAGAAAGGAAAGGCCGGGATTCCATCTCTGGCACCATGTTCCAATTTCACAAATATCAGGCAAATTTTGTGCATGAGATGCTGGAAAAAGTAATAAACCAGGGAGTTTTGCAGGGATGCCCTTAGGGAGCTACGGGTACAGAGGTAGCCTCACCCCCCGCCCCGACCCCCAACCACCCTGCCTCTGTGAAGACCGAGGACATGTCCAACATGGAGGCAAGGAAACATCCAGTTCTTAGAGGTGGGCCCCTGGCCTTGGGACCAACTCCCTGGATGACACCAGAGAAGCTAGCGCCTTCTCTGACTGTCACAGGCAGGCAGTCCACTGGCCCCAGATGGAAAACACACCACACAAAGGCTTGACTACTGATGAGCCTATAAGGCTAATGGAGGCTGCTATAAATAATGCACATTTATTTATGTGATCGTGATTGCAACGGGTGTTGCCAGATGTCAGAGACACCCCAGATGTGAAGCTGCATCACTGCCACTGAGGCCTCTCCAGCTGTGCGTTCGGAGAAAGCACAAACAGGCAGTTTCCACTTGGAACAGCTATTGAAGCAAATGTCAATCATTTGGTTGCTGCCTGGTTCTGAGGGCTCAGCATTAAAGCAGTAGCGTCCACTCCCATCCTCCAGCTAATAATAGGTCCAGTGGACGCTAGGCACCGTGCTTCAGCACCTCTGTGGGCCCGGAGCTTAGATAAAGCACAGCAAGTTTTCCATGAGGCCAATTCCAAGGTCAGGACCCAGTGTGTCCACCGAGGTCTTTGCCAGCTCTATTTGGAAGGCTGGAGTGCAGTGTGAGCTCAGCATGTGCTAGAAGCGTGCATCACCCTGTCCATGAGGAGAAGGAACATCAAAAGCAGTAGAGGCAGGCAGTACTTGGAGACGATACTATGGTCCACAGGGAAAGCCACATGACCCAGGAAACATTGCAAATGAGTAGGACAGCACAGCATTGCATAGCATAGAATGGAATAGACTAGAACAGAATTCCATGTATATTCCTTTTTTAAAAAAAAAAATATGTTATATTTAGAAGAGCCTGTGCAGAGGAGGGGGTGGGCAGATGGAGGGAGAATCTTTTTCTTTTTTTTTCTTTTTTTTTTTTTTTTTTTGGTGGGGAGAGAGAATCTTAAGCAGATGCTGAGCTAAGCCTGGAGCCTGACAAGGGGCTGGATCCCAGGACGCTGAGATCATGACCCAAGCCAAAATCAAGAGTCAGAGACTCAACCGACTGAGTCACCCAGGCACCCCCTGTGTACATTCTGTAGTAGAATAGAAAAGTATACTATTCTTGTTACCAGCAAAAATAATTTATATAGTATTGCATATATGAACATGTAAAAATCAACAGCTTTCCTATATAAGAACAGCTAGTCGGGAAGTACAATGGAAAGGTGGGAAATCCCATTAAAATAGCAAACAAAAAGAAAAACATCTCTACAAATGATTTGAGTCAGAAATGTATAATACATATTTGAATAAAGAAAGAAAGAAAAGAAGAAAATTGCATAAGGAGAAAAGCATACATTAGACTTGGCTGGGATACTTACATTTCATCAATGCTCCCTAAATCAGCCTTAATTTTTTTTAAAGATTTTATTTATTTATTAATGAGAGACACAGAGAGAGAGGCAGAGACACAGGCAGAGGGAGAAGCAGGCTCCATGCAAGGAAACCTGATGTGGGACTCAATCCCAGGACCCCGGGATCATGACCTGAGCCGAAGGTACATGCTCAACCCCACTGAGCTACCCAGGTGCCCTAATCAGCCTTAAAATTTAACGTAATTACAATAAACATAAAAGCAGAGGGGATCCCTGAGGGGCTCAGCGGTTAAGCGCCTGCCTTTGGCCCAGGGCATGATTCTGGAGACCCAGGATCGAATCCCACGTCAGGCTCCCTGCGTGGAGCCTGCTTCTCCCTCTGCCTGTGTCTCTGCCTCTCTCTCTCTCTCTCTGTGTGTCTCTCATGAATAAATAAAATCTTTAAAAAAAAAAATATGAGCAGGATTTTTTTTTTAATCTTTGGAAGCTGATTCTAAACTTCATAATGAAGAAACAAGCACAGAAGTACAGCCTGGACATTTTTTAGGATAAAAAAGAGTAATAAAGGAGGACTAGCCTTCTCAGACCTTAAAATATATTATCAGTAAAGGGGCCCCTGGGGGGGGGGTTTGTTGGTTAAGCAACTCTTGGTTTCGGCTCAGGTCATGATCTTAGGGGCATGAGATCCAGCCCCATGTCAGGCTTCTTGTTCAACACGGAGTCTGTTTCTCCCTCTCCTTCTGCCCCTCTTTTCTCTCTCCCTCTCTCTCTCTCTCTCTCTCTCTCTCTCTCTCTCTAAATCTTTAAAATAAATAAATGAATTATATATATATAATTTTATATATATAAAATCTGTGTATAAATAAATGTTTTTGGTCCTGCTGCATGAACAGATACATCAGTAGAACACACTTGGATAAATACATCCAATTATGTAGGAGAACTTAATATTTGATAAAGTGGAACTTCTAATCAATAAGAAAAGATTGATTATCCAACAAGTGATATTCAGAAAACTGGATAATTTTTAAAAATACTTTTACAGGGGTACTTGGGTAGCTCAGTCAGATATGAGTCAGACTCTTGGTTTTGGCTCAGGTCATGATCCCAGGAGCCTGGGGGAGTCCACTTCCCCCTCTCCCTCTGCACCTCCCCACCCCTGCTTGTGTGCTCAATCTCTCTCTCTCTCTCTCTCTCTCTCTCTCTCTAAATGAGACCTTCTAGAAGAAATCACGAAGAAGGACTTTCTAAGCAAAGAAGAAAACCAGAGATGATGGAAGGGAATGTCCATTGCATCCGACTACATGGAAATTTAAAACTTCTGCACAGTGAAAAAAATCCCATAAACAAATCAAAAGATAAGTCACAAACCAGGACAAAATATTCATAACACAAGTTGTAGACTCGGGTGTAGGTCCAGATTTTGTGAGGCTTGTAGTTCACTCCATATGGGGAGTCCTGTTCAAGAAAAAAAAAAAAACAGTAAAACTGATACAAATATGGTGACTTATAAAGAATGAAAAAGTAAATCACAACAAATCTCACACTTTAAAAAGCTGATAAATCCCACAAACTAGCAAAATCCACAAAAGGGGCATTATGTTTTTTAATTCAGCACCTGACTCACTTCCATAATACTTTTTTTTTTAAGATTTTCTTTATTTATTTATGAGAGACACAGAGAGAGAGAGAGGCAGAGACACAGGCAGAGGGAGAACCAGACGCCATGCAAGAAGCCCAATGAGGGACTCGATCCCAAGAATCCAGGATCAGGCCTCAAGCCAAAGGCAGACACTCAACCACGGAGCCACCCAGGCGTCCCTCCATAATACTTTCTAAAAAATGTCAGCTGCATAATCTTTGATTACCTCTGCACAATGACATCGTAATGTATTTTTTCTCTCTTGAGAGGACAGAAAAATTCTTTCCCCAGCCTCATTGATCAAACTTTTTTCTTTTAAAGTTCTATTGGTAGTTTAATTTTTTTCTTTAATAAATTTCCTTCACCTAAAATTATAATAAATGTACTTGGGTGTTTGAACAGGAATTTCAGGGAGTACATCTGAATTCTGAGAAATTCTGTTTGATTTGATTACCATCTAGAAAAGTCAATTAGAGGGACGCCTGGGTGGCTCAGTGGTTGATTGTCTGCCTTTGGCTCAGGTCATGATCCTGGGGTCCTGGGATCCAGTCCCACATCGAGCCCCCTACATGGAGCCTGCTTCTCCCTCTTCTTTTGTCTCTGCCTCTCTATGTCTCTCATGAGTAAATAAATAAATCTTTTTTAAAAAGAAAAGTCAATTCGATCTCTGATGGATGACGTTTGCTGGATTTCAGGGATAGTTCAGGCACGAGCACTTTCCTGGCCACATATTGGTGAGAATGGCATCATCCAAAAATCTTATCTTTGAGGGCTGGAAGGTATTTTCCGAGGACTGGCTGAGTCCATCCACTGCAGACCTGTCGCCTCACCCACTACCATGCACCTCTAGGGCCAAATTCCACAAGATGTGTCTGTATCATGACATGGTCTTTGGCCATGCAGGACCATGAGGATAATTCAGTTATAAAGAGCAAAGTGTCCCCTTTCATGAAGAAGGAATCCCCCACCCCTCCCAAAGCCAAAGCCAAACCAAACCCAGGGAAGGCCAATAAAGTAGTGCTGAAAGGCATCCACAGTCACAAAAAAAAAACAGAAGATCCTCACATCACCTACACTCTGATGGCCCAAGACATTGCATCTCCAAAGGGAGCCCAAATATCCTCGAAAGGGCACCCCCAGAAGAAACAAGCATGACCATGATGCCATCGTCAAGTTCTCCTTAACCACCAAGTCAGCCATGAAGAACATAGAAGACAACAACACATTTGTGTTCATCGTGGACGCCAAGGCCAACAAGCACCAGATCGAACAGGCTGGGGAGACACTCTATGACATTGACACAGCCAATGTCACCACGCTGACCTGCCTGATGGAGAGAAGATTGCGTATGTCTGACTGGCTCCTGACTATATGCTTTGGATGTTGTCAGCAAAATTGGGATCATCTAAACTGGGTCCATCTGGCTAAATCTAAATATAAATTTTTTCACCATAAAAAAAAAAAAAAACAGGAAGTCTTACAGGAAGTCATCCCATACCATGATGGCTAGTGATGTTTTATACCCCTAAGTGACAGAGAACTCCCTAAATGTATCCCACAAAATCCCAATTAAATGTAACCCAAGAGGGGATCCCTGGGTGGCGCAGTGGTTTAGCGCCTGCCTTTGGCCCAGGGCGCGATCCTGGAGACCCGGGATCGAATCCCACATCAGGCTCCCGGTGCATGGAGCCTGCTTCTCCCTCTGCCTGTGTCTCTGCCTCTCTCTCTCTCTCACTGTGTGCCTATCATGAATAAATAAAAATTAAAAAAAAAAAATGTAACCCAAGAAAAACTGACTCTTAGATCTCAAAAATGCCCACAACCTGCCTGAGAACACCAGCATGAGGAAAAGTCTCAAATGAAAGATACAATCCTCTTAAATTATTGCAGTGAAAATAACTTACTTGAGTGGATTTTATGAACACATTGCTAGATCCTTTCCAGGGTCTTGTGAGGGTTCATACAAGTGAGACTCTCAGAAAATTAAACTTCATTAGCTTCACAATAAACCTGCCTCTTGGGATCCCTGGGTGGCGCAGCGGTTTAGCGCCTGCCTTTGGCCCAGGGCGCGATCCTGGAGACCCGGGATCGAATCCCACGTCGGGCTCCCGGTGCATGGAGCCTGCTTCTCCCTCTGCCTATGTCTCTGCTTCTCTCTCTCTCACTGTGTGCCTATCGTAAATAAATAAAATTTAAAAAAAAATTTAATAAAAAAAAAATAAAAAAAAATAAACCTGCCTCTTGGGATCCCTGGGTGGTGCAGCGGTTTGGCACCTGCCTTTGGCCCAGGGCGCGATCCTGGAGACCTGGGATTGAATCCCACGTCAGGCTCCCGGTGCATGGAGCCTGCTTCTCCCTCTGCCTGTGTCTCTGCCTCTCTATCTCTCTCTCTCTCTGTGTGTGTGACTGTCATAAATAAATAAAAAATTTTAAAAAAATAAATAAATAAATCTGCCTCTTGACAAGGTAAGGACTAAATTGCTCCATATACAAAGAGCTCTTGTAAATCAATAAGACCAACAATCCAGTAGAAAAATTGGCAAAGGATGTAGATCCACAGTTCAGTACCCTCCAATAAAAAAAAAAGAGGTGTGGCTGCAACACAATGTCCAATACATATTAAGTGGAAAAAAAGAAAAATAATAATAAATACTGTGTGTATGTATTCCCTTGTTTGCATATAAAAGAGGAACACTTGATATTTCAGGAAGCTTATATACAACAGTAAGCGTGGTTGCCTCTTGAGAGAGAGAGGGACAAGAAACTAAGAATTGAGTATTCAAGATCCCACTTCCTTTGGCACAGTGTGAATATTTTCCATGTGCAGGTATTACTACACATTATAGTAATACATATACATATATATGTTTTTTTTTTACTCAAACCACTATTATATAATAGAACCCATTGAACCATAAACCTAAAAGAGGTAAATTTTACCGTAATTAAAATTTAAAAATCATAGATATTTTAAGCAGTTATTGAGTGTTATTATATAGTATGTCATGGATATTATATATACACATATTAAATACATAATACATGTTAAATTAATACCATTGTGTGTGCACACACAGAAGACATACTGAAACATGCCCATTATTTAACATTTGTTTTACTCTGGCTGCTGGACTGGGTGGGGATGGGTGATCAGAGTAATAGAAAAGACTGAAAATTCATGCCAGATCTCATGTGTGTCACTGTTACTTTTTGCATCAGGTCCACCTCGTAATCCTGTGTAAAATTGGTCTGAACACATCCAATTATACACGGTAGAAAAACACACAGAAAAGCAGCCTAAGACAAAAATGACGCTTGAAAATCCACCAAGATAATACGCCACATTTTATTTTTATTTATTTATGATAGTCACACAGAGAGAGAGAGGGGCAGAGACACAGGCAGAGGGAGAAGCAGGCTCCATGCACCCGGAGCCCGACGTGGGATTCGATCCTGGGTCTCCAGGATCGCGCCCTGGGCCAAAGGCAGGCACCAAACCACTGCGCCACCCAGGGATCCGCAATATGCCACATTTTAAGTCAGGCAGGTTAATACCTATGTTCAGTTTGAAGCCAGACCCCAGGGGTCTGGGACCACACAGGGCCCCCTCACCCTGCAGGGATGTAGGGAGGGTGGACACTCACGCAGCAGGTGCCTGGCCCACCCTCCCTGCAACCAGCAGCTCCCTCTACACCCACCTCAATAGCCGCTCTGTGTTAGGGAAACCACGGTCCCCCAGGGGACAGTGGTGGGTCAGTGACTCAGAATGGCTGCAGGGTGAACCTCAGGCCACTGAGACTCTGCCTTAGGTCCCTAGTCCACTCGGACACCTGCTCGGAGTCATGAACTGAATGGCCAGCCAGAGAGGATGAGTATCTCCAAGCCCTCATCATCTGCCTAAGGACCATGCTGGTCTCTCCACTTCGATGTGTTGGCCGGAGGAATTGGGCAATCAAGAAGCCTTTACCAGCACTCACTGTGCCAGCAGCCCTGGGTGCTCAGGCCACGGTGGCAAACAGCTCCCCACTTTCCTGGTGCTGTGCTGGGGACAGGGAGGTGGCCAGGGGTGCGGAGGGTGAGCCCCCGCTGTTCTGGAGACCCACCCTCAGAAGGTGACCAGGATCAGGACTTGGGCTGTGGGAGGAACTGCAGAGGCCCTGTGGGGCCACAGTCCAGGCAGTCAGAGCTCACTCTGAGAAACAGGAACCAGCAGAGGCTCCACACAGAAGGGTGTGACCTCGTGCCTTCTGCTGCCACTGGGTCAGAGCAATAGTCTGGGGGCAGGAGGCCAGTCAACAAGAAAGTTGCTGGCTGCAGAGAGAACACAGATGGAAGAGAGGCTGCGATGTTGCTCTGGGCCAGGGCAGGGGCGAGGAATCCTAGCGGCAGTGGCACGGACGCAGTGGCTGGCACTTTCCCGGCATCACCATCAGAATGGCCCGAGGAGCAGAGACACTCCGACCCCAGCTGCCTGGCGCTCCTGTGGGAGCAGCCCGCAGTCCCCACGCACCAAGACATAACATTCAAGCCCAAAGTTTCCAGAGACGTGGTTTCTCTTGTTTTATCTTTCATCTGCTTAGCGCCTGTGTTTTTCTCGAGTCCCTTTAAGAACAAGCTGAGAGTTGTGTACAGCATTTGGAATTTCTCCAGAAGTTTATAGAAAGAATGGCTTGACGCCCAACAAAACAAAGCTCTGGTGACCTCTTGGCGGGATTGTACTGGGGACATTTCAGGCCGTCTTGGGCAGCAATGAATCATTTCAGCTGCTCCTTGTTTGCTCACATTAGAAAAAAAAAATTGAAACTATTTACCCCAACAGCTCATGGGCAGGAAGAGAGTCTGTGACAGGTGTTTTCAGTTGGTTGGGAAACTCCTATCAGGAATTTCAAAACTGTGTGCATCTTGGCAAGTGCAGAGATCGTCCCGGCAGCGAAATCAGCGTCAGCTTCCCTGCCTGCGGCCCAGGAAACCCAGCAATCTGAGGCGACAGGGGCTCATCCCCCCCAGACACTGCTTTGGCACAACAGCTTAAAATTTAAATCAGGGTTTGCGATGTCAGATGCCTAAGGGGACCCAGTGAGTTGATAAATGAACAGCAAAACGGACAGAGGGTGAAAATCCTATGTCCCTCCAGGGATCTCTTACCTTCTGGCTTTTTTTAAAAGATTATTTATTTATTCATGAGAGACACAGAGAGAGAGGCAAAGACACAGGCAGAGGGAGAAGCAGGCTCCGTGCAGGAGCCCGATGCAGGACTCAATCCCAAGACACTGGGATCACGACCTTCTGGCTTTTAATAGGGATGCGGGTGCTAAAAGCATTTCATTTCTACTTAATTCTACTATAATAAAAATGAGAAGAGAACACGAGGTCGTGTTGCTAGACCCCAAACACGGTGTGTGCCGAGGTTATCAGCGTGCTGGGGCCGCCGGAACAAAGTAGCCCAGACTGGTGGCTTCCACCATCGAGATCCACTTGCTCACGGTCCCGGAGGCAGGCAGCCTGGGAGCAGGGTGTCGGCAGGGTCAACCGACCTGAGACCCCTCTCCCTGGCATGCAGACACCCGGCCCCCACTTCTTTATCTGGTCTCCCCCCACCCCGCCCACCCCCGTGCGTGTCCATGCCCAGATCTCTTCTTAGCAGCACACCTGTCACATTGGATCAGGGTTCTGTGGGGCTGGGCGTTAGGAGGTCAACATACGCCTTTGTGGGGCACACAGCTCAGCCCATTGCAGCGAAGGCACACCAACGACCAGCCGGAGCAGAAGGGCACTGCCACACCTAGAAGGGGGGTGGGCTGCAGGGGGCTTACCCTGCCAGGGACAGAGCTGCTGCCCAGAGGCAGGGCCACACCACAGGACAGGTCTAATGGAGCTGACCCCGGGGACACTGCGGAGAGAGAGAGAAATACCCAACCTTCTCCTTCTCTTGCTCCCTGGCCTCCCGCCAATGCCTCCCCGGCTGAGCCTCCCTAGAACCACTTCGCAAGGACACTGGGCATGTAATTTCAGAGGCCAGTCCTACTGCTGAAGCAGAACAGGAAAGGAAGGGCCTGGGCCTGAGGGCAGGCCAGCAAAAGACCTGCTCAGGGGGCCCCCCTCATGGGGGCTCCAGCCCAGGGTCACCTGCAGGAATGGGATCTTCTGGTTCTTCCAAACAAACTGGGATCTGTGTTTTAGTCTGACATCTTCCAATTATTTTAACTCCGTGCAGGTTGCCAGGATGCAACATGTGGTTTAAAATGACAGAGATGTTTGGGGGTGCCTGGGGGGCTGTCGGTTGAGCTTCCCACTTGTGGTTTCGGCTCAGGTCATGATCTCAGGGCCATGAGATCAAGCCCCGTGTCCGGTTCCACACTGAGTGCAGTCTGCTTGGGACTCTCCCTCTCTCTTGCCCCTCCCCCCACTCACACACGATCTCTCTCTCTCTCTCTCAAATAAATAAATATTCCAAGTGACAAAGATGCTTCATAGAAGTTTGTTCAGACAAATGCATGAAATGCCCAGGACCTCAGTCATGGTGCTACACTCCCGACCTAGTGGCACCTCAGGAGGACAAAGCCTGTGACACGGGGCAAGCCACCATGCCCCCAGCCCACCTGGGGTTCTGGATAAAGCAGGAAGCAGGAGGATTTGAGGGTGAACTAACTCTCCCCCACAACACCAGGGGTCAGTCACTGTCCCACCCAGAGGGAATTCCAAAAGCCCCTAAACCAGAGGATCCAGCAGACAGTCACAAGGATTCAGATCTCACAGAGCTGCCTCCCAGACCCACGACCCAAGAAGATAGCTTGTGACAAACAGCAGTGGAACCTAAGACAAGGACAGATGAGCAAGGGTTTGCTGTCCAGCCTGAGATGAGGGCACTGGCCAATCTCTCATGGGAGAAATGACAGCAGAATCCCACCCCACCCCCAAGACAATCTGTAATTGGGCACAGGTCTAAGTTATTTGTGTTTGATCCACATAATTTTTAAATTGAACTTGAGGACAAGATTTCAAAACCCCATGACTCCATGTGTACACCTGGACTTCTGACTTAAGTAGAAAAGTCAGGGCTGCCGACACCAGGCCCTTGCAGCCTCAGGTTGATAGTGGATGCCACTCCTCCTCCCCTCCTGCTCACTGGATCCCACTTGGTGGGCTTAACTCAGAGCCCCGGGAACCATGTGGGTTTGTGAACTCTGAGTCACATGACAACCTCTGCCAAATGTGCGCGCAGACCGCAGTGTACGGCGTATCATACAACAGAGAAAGACGGAAAAGAGGCGTGTCCACGTGGGAGCAGAGACAAGCCATGCGGCCCCACTGCCCAGAGAAGACCCCCCGGCAGGAAGCCCAGGAAAGGGCTCTTGGCAAAACTTGACCTCCACCTGACACCTGCCCTCCCCCTGGATGGCAATGGGACCTTCTTTCTGCAAAGGTGCTCTTCGTTTTCTGGACATGCTCAGCTCTCTTGTGAAAGGCATGTTCCCTCCACAGGAGAGTCTGTGATTGGGTTTTTTAATGGAATCAACTTGACCTTTCCTGCATTATTCTGATAACCCAAAAATCAAAGCCACAGAATGTGAAGGCAAAGCATCTGTTTCAACTATTAAAAATGAGTTTCAACAAAAGGTGGTTACAGATGTAGGTCCCCGCTTTCCCTCCATATAAACTCCCCATTAGGCAGATCCAAGGGAGTCCTAAGGAGGGACTATCCCGTCCTGGGAGTGCTCTCCGTACGTGATAGTGAATCCCTTCACTTACTGTGCTTACATGGGGTGGCACCCTGCTTCCTCCACTGGAGACTCGGGATGAGAACACCCACTCTGACAGACATCAGACAGACGGATGGATGGTAACCTTAGACCAGCCCCATGGTAGAAAGATCCTTAAAGCTCCTTCCCTGGGAAATAAACCAACAGAATCCTGCTCACATGCATTCCCCTCAGCTGCCTCCTTTCTGGTGCCCGTCCCCAAATGGGTTGGAATTGGAAGCCCGTGCTCCTGAACCACCCAGAACCCGCTACCAGCACAGCACTGTAAACCAGAGCTGGCCTGCACTGCAGGTCATACCACACACTCTGCAAAACCAAACAGAGCTAAACAAATTAAGTTCATAACTACGTCCTTTCCAAGCCAGCAGAGTCCCCAGAGTGTAACAAAGGTTCTTTTCTTGGAACGCAGCTAATTGGAGCACCAAATATAAACATCCTGGTTTGGTTAATTTTCCATCTGGGATTTAGCATTCTACGGCTACGAGAGATAGGAGGAATTCTAGAAAGTGACTCCCTATTTGTCAAGATCTCACAAAAGGGTAGAGAATAAACATGCTTTCAGAGACGAGCAGAACCCATCAACGTGGTAGGGAGGGCAGTGTAGGGGGAAGAGGGCAGCCTGTAGTAACTGACAGAGTTCAAGCCACCAAAAATACTTCAGATTAATTTTAAACTGTGCAGACCAAACAAAATCCATGTTTGGTCCCTCGTTGGGGTCCTTCTTCTTGGCAGTTTCTAGGTGAGAACCTCTTGACAGAGCTAAAGGGGACTGGGCCATTCTGACCTCAGCTGATGTCACAGCACCTTTGAAATTATACATCAGGCTGCTGCATAATTTGATTCATCCTTTGAAAAATCTAAGACCCTAAAACTTCTAGGTCAGACCTTAGAAGAGTAGGAAAACCACCCATAAGGGAAAATCCATGGCTTTTAGAGGTAGACCAGTTAACAGTGGTATAAGATGCAGGCCAACAACCATCCTGGGTCACCACTTGTTTTTGTAAATAAGGTTTTATTGGAATATTACCTCATCCATTTGCTTATATATGTCTGTGGTTGCTTCCGCACTGTAATGGCAAAACTGAAGGGTTTTGACAGAGACTATATGGCCAACACAGACTAAGATATTTGCTATTTGACCCCTTACAGAAAAAGTTTGGGGTGCCTGGCTGGCTCAATAGGTGGAATATATGGACTCTTGATCTCAAGGTGGGGAATTCAAGCTCTCTGTTGGGTGTGGAGCCCACTTCAAAAAAGAAAGTTTGCCATTCCCTGGTCAAAGGTTTCCAAATGTTTTGATTAGACACCCCTACCCATGTACTTCTGAGAGGTAGACGAGACGCAAGAGATTTACACAGCTTCAAAATATCTCCCCACAAATTACTTCTTACTCAAAAAAAAAAAATTACTTCCTACTTACAAAGGGTAAAACAGTGATCTCAGAGTGGAAAATCTCTGGCAGACACTGTCTTAACCAGGAAGCAAAACATCCCCAGAAGAAGGACAGACCAAAACCACGTGCCTTTTGTCCCGATGCCCTGAGAAGAATTCACATATTTACTGCAGTGACCATGTCAAAAATGCATAACCAAATGCACTCTGAGGAGACATCAGGCAAAACCCAAACTGAGGAACAGTCTAGAAAATGACTGACCTGTACTCCTCGCAGACATCAAGGTCACACGAGGCGAGGAGGGGTCGGGGTCCATTCAGGATTGAAGAGTGAAAAGACATGAGAATCTGCAGCGTTAGATCCTGGATCAGTGCTGGACCAGGGAAAAAGGAGCAATGCAGGACATTATCAGACAGTTGATAAAATTGGGATAAGAACTACAGATTAGGTAACATTTTTCATCAGTTTTAGATTTTCAGATTTTGATCATTATACTGGGATTCTGTAAGAAAATATCTTTGTTCTTAGAAAAATAAATACTTAGGGGTGTCTGGGTGGCTTAGTGGGTGAAGCATCTGCCTTCGGCTCAGGTCATGATCTCAGGGTCCTGGGATTGAATCTCGCCTCAGGCTCCCTGCTCAGTGGGGTGTCTGCTTCTCCCTCTGCCCGCCTCTGCCCCTCCCTCTCTCTCTCTCTCCCTCAAATAAATAAAACCTTTAAAAAAAGAAAGAAAATAAAAGAAAAATAAATATTTAGGGATAAAAGGGAACCTACCTGCAATTTACTTTCAAATAGATGGTTCTAGGGACAAATGTCTCCCTCTTCCTCTCTCCCTGTGCATGGATATACAATAGACTAGGTAGGTCAGTAAAATGATAAAGAAATTGGGGGCAAACCATAAACAATAGATGAATCTGGTTAAACCCTAAAGGAGTTCTTTATGCTGTTCTTGTTGTATGTGTTAAGTTATATGAAAATGAAAGTTTTTTAAAGATTTTTTTAATTTAGAGAGAGAAAGAGAGCATAAGTGGGGGTGGAAGGGGCAGAGGGAGAGAGAGAATCTCAAGAAGACTCTGCACTCAGCACAGAGCCTGACCCAGGGCTCGATCTCACAACCCCAAGTTCATGACCTGAGCCAAAATCAAGAGTCGGATGCTCAACTGACTAAGTCACCCTGGTGCCCCCAAAATAAAAGTTTTTAAATGCCAAAATAGAATAGTAGAATTTTTTTTAAAAAAAGTAGAAAAATCCCCAAATCACCCCCAAGGGCAAAGTTCTCATCTTGGAATCACTCTTGGTGACTCATGCTCTCTCTCTCCAGGTCCATTTTTCCACAGGCCAATATGCAAAGAGGACTCCCCCTGAGACACACAAGTGCGGATTCCTGGGTGCCTGTCCAGCCTGGCATCCCTGGGCACCTGCTGCAGGGCTGGGCTTCTCTGTGGAACTCAGGCCCTGGGTTTGGCGGGAAGTAGACCTGAGGACTGTGGTGTGGTGAGGAGCACAGGATGAACAGCTCTCCTAAAACAAACAAAGGGAGATGCTGAGTGGTGTGCAAAGTTTGGCTAATGTGGCCTATACTACTAATTTTTTCTGATCCCTTTTTCTACATATACAGGATATTTAATTAATTTAGGGTGGCAATGTACCAAGACTCTGTTGGAGCTATAGGAAGCTGAGTTATACTGTTCTGGCCAACGAGCTGTAAGCAGACATCTGATGGGTGTCGGGTGGAAGGAGTCCTGGGAAGTGTTTTGCTTTCCTGATGAAGTTAGTGTTGTCCCTCTTTCTCCTATTTCCTTTCCTGATAGATTTGATGGCTGGAGCTGTGGCAGCTGTCTTGCAATTATGCAAGATGAAGAAGGGCCAAGAGAAGTATAACGACAGCCCTGATATCCTTGACCCATTAAATCACGGCCAGCAGCTGCCTGGTGCCATGTGAGAAACTTCTTCTCACGCGAGAAAAATGAAGCCTTATTTGTTGAAGACACTGTTAGCTGTGTATTGTTTTTGTCAAACCCATTTTTGATTGATATGACAATATTTTCTTTCCTTTTTCATCTTGGGCTCCAGAGAAGGGTTGTGATAAAGTACACCGCATCATAGTCTCTTAGGGTTCCTTCCTGTTCTCCCTCCCATGAGAAGGTAATTTTCACTTAAACTCTGGGCTAATTCGCAAGTCCTCAAACAGGCAGCACTCCCGTGGGGAGTGTTCTCTGCATAAAGCTGATGATTCCGCCTTTCCTTCCCCAAACCCAGGATTTTCCACTTCCATTTAATTATTAATATGCTGCAGGTATATTTAAGATGTGACCCTAGCATAAAGTATATTTAAAATTCCAGCGAGGGTTTCCATTACGCTGATGAATAAGGGATGAACTGCTCCCGCCGGCCTTCCCCTGGCTCCCAGCTGCCCTCCCACACTCTCCTCAGTCGGCGGCCCGCCGCCTGGTCTGTTTGTGCAGCCAGCTGCTAGGTGGTAGTAAGGACCACACTCAGAACAGTTAGGAGCTCAGGGCTCCACGGGGAATAGCCAGTGCTAACGCCAACCAAGAAGCGGTGCACGAGGTTCGTTTGTCGACACAGGTGCAAAAAAGGAAGGAGACATCTGGAAACAGATTCTGTCCAGCCCATCTCGAGATGGGGCACAGGAAAGAGTCAACGTGGTGCTCGCTGCTTCCTCCAGAGCCTAGTGCATGACCCAGAAACAAGAGTAACCGCAACACCCAGGACTGGATCAGAAACGACAAAGTGGAGCAGAGCACCGGGAAAGCCCCACAAAGAAACAGCAGGGCAGGTGGGTCTCGTTCGGCTGATTGCTCATGGGCCGAAAATTCTGCCACTGACCAGTATTCATCTGGGTTTAGGTGTTATGATCCCCAAAGGCCCAAATAATTGGAACTTTCTCTAGATAGATTACAGAAGAAAGGTCTCAGGAACTCTACAGTGCTTTTATCAAATAAGGCAGAGAGCTAACCATGGAGGAATGGAGTACAGAATGGGCAAATTCTGGTAAAAGTAGAAAAATAACTAGTTTATCGGGTGGAGAAGCGATCATTGCACAGAGGCTCCTGTGGCACCAGGGGGACAGGCATAGCTGGCAGAGGTCTAGGGGCTGGGAGGTGTTATGGGAACAGACTCCACCAGAGATCCCGGGGACGCCAGGGCAGCAGGCGCCACTCCCCCGGATCCTGGGGACACCAGGGCAGCCAGGCCTCCCTGATGACGATCCTTGCGGCATCAGAGGCTGACATCTGATCAGATCAGATGTGTGAAAGATGTTTACCCAACTGGGCTTCCTCTTTTGCACCCCCTGTGTTGTCACACAAGGACCATGCCCTAGATAGCAGCTATGCTGTCAGCCCGTACCCCAGAGTGAGACAGGTGGCTGAGACCCTCACTGACCACGGAGCATGAGGCAGAGCCATCCCTGGGTGGCCAGCGTGTGCCACTGACCTTCAGCTGACCTCCACACCCCTGATCTGAGTGTTGATCTGGTCTTGGAGTGTTTGCCCTGGGGCAGCCCCAACCTGGCCCCTTCCTCCCTGGAGATGGGCTGCCCGAGCCATGGAAGGGCACAAAGACGGTTGTGATCTGTGCTGGGCAGCGGCAGCCCTACTTGAGGTTTCCTGCTTCCATCTGCCTGTGGGAGGCAGAAAAATCATTATATGGTAGTGTTAGAGATTTGGGGCTCCACATGGTGATTTCCCCAAGGCATGCTGTTACACGTTCACAAACCAAGTATTTGTGTGTGTCACATGTGTCTGTGAGTGGGAGCTAAGGCCACCACGTGCTGTCTGCTGGGTTACTGCGCACGCAGGGCATGGAGCCCGCAGGTGGCCCCGCAGCCTGGCTCGGCCATGACCTGGAGCCCTAAGCGCCTCATCCTCATGGGGGGGTGGGGGGGTGCTGCTGGTCGTTCCCTAAACTCCGGTGGACCACCTCCAGGACACGCAGCCCTGGTCTCTCATCCTTTATTTGGAGCCAGGAACTCAAGAATTTGTGAAAATTTCACAGCTGGATCATATGGTCCACTCCTTTGCATGGGGGGGGGGGGGGTCCTCCATGTCAGAAGCTCTGCGCAAAATTCCACCGCCCCCCAGGATTTCTTTCCTTTTATTTTACTTTGGAAGAGATAATATGTGCTACACACCAACCCAGACACCCTAGCCACGTTCCCACAACATAACTAAGAAACAACAGAAGTCCCCCATACACAGACAGACTGTCACATCAGCAGCTAAAAAATCATAAAACATCACTCCTGACTATCAGACGATTCACGTCATTGTTGTAACTGTGGGTTTGAAAGCGGTACCTCTGGTTTGAAAACGGTATCTGAGGTGTTTGGCCCTTCTGCCGACACCAGGCAGCCTTTCCAAAATACCTACGCACAACTTTAAGTTCCTGCCAATTGCATTTTAAGTGTATTTTGAGACCATGGATGCTTATTTTGCTTAAAATATTATTCGGGGGGATCCCTGGGTGGTGCAGCGGTTTGGTGCCTGCCTTTGGCCCAGGGCGCGATCCTGGAGACCCGGGATCGAATCCCACGTCAGGCTCCCGGTGCATGGAGCCTGCTTCTCCCTCTGCCTGTGTCTCTGCCTCTCTCTCTCTCTCTCTCTCTCTGACTATCATGAATAAATAGATAAAATCTTTAAAAAAAGTATTATTCGGGGATCCAGAATTTATTTTCTGGTTAAATACATATCTGAGAACTGATTATGTTTCTAGCGTACGCATGTCTATGAAGGAAAGGTGGGAAGTACAGTGCAGCAGGTGTGCTTCTGGGAGCGTCCTCACCAGTGAGGTGCTCTGGGCAGAGCTCCACAGCTAGATTCTGGACTCTACCAGCGCTGAGTGTGAACCATGTGACTTCTACTCACAGGCTGCAGGACCCAAGGCAAGCTGTGCACACGGCTTCCTCTTGCTGAGAACAGAGTAATCCCAGTGCCTACCCCATGGCACCTCGAGAGCTCAGAGAGGTACTACATCTGTCCCATGGCAGGTGCTTCCCTTCCCGAGAGCATGGCACATCTGGAACATCCCTCTATTGACCCGACCAGAGCCATGTGCTGTGCTTGGGCCAATGCTCTGGGGGGAGCTCTTCTTGGAGGGGGGCGCACCAGGTAAATGCTTTCAGAGCCCACAGTGCTTTTCCATGATCTACTTTCCTTGTGTCTATGACCACAGAAACATGACTGAGATGGACTTCCTCCAGCCCGGGTCCCTCAGAGCTGCACTGAGCAGAGCCCAGGGGCTTGAGACGGGCACACAGTGAGCAAGCAGTCGTCCTATTTCTAAGCCCCTGAGCCTTTCAGTACGCTTATTACGGCAGCACAAGCTACCCTACCCCGGCTGATTCCGCATAACTCGTGTTATGTGCACAATAAATTCCAGCTTTGGGTCCCCCCTGCAAAGGTCTTTCCAGTTTTACAGGATTCCATTCATCCCCTGTGTTGTGGAGGTGACAACAGCGCACCTGCCTCCTGGGAACCAGATGCAGCAGCGTGGGAAGCATGCAGCTGGGCCTGCATTCTGGGAAATGACGGTGGTAATCTGAGCTGCTATTACCATCATCATCATCATCATTTCAAAGGTATTCAGTGAACATTTCTAGAATTTAGATGACCAAGACTTATCTATTCTTATTAATGGGGGAAAATTCTATCCCATTTCTTCCAAGAGGCCCAACCCATGCATATCATGTCCCCGCATCCAGCTCCAGATGCCTGACTGGCCACACCCTGTAGACTGCACCTGTCCCATCGTCATCATCATTACTATTGCCGTTCCTCACAGGTAAGGGTCTAGACCAATGAGGTCCACTCTTGGTTTTCCCCGGTTACACTTCTTTTCCCTCAGAAAATAAAGCTGCCCAAAATCCTCAGCAACACTGCCCACTGTTCATCTCCATCAATCATCTTGATTTCTTTCGTCCACTGTGTCATATGTGCCTGAGATTATCTGATTTTTAAGGGCAGGCGTCTATAAAACCTTAGGTGCACCCGGGTGCACTTGATGATAGCTATTTGTCCTTATCTAGCTTGGCATTTCCCTGCGGCAGCCTCACTGCCAGCTTTGCCTGCATCACCTGGACCGGGGACTGCGCCCTGCTGGGGCTCTCGCACCCACTACTGCATGGGCCACGGCTTGACAAGACCACTACCCTCTGGCGCCACCTGCTGATTCCCCTGCCCCTCCTCCCAAAGCCACCTTGCACTCAGAAATAAGAAAAAAAGTTCATTATTATTTTTTTAATGAAAAACAGTTTAGGGGATCCCTGGGGTGGCGCAGCGGTTTGGCGCCTGCCTTTGGCCCAGGGCGCGATCCTGGAGACCCGGGATCGAATCCCACGTCGGGCTCCCGGTGCATGGAGCCTGCTTCTCCCTCTGTCTGTGTCTCTGCCTCTCTCTCTCTATCATAAATAAATAAAAAATTAAAAAAATAAAAAAATAAAAAGAAAAACAGTTTAGACTGAGTTGCCTACATTCCTTTTACCTGTTATGGGAGCAGAGGGAAGGCACCCCATTCCTAACCTAGTCCATTAACGCACGCCCACTGCAGAAAACACAAACAATCCCAAGATAAACAGCAACTACAACCACCCCCGCCCCCAGAAAGCCCCACTTGGAAATAATTACTGTTCACATTGTTTGGTATCTATCTTTCCAGTTTATTCTATTGTGTGTATTATTATTTTGTGTAGTTTATGCATTTTAAATTTGTTAAGCATGTTTTCTATGCACATACAACATGAGAGGAAGATTATTGTTACTTCATTTCTCCTGGATTTTGTTTTGTAATCAGATATGTGCTATTTAACACTTCCCTGTAATACGAGCCTTTTTTTAAGACCATGGTGTTTGAACATTGTTGTTACAGAAACATTCCAGAACATCACTGAGTCTACAGTGAATATCCCTGGGTGCAAAGTTGGCTACACGTCTTTCATGGCAATGCTTTCCCAGGAGCCAATTGACACAGGCATTTCTGTGGCTCCTGACTCACTTTGCCAAACTGCCTTCCAGGGTGTGTCAATGTGCATCCCATGAGCAGAGCTTCTTCCCTACATCCACACTGACAACTTGGCATTCACTACATTTTAGAAGTCATAGCCACCTGGTATGTCAGAAATGGTGCCCCTTTGCTTCCATCTGTGTGGGTGCCATGTGCAAACCAGCACTGGCCAGGTGTGCAGCCCTGGGCAAGCCACCAGAACACTCTGTGCCTTGGTCTCCTCATCTGCAAAATGGGAGAACAGGTGCCTCACAGGTTTGCATGAGCCTGAGATGGGTCTGTTGAGGGTGCTCTCTCAACAGCCGGCTCAGGGGTCTGCATTTTTCACCCTGACTCATGGCAGCGATCCTAAAACCACATCATTTATTTGTGAGCAACATTGGGTCCGATGACCCATTAGGGAGATGCGATCTAAACTTGATCCAATGGAGTGGAAAAGATGCTAACATGAGCCAGCAGCTTTCAATTGTGGGGCATGTTAGAATCTGAAAAGCTGTTTTCGATTAAAAATGATAATGATGAGATGATGAATTCCCAGGCAGTGGGATGGCCAGGTGGCTAAATGTACGCAAAAGCAAATAGAGCAAAGTGCTCATTGTAGAATCTAGGTGGTGGGCGTACCTGTGTTCCTGAACAATTCATTCCCGTGTTCTTTATGTTCGGAAATTGCCATAAAAATGGTTGATGAGGGAGCCGCGTTGATGCCCTAATTCATTTCTTTGCTCTCGGACTCTGAAAGTCGGGGGGCCTCACCTGTTATCGATCTGCTTCCTCCAGCAAGACCACTCCTCGGGGGCTGTAGCCACGCGGCTCCGCTGACAATTGCATCCTGTCTCCCAGCGAGGGCCACACAACCAGCCAAGGTCCGCAGTCCCACTGGATCCCCACAGTCTTCAGCACCCTGGGTTGTGGCCGCGCAGGCCCACCCCGCGTCTCCCGTGGCTGAGAACTCGCTCTGGGCCGTTCACGCTGCAGCGGCCCTCAACCACCTTCTCCTCAGGGCCGCCGGGAAGCAGCTCCGTCCTACTGAAGCAAGGCAGGCGCCCATCCCCATCCCCATCCCCATCCCCATCATCTCCATCCCCATCCTCATCCCCCTCCCCATCCCCATCCCCATCCCACCAACACCCTGAAGGGTTCGCGCTCTTCACGTCGCGCCAAGGGAAGGTGATTAGCAAGACGGCCGTCAGGGCCTTGAGTACACGTATGTGGCACAGGCGATTGGTTTTTGTGTTTTTAATCTTGGGAATTCTCGAGGGGCTCAGATTCCCACAGGGCCTCCGGCCAAGCCAACCGCTAAACCCTCAGCTCCTGCTGCGGTCACCCCCACGCCTCCCGCCGGCCGCGCCCATCTCCGGTGGGATCACTGGACGCCACTAAGCATTGTGGGAAACTCCCCGAAGCCACGTCTCAGGAGGCCTGGCTTATCAGAGCCCAGGCCCAACCTCTCCTTTCACCCCTTGACCAGAGTCCCCGCTGTCGGGGGGTCCTGTGCGGGCCTGAACGTCCGACTGACAAAGGCGCCCCCGCAGGGGTCCTCCACGAGGGGCCAGGGGTGTCCTCCAGGTGACGCGGTGAATTATTCACGTCCCGCTGGCTGAGACTGGGCAAGCAGCTCTTAAAGGGTCGGCAGGTCAGTGAGGAAATGGGATTTGATTGGCACAGATTCGATTAACCCCGCGGTTTCTAAGAAAACAGTTGCCAAGGACGAAAAGGAGCCGCGTCCCGCGGCTGGCGCAGAGCCTGGCCCGGGCCGGCCGTGACGGGGCGCCCCAGCTGCCCGCGGGCCACCAGCCCACGCAGGAAGTCCAGAGCGTGTCCTCGGGCCGCCGCGGACTCCCGAGTCCTGTGGCGGAGGTGGGGGGGCGACCACGGCTTCCTGAACACACCAGAGAGACTGTCCCCACACATGCGGCACACCTGCTGGAAGGTAGCACCCAGCTCTCCGCCCACCTCCCTGGCCCAGAAAGCCCCCTCCCACCTGCAGCCCTACCCAGCCTCGGGCAGCCACTGTTCTAGTGGGGCCTCCGCGGCCTCTTGCGTCTGCCTCCCTTCACCTCGCTCGCTCGGGCTGGGTGGGTTCACTCCCCGAAGTGCTGGTGGTGTCTCGCTGCGTGGACAGACCATGTCTAGTGTCCCCTCTCCCTGGCCACGGGCATCTGAGGCGTCTCCAGTCTGGGGCCCCTATGCAAAGTGCTGTCGCAAAGTTTCATATGCAGGCCTTTATGGGTAAGTACGTTTTCTCTCCCTGTGGGCAAATATCTAGGAGTAAATTCTGAGTCAGATGAGACCACGTTCACTCTTTTAAGAAATGGGCCAAATTTCTCTCCGAAGTAGCCATCCCATGAAACATTCCTACCAGCGGTCCTGCCTCCTGCCTCCCACGGACAGGTCCCTTTGTCTGCATTCTCCCCATCCTGGGAGCTAGGGCACCACTGCAGAGGTTAACCCCAGGCTGCCCCACCTCTGACTCATATAAGGGAGTGGTTCTTTTTTTTTTTTAATTTTTATTTATTTATGATAGTCACAGAGAGAGAGAGAGAGGCAGAGACACAGGCAGAGGGAGAAGCAGGCTCCATGCAGGGAGCCCGATGTGGGATTCGATCCCGGGTCTCCAGGATCGTGCCCTGGGCCAAAGGCAGGCGCCAAACCACTGCGCCACCCAGGGATCCCCTAAGGGAGTGGTTCTTAAAAATTAAATCAGTTGCAACAAGATCCAGATGTCCAGCTTCTGAAACCTCAGAGGTGGATGGTTGGTGGAACAAGCTGGAGCTGGGACCAGGGGGCAGCTGCTTCTTCAGGTGGGGCTTGCATTTGCCCTGCTCCCTGCTGCCTCCCCATCACTGAGGCTGGGCACTAGCCACTTGTCCAGCTGTTTTACTTACCACCAGGTTATAATAAAATGAGACCTTTCCCATACTCCCATGTCTATCAATATTGGGAGGCAGAACAGCCCAGAGCTCCATCTATTTGGAGAAAAGATGGGAGAAAACATAATTCCCTTGTGGAAGTGAAGGCCATATCTCTGTTCCATGCACCTGTTCCAGACGCTTATTTAAGGGGACGTTTGGGTTGGCAACTCCTAGCTCTGAGCCTTGACTGTTTTGCTCTTCTAACAAATATGCACTGAGTTTTAGAAAGTCCAAAATATGGCACAAAAAAATACACCAGCAATGGGTCATCAAATGCAGCCAGATTGCCTCATCTGAATGCTACTATCCACTTGGATGTGAGCCCTGCCCTGCTTCCTTCCAGCACCTGCTCTGAGCTATATCCCCTCACTTTGCTTGTCTTCCTCTTTCACCAAGAGACTGGTTTTAAAAGTTTGCTTCAGCCACAGGCTATTTAAATATCATGCAGTAACTTCAAAAGCTTCGTTTTCAATTATTCATGCTTTATTCTCCAGTTTCAACACTCACTTCCGTGGACAGAAGCAGGTCCCACGCTACAGACGTGTAAGGTAACAGCCCCAAATCAGGTAACAGGACCATGATCTCCACCCCTTTGGCCAGGTCCACAGGGAAGTATTCAAGCCGTCCCGTCCATGGGGTGTGGCCGCACTAGGACATGCGGAGGACAGCAGGGCACTGAAGGGTCAGCGTGGGCCCCTCTGAGGTGGGGCCTCCCTCGGGAAGCTGCCCCACCCCTGCCCTGAGCTCCTGGTACTGGACACCTCTGACGTCCCCTCTTGAGCCTGCACCCCCCCACTCTGCAACAGCCCCCCAATTGTCTCCTGAGGAGCTTCCCCCAACTTACACGGTGCATTCTTTGGCTCTGCAGTTGTCCCATCTCATTTCTCTGGCACAGGGATGGGAAGGTGACCCCACCTGGGCGTGCTTGGCGGGCAGCGGCGTGGGATAGAAGGAGGCAGGTGGGATGGACCAGCTGGGCCTCTGACACCCCACGAGGAATTCCAGTTTGAGAAAATCATACATACTGTCTTGTTCACTGGCTACCATAAGGAAGCACACAAACCGGGCAGCTGGAAGGGAACGTATCCTCCTCCAGTTCAGAAGCTAAAAGTTCAAAATCTGGGTGTGGGAGGCACCAGGTCCCCCTCCTGGTGGAGGGTTTTTTTCCCCCTGTAAGAGCTTTATTATAATATAATTCATACACCATATGATTCACGCATTTAAAGTATACAAGTCAATGGTTTTTAGTATATAAGCCTGCAGGGGACCCCCTCCACGTCCTCCCACCCCTGGGAGTCCCCTCTCTGCCTGCACCCCCATGGGGCCTCTGTCCCTTGGTGACTTTCTCCGTGAACTTCTTCCCACGAGGCCGCCAGCCACTGGGCTAGGACCTCATCTTGATGCGATCACATCTACAAAGACACTAGTCCCACAGGAGGTCATGCTCATGTGTCCCACGGCTTAGTACAGGGACATACCCTTTCATGGGTGGAGGGCGCCATCTACCCCCACGGGCGTACTCCGGCCTGGGTCACGGAGGTTCTGCTGGAGGAAGCCTCCCGCACACCAGGCCAGCAGCCAGCGCACCAGACAGACCCTGGTTTCCAAGAAGCCCACACTGCCCTGTCCCCTGGGGTCTCCTTACAAGGATGTCACCGCTGCTGCTGTGCAGAGGTGGTGTCTGTGCTCCCACCACTCGGACGCGAGCTGGCCAGTGATTATGCCGAAGTGACACTGTGTGACTTCCGAGCCTGGGTCATAGGGGAGAGCTGCTGCCTGGTCCTTCGGAGGCGCTCACTTTGGGATCCACCGCCACGCTGTGTGGAAGCCCAGGCCACACAGGGAGGCCACGCACAGGAGTTCCAGCTGCTCCCAGCGTTGGCCGCCGGGACCTGCCAAACAGGAGAGACGAGGTCTCTGTGCAGACTCTACTCCAGCCGTCCCCCGGAGAGCGGGGTGGGAGGCCGTCAGCCCCAGTCGCAGGGGGTGTAGGGACAGGGCCGCCGTGGTCGTGCACTTGCTGTGTCCTGGCATGGCGCCGGGGTCTGTTTTATAAGGGGGTTAATCCTGCCATGGGGGCCCCACCCTCAGGACTTCAGCCCCTTGCCCAGCCCCCACCTCCCAACACCACCGCACTCGGGGTTAGGTTTCAACACATGAATTTGGGATGCACAATCTTGCACCCAGTACCCATTCCACCATCTTACGGACACAAGGTCCCTCCTTCCTCTGAGAACCAGTGTCTGCCATGCTCCGTCCATGAACACAGGGGCCGCTGACCCCCACGCCCCAGCTCCGGGCAGAGCACAGGACCGTGTCCCCCTGGCCGTGGTGGGACAACCATCCCGTGAAGTCTTCCCTTGAGAGTCGACCACAGAATCGGCTGGTGCCATTTGGGAACGGAGTGGTCTCTCCAAGCATTACGGGGACAGGGACACTACCCTGAGCAGCCGGGGCTCAGAGAAACTGCTGAGCATGAGACCCAGGAGGACACGAGGGTCTGGGGGGTGAGGGGGAGGTGGTCACCAGAGTCTGGACCCTGCAACAGAGCCAGGCCTTGGTGTCCAGCCGGCCGAAGCCGGGGCTACCCTTTGGACCTGTCAGTCACGGGAGCCAAAAAACTCCCTCCTTTGGCTCATGCCCTTTGACCTCACCATTTAGGCTGCAGAACCCCAAGCCCTGAACAACATGGAACAAATGAAGGGAGGCCCTGGGGAACAGGCCCTGGCGCTCCCAGCTCTGCCGAGGGGCTCGCCCATCGTCCATCAGGCTGGTCAGGAAGCTTCCAAACCTCACTTGTGCTCCAGTTCCTGCTACATCAGGCACGACCCCAGCTTCAGACCACTTCCCTGTGTGCCTCCTATCCACGGAGACCCAGTGCAAACTGGAGCGTGGTTAGGGAGTCTCATGCACTGGGGCCAAACACAGCGGAGAAGTGTGCCCACGGGTCTGCAGGCCAGAGGTCCGAAGTCAGGTGTGCGCAGAAGCTTCCTCCCGGGACTCAGCTGTAGGGCCCACTCCTCGTCCTCACCAGCTTCTGGCGGCTGTTGGCTCCCCTGCACCCGGGCATGTGGACACATCACTCCCATCCCTGCATCCGGCCTCAGGGGCCACTCCCTGCGTCTCCTCTATGTGGACAGGTCTGAGTCTTTTCTCGTGTGAAGACACCAGTCATTGGATCAGGACCCACTCACCGCCGTGTGACCTGGTCTTAACTTCCATCTGCATAGACGCTATCCCCAAACTAGGTCCCGGGGGCTAGGGCTCCTCAGGACAGCTGATTCCATGCACTGGCTGGCTGCAAAACACTCATTGCTTCTCCTACCCCCCTACTTTCAGCAATGAAATGTCCCGACCACTCCCTCTTGTCCCCTCAGGGAGGAAGGATCACTCTGGATGTGCCTATTGTATGAGTGGGAATTGAAACTAGAGGGCTCACAGCTCTCTCCCTCCCGGCAAGGGGATGCCCCAAGGCCATAGAACCCAGTCTCTTGGCCCCACTGTCCCTAGCACGTGGCCACATTTCCATGACTCCAAGAAAGCTGCCTCACTTCCTGCAAGAGAAACCAGGAGCTGAGCCCACGTGGCACCTCCCGCTCGCCCCTCACCAGCTGGGCATGTCACCTGCCTGACCCTGGCAGGAAGGAAGGCAGGACACCACCTGACCCCGCCAATCATGCCACTGTCCTCACTGGTCCTGCCTCCAGCAGCTGCTCCCCGCTCCCATAGAGCTGGTCCCACCCCAGAAAGCACACTGGGCAGATGGCTCCCTCCTGCTTGTCATGCTGCCCCCACTTGACCCTGCCTGCGAGCCCAGAATTCCCTGGGCTCTGACCCCACACCACCCAGCAGAACAGGGTGCTTCCAGGGTCTATGCAGAGAGCAGCCTGTCAAGGGGCAGCGGGACCAGGGGGACATCTCCATGTGAGTTCAGTAGTTACCTGGTGAATGAACAGGTGAGTGTATGGTCTGTTGAGCTCTGGAGAGATCAGCACATGTCCCTACACCCATCCCCAGTAAAACAGGGACACCCCTGGACAAGCAAGCTCCCCAAGGCTGCGTTCTGCACAACACCCAACTTATGAGCATCCAAAGTCCATCTCTCTTCCAGAGCACAAGTTGTGAGCAACAGCGTCCTGCCCTGTCCATCCCCGGGATCCTCCTGCCCTGTCTGTCCACGGCCCCTAGGAGGTGGCAGGTGAAGGCCATCACCTGCTGGGTGGCCGGACACAACAGGTGGCCCCATCTGGCTGCAGACAGCAGCAGGGTCCACCAGGTGGTGCTGTCTCTAAGGAGTGCAGTGGAGCCGGGGTACCTGCAGGTGGGGGGTTTCCTGCAGGTGGTGAGGACCTCACTTGGGGAGAAGGAAGCTGGGGGGGAAAGACACAGGGTGTGACCCAACACACGCACAGCAGGCAAATCCACGCAGACCGTAGGTGAGAGGCTGTGGGGCGCAGGGTTCCTCCAGTGGACAACACCAGAGCCCAGCGAGCACAGTTGCCTGCACAACAGTGTCAACGCACCAAGTGCAACGATTTCCTCACTTTGACACAGTAAATAAAATGTCTAAGTTATGTGTTCCCCCTCAACAAAAACAACTATAAATAATATTAAGTCTGTGTAAATCAGATAGAATCACGAAGTAGAATGGAAAACAGACCTTGTTGCCTGCTTCCTGTTTGCAGCGACTACAGCCGACCTCTTCCAAATAACCCCCACAAGTGCATGCAACCGTCTCCACAAGGCCGGTGCCATCATCTCCATCAGATCCAACTCACAGACCAGGAAACTGAGGCCCAGGGAGTTGAGGCAACCCGGCCAAGGATGCACGTGGACGGTGAGGATGCAAACGGTAGACCTGGCACAGACGGGCAGATGTGGCGCAGGAATGGGGACGTCATGGGAGGGGACGTCACAGGCCATCAAACCTGCTAGAAAGTTCCAGTGATTTCCTCACTGCTTCCTATGCCCCGTCACTGACACCACGCTGAACCGTCTTCTTTATTGTGTCACAATACCTTTCAATGTTATTTATGGGAGATCCTTCCTTATTAGCTTTTATCATCAGAAATCTCATTTTCAGGGATCCCTGATGGCGCAGCGGTTTGGCGCCTGCCTTTGGCCCAGGGCGCGATCCTGGAGACCAGGGATCGAATCCTACATCAGGCTCCCGGTGCATGGAGCCTGCTTCTCCCTCTGCCTGTGTCTCTGCCTCTCTCTCTCTCTCTGTGACTATCATAAATAAACAAAGATTTTAAAAAATGTTTAAAAAAAAAAAAAGAAATCTCATTTTCACTTTTCCTAGACGAATTGGAGAATCACTGGGTGGGGCGCCTGGGGGGCTCAGAGTTTGAGTGTCTGCCTTCAGCTCAGGTTGTTATCCCAGGGTCCTGGGATCGAATCCTGCAATGGGCTCCCCACAGGGAGCCTACTTCTCCCTCTGCCTATGTCTCTGCCTCTCTCTGTGTCTCTCATGAATAAATAGATAAAATCTTTAAAAAGAGAGAGAATCACTGGGTGGCATTTTCAAAAATATGGGAGGAAAAAAATCGCTCCTAAATATCTTTCTACCCAGAATGCTGAAGCTTATCTCCATCCACTTTAAAGTCCCCTTATACCCCTGTTGCCTCTTGGTCTTCGTCAAACAAGCAAGCCATCCTCTGTCCTGCATACTCAGAAGTTCTCTCACTGACACCCATGTTAGCGAGACAGTCAAAATTGAAAACACTGTTTAGAAATGAACAAGGGTGGGCATCCGGGTCAGAGGACGATCATATCTACACATTTAAGACCCCAAAATGTAGATTCTTAGCTTCAAAGAATAAAGGTATGAATCATTGCTATAGGTTTTCAATATTCTGCAAAGGGAACGAACCCTCCCCTTCTATCTCGGGCCTTCCGGCCTCCCCAGACCTAACGTCCCACACGTCCCCCTGATACCCATTGCCAGGGCCCACCTCACCCTTCACCTCCCCAACTCGGTCATCACCCATCCCATGAGCCCTGCCACCTTCCTTCACCCCGAATGCGAATGCGCCCCTTGGGGCCAACGCCCAAGAGTCTTTCTCTCCCCCTGATGCCAACAAGAGGCAACACTTCCTTGCTAATTTTTCTGCTTTTGGCTTTTTGAAAACGTGGAGCAGATGATATTCTGGATACTTTTTTTAAAAAAGGACACAGACTTTTTATTAATGTGATACCATGGCCTTATCACATCCAACAAAATTAACGCTGATTCCTTCCTATCAGCCCATAATACCCAGTCCAAATTCAAATTTGTCTGGTTATCTCAGAAATACTCCAGTGGATTTTGTTCAAATCGGGATCCCAGCATCATCTACATACACATTGTATCTGGCTCTGATTTCTCTCAGGTCTGTGTCTCCTTTGCCTACAGATGCATTTACCTCAATTAATCAGAAAAATGTGAGAAGGGCTAGTGAGCAGGATTTTAAACAAAGGAGCCTATTTGCCAGGGCAGGGGCCTAAGGGCGCCACATGGCCCCTTGTGCAGGCATGCACCCTGTCCCCGGAAGGTCACAAGACTTGGCCAAGAGGTCCAGACAGCCTTCAGGGGCCTCCTGGCATCACAGGATGTAAAGAGACAATACATGCCCCCTGGTTAGAGGACCAAGGCCCGTGACCCTGGCTGTGTCACCTGGGTTGGGGTGGAGCTGTGAAAAGTCCTTCTGGAAGGCAAATACAGAGTACAAGTGGGAAGTCCTTGAGAAGAAACCCATTAATCGGTCCCTCAGGGCCAGCCTCGCTGGGATGCTCTTGGCTATCACCTCCAGGCTGGCTTCTTGCAAAAGCTCTGGGACACCTGACTCCTAATCCAAAGAAGTGCTTTCTTTCACTCTTTTTTATTTCAGAGTAACTGTAGATTTGCAGAGAGGTTGTGGCAATCTCTGGGGGTCTTTCTTTTTTTTTTTAAGATTTTTTTTTTAATTTTTATTTATTTATGATAGTCACAGAGAGAGAGAGAGAGGCAGAGACACAGGCAGAGGGAGAAGCAGGCTCCATGCACCGGGAGCCCGACGTGGGATTCGATCCCGGGTCTCCAGGATCACGCCCTGGGCCAAAGGCAGGCGCCAAACCGCTGCGCCACCCAGGGATCCCTCTGGGGGTCTTTCTTTTTTTTTTTTTTTTTTTTTTAATTAACTTTTATTGGTGTTTAATTTACCAACATACAGAAAAACACCCAGTGCTCATCCCGCCAAGTGTCCACCTCAGTGCCCGTCACCCATTCCCCTCCAACACCCGCCCTCCTCCCCTTCCACCACCCCTAGTTCGTTTCCCCGAGTTAGGAGTCTTTATGTTCTGTCTCCCTTCCTGATATTTCCCAACATTTCTTTTCCCTTCCTTTATATTCCCTTTCACTATTATTCATATTCCCCAAATGAATGAGAACATACACTGTTTGTCCTTCTCCGATTGACTTATTTCACTCAGCATAATACCCTCCAGTTCCATCCACGTTGAAGCAAATGGTGGGTATTTGTCGTTTCTAATTGCTGAGTAATATTCCATTGTATACATAAACCACATCTTCTTTATCCATTCATCTTTCGATGGACACCGAGGCTCCTTCCACAGTTTGGCTATTGTGGCCATTGCTGATAGAAACATCGGGGTGCAGGTGTCCCGACGTTTCATTGCATCTGAATCTTTGGGGTAAATCCCCAACAGTGCAATTGCTGGGTCGTAGGGCAGGTCTATTTTTAACTCTTTGAGGAACCTCCACACAGTTTTCCAGAGTGGCTGCACCAGTTCACATTCCCACCAACAGTGTAAGAGGGTTCCCTTTTCTCCGCATCCTCTCCAACATTTGTGGTTTCCTGCCTTGTTAATTTTCCCCATTCTCACTGGTGTGAGGTGGTATCTCATTGTGGTTTTGATTTGTATTTCCCTGATGGCAAGTGATGCAGAGCATTTTCTCATGTGCATGTTGGCCATGTCCATGTCTTCCTCTGTGAGATTTCTCTTCATGTCTTTTGCCCATTTCATGATTGGATTGTTTGTTTCTTTGGTGTTGAGTTTAATAAGTTCTTTATAGATCTTGGAAACTAGCCCTTTATCTGATACGTCATTTGCAAATATCTTCTCCCATTCTGTAGGTTGTCTTTTAGTTTTGTTGACTGTATCCTTTGCTGTGCAAAAGCTTCTTATCTTGATGAAGTCCCAATAGTTCATTTTTGCTTTTGTTTCTTTTGCCTTCGTGGATGTATCTTGCAAGAAGTTACCGTGGCCAAGTTCAAAAAGGGTGTTGCCTGTGTTCTCCTCTAGGATTTTGATGGCATCTTGTCTCACATTTAGATCTCTCATCCATTTTGAGTTTATCTTTGTGTATGGTGAAAGAGAGTGGTCCAGTTTCATTCTTCTGCATGTGGATGTCCAATTTTCCCAGCACCATTTATTGAAGAGACTGTCTTTCTTCCAATGGATAGTCTTTCCTCCTTTATCGAATATTAGATGACCATACATTTCAGGGTCCACTTCTGGGTTCTCTATTCTGTTCCATTGATCTATGTGTCTGTTTTTGTGCCAGTACCACACTGTCTTGATGACCACAGCTTTGTAATACAACCTGAAATCTGGCATTGTGATGCCCCCAGCTAAGGTTTTCTTTTTTAAAATTCCCCTGGCTATTCTCTGGGGGTCTTTCTTAACACCCCAGCTCCTGGCACTTGGAAACCTCGCTAAGTGCCCCACCACCACCAAGGCTGTGGCCCTAACAGGCACCTCCCGACCGCCTTCCCTGGTTCTCCACCTCCCTGAGCCTCACCTCTCTTGTTTCCCTCCGCAGGCAGGGGTCCTCCCCCCTCCCTCCATCTCCTTCATAGGTGCAGCGTGGGAACCAGGCTCTCGGTAACTCAGGGGCAGGGGGCGTGCATGGCCAAGGGTCAGCCTGTCCACAGAGAGGGCTCATCCACTAACCTGGGAAACCAGGGACCACCCAGTTCTGTGCTGTTGCATTAGTTCCCACGAGCCAGATCGTGGAGGTCCGAGGCACAGTCAGTCCCACAGGACATTGTCCCCAGCAGGAGGGGATGGCCATAGGGCTGCTGTCACCTCTGCCAAGACGCTCCTCAAATATCCCACCCGGATTCCGCTTCCCAGTGAGATGGGCAACAGGTGGGAGGGTGTGGGGCCCACGTCCTGCTTCCAGCCGTCAGCTGTGGCCACGATGAGTTGCCCAGCATGGGCCCCGGCCTCAGCAAGTGTCCTGAACCAGAGCCCCCAGACCCAGGCCCCGGGCCAGCACTTTCACGTATCTGAGGATCTCCTTACATGGCCTAGGGATCTGGCTGACCTTCTACTGTGGTCTGTGCAAGGTGCTGCCATAACCTCCTAACTGGCCCTTTTGATAGGTCTCAGTACTAGAGTCAGGGCGATGCCTTCAGGACACGAAAGCCAGACCAACCATCTACATGTGACTTTCCAACCTTCCATTATTGTCAGAGCGAGAACCAAAGTCCCTGGGAAGGCCTACAAGGCACTGAACGACGGGCTCCCCACCTCCACCCCCAGCACACACACTACTGTCTGATTCACATCCTGCCACCCCAAGCAGCCACCTGCCGCAGGGCCTTTGTGCCTACTTACTCCTCAGCCTGGAAACTCCTCCCCCAGAATCCAAATGGATCACAGGCTCCCCTGTTTCGTGCCACCATCTCATTCAGATGAGACTCAGCTATCACCTCTAGTCCGATCTCCTGGACCTCCCTACATGCGTGTGTCTAAGGTCCACACCCTCCTCACTCCCTGTGAGACTGCATACTCTACCTCACCACTTTGGTTATTGCCCGTCCCCCTCCTCGAGATGATAACCCGGTGGGCTCAGGGACTCTCCCCGGACGGCTCACCACTCTGTCCCTGTTACACGGAATACCACCTGGCACGCAGGTGTACTACATGTTGTCAAGCCAAACAGCTGCATGTTTCAGGGGAACAAGGAGGGAGGAGCAGGCCCACCTCTTTGTTGGGGGGAAGGAGGCAGAGCTTCCCACATCAGAACAACACGAAGTAAGAAGCAGGTGGAGCAAACCACAGAAGCCATACGGATGTCTATACTTCCTGCCTCAGATGCTCAGAAAGGCCCAGAACTCCAACTGCATGGCACCAGGAGTCAGCTGGGGAGCAGGGCTTTCCCACCTTCTTTTTCTGCTGCGAACAGCAGGGGCCCTGCCCACTCCTGCCCCACAGCCTGCGTGTAGCCTGCCCACCCTCCCTGTCTCCCTCCCTACAGATCACTGTCTGGACGCCCACTGCACAGCTCAGAAGCACAGATGTCACAGCATTTTCTCTAGAAAAGTGTCTCCAAAGAACCCATGGAAGCCAGGGCAGGGGGAGGAGGATGCTCAAATCTGTCCAGGGTGCTGCCCACCCTGAGCCCCCAGCCCTGCACCCTCCGAGATGTCCAGCATTCAGATGCATGCTCCTGGGCGTCTCCGTACAGTGGGCACCTGCATCCACAGTCCCGTGACAACTCCTCTGGGCAGACACACGGGAAAAATCTGCTTCCACATCCTCCCACTGAACTGCTATGGTGCCACAGATTGGGGGGGTTGGGAACAAGCGAACCCTCCCTCTTATCTACAGTTGGAAACAAACCCCCAAAACCTCCTCCAGCAGCAACGACACCAGAAACTCCGCACAGCCACCAGAAGCAGCCAGCAGTGTCGCCCGACCCACCAGGACAGGCCGCAGCCAGGAGCCGGGGGCAGAGACCAAGTGGCAGCACCTCCACCCCCAGCTGCACTCCTGTTGGCACCTGTGGGCTCACTGTCCTGGGACAGAGGCTGGGACCTCCTGGCCATGAGGCACCGAGTGCCTGGCACCTTCCCTCTGCCTTCGGGACATTCCTCAGGTCCTGGACGTGGCTCTGGGACAACAGGGGGCTCGCCCCTGAGGGCATGACAGACTTGGTGCTGGCAAAGCAGAGCTCTCGGCTGTTAGCCCCCGACACCCCCTCCGCACTCCCCCTCGGCAGACAGCCCCACCACCGCCCCGTCCCCTGAGCCAAGCACCTGGCAGCCACCTTGCTTCTCTCTGCCCCAGACAGGGCCCTGTAAGAAAGAGAACTTACAGCAGAGAGCTTACACCAGGAGACGTTTCAGAGAGGGCTCCGCTCAGACGTAAGGGCAGGATGCACACGGATGCAGCAGGCTGGGGATCTTAATGTTCCCAGAGCTGGGGTCCCCATGTGGTGGGAACCGGAGCAGGCCCCTGCTGCTGTGGTTTGAACATGTGTGTGTCCCTCAAATTCTCATCTTGAAATCCTAATGCCTGGTGTGATGGTGTTAGGTGAGACCTTGGGGGGTGATGGTGTCATGAGGGAACCGCCCCCACGAACGGGATTAGTGCCCTCATGTGTGACCCACAGAGCTCCCAGCCCTTCTGCCACAGGAGGCACAGGGAGATGTCTGTCCCCAGGACCAGGGCCCTCATCCTCCCATGCTGGCACCCTGCTCTCGGCCATCCAACCTCCAGAGCTGGGAACAGCACGTGTCTATCGTGTCTGCAGTATTTTCTAACAAACTCCCCAGCTGCTAACACAGATGTGGTCCTGAAGAAAGGTGGGGACAGCGAACAAACACCCCACCTGTCTCCTCCTCCTTGCGCTTCCCATTGGCCAAACCAGGCCAGAGGCCAGAGAGCAAGAGGCCAGGTGATGTGGCATGAGGGGTCAGCCTCCAGGGCATGGGGCAAGAGGAGGGCAAGGAAGGGGGAGGGCGGCATAGAGACTGCAAGCAGGCACACACACCTGGCCTACTGCGGCCCCTCACCCATCACGAAACATACTTTGGGGGGTCCCAGAGATAGTAAAAGTCATGGTGACCGGAAAACAGCCGACACTGAAAACACTGCCCACTGAGCTCAGATTCATCAGCAGGGAAGGGCAGCCCTCCTGGCTTGAGGTGGTTGAACCACTTCCATCAAATCATGGGCTGACCACTGACACATGCAGACAAAGGGAACCCTTTGGAGGGCAGACTTGAAGGAAAAGCAAGAAGTAAAGAAACAGAACTGACTAGGGAGCCAGGACAGACACAGCACGGAGGGGCCAGAACACAGCCACTTTCTGCAGCAGAACATAATATGTTATCTGAAGTGTCCAGCTTTAAACAATAGGCTGTAAGATGTGTGAAACAACATTAAGGTGTGTTATGATAAAATAAAGGAAATTTTCCTTTTTTTAAAAGTTTTTATATATATATATATATATTTTTAACTTATTTATTCATGAGAGACACAGAGAGAGAGAGAGAGGCAGAGACTCAGGCAGGGGTAGAAGCAGGCTCCATGCAGGGAGCCCGATGTGGGACCCGATCCCGGGTCTCCAGGATCATGCCCTTGGCTGAAGGCAGGCACTAAACCACTGAGCCACCCAGGGACCCCCTAAAGATTTTATTTTTAAGTCATTTCTACACCCAACACGGAGCTCAAACTCACAACCCCGAAATGAAGAATCGCATGTTCCACTAACTGAGCCAGCCAGGCACCCCAGATAGGAAACTTTTAAGGAAATCTCCAACTTTAGCTTTGCAGGCCCTCCTCCCGGGCCCCCAGGGAAGCTATAACATCTATTGAGGTCAGAAGGACTTTGCCACCCCTCAAAGTAGGGACTCTGGTTCTGCCCTGAGCTCACACTGAACATCTGCTTTGTTAGCAAGTTACCTTAAGCGAAGAACCTCAAACATAAAATAAGAGTAAAATCTCCCTAAGTTTCCAAAAGATGGAGCCATGCAGCCTCACATACTAAACACACAGGATAGTCTATAACTCTCTGGAATGTCTTTCACCATGATGATTTGTAACTTTATGTTAAAAAAAAAAAAAATTCTAACCCTGCCCCAAATGTTCCTTCTCCAGAGGACTTTTCTTCATGAAGACTGTATATCCTGGGCAGCTGTCCTAGCTGGGGCTTGAATAAAATTCTTTTCCTTTTTCCTCAAAAAAAATTTTTAAAGGTTTATTCATTTTATGCCAACAGGTCCCTATTCAGGGAAAAAGCAGTAGATAGAGACTCTGTCCTCAGGTGCTCACTGTGCAAAGATTCAAAGCAGCTGTTGTTGTTGTTGTTTTTTTAAGATTTTATTTATTTATTCATGAGAGATAGAGAGAGGCAGAGACATAGGCAGAGGGAGAAGCAGGCTCCATGAAGGGGGCACGATGTGGGACTTGATCCTGGAACTCCAGGATCACGACCTGAGCCAAAGGCAGACACTCAACCACTGAGCCACCCAGGCATCCCTCAAAGCAGCTGTTGTGTATATGACTAAAGAACCAAAGGAAATCACACTTAGGGAATTAAAAGTATGACAGCAATGAATCAATGACTCTCAAGTAGATGGAAATTATTTTTTTAAAAAGAACAAAGATCCAAATGAAAACTCCAGAGTTTGAAAAGTGCAGCATCAGCAACAGATTTGCTTTGTGGTGGATTCCAGGTATTAAGGAATCAGAGCACCTGAAGTTACATCAGTAGACGTTACCCAATATGAAAAACAGAAAGAAAAAAATGTGGAAAAGAATGAACGGAACCTCAGAGCCAGGGGGGGACAACAATAAGAATATCAAGATATGTACTAAAGGAATCCCAGAAGGCAAGAAGAGGAGGGGTCAGAAAAAATATCTGAAGAAATAATGGCCAAAAACTTCCCAAATTTGATGGAAAAAAAATATATACAGCAATTCCCCAAAGGCACTGCAGGTGTATCTTTCTCATTTCTTCTCTTAAGGCTTTGAAAGACACAAGTCATGTACAAACAATAATTTTATCCTGATCATACAAAGAACTCTTATAATTCAAAAAGACCAACGGCCCAATTTTTAAAAGGTGCAAAAGGTTTGAGCAGATATTTCACTAGGAGAGATCAATGAATGATAAATAAGCACATGAAAAGGTGCTCCACTTCACGAGCTGGGGGGAAATGCAGATTAAAGCCACAGCGGACAGCACAGTGCGGTGTCACACGAAGCACCTTGTGCTGGTGAGGACACGGAGTCTGGGGTCCCTGCACATTGCCTGCAGGGCTGGGAAAGGGTATTGCAGATGCAGTTTCTTAGCAAGTTACACCTTCGTGTGGCCCAAGAATGTCCCCAAGAGAGAGGACACCGTATGTCCACAGACACACACGCACGCAATGCTCAGACAGCAGCACTCACCATGGCTAGACGTGCAGTCAGGCTCCAATGTCCATGATGTGCTGAGTGGATACACAAAGTGTGGTTTACATTAAAAACAATAAAAAGGAATAAACTAGGGATTCGTGGGACAGAATGGATGGACCCCACTAGTGGGATGTTGAAAAGCAGCTGGACTGAGTCCGTGTGCACAAAATGTCCAGAAAAGACAGAGTCAGTAAGAGGAAGCATTCTGCAAAGTTCCTAGTGCTGTGTGTGCATGTGCATGTGTGTAAAATATCCTAAAGCCGGAGGGTGCGTGGTTACACAAGCCTATAAGTTTACCAAAAGTCATAGAAGTATACAGGCATCATAGATGAACTCATGGCACTCTGCTGCTCTGCCGCAGCCTACAGCACAAGCAGCCGTGGCCTGGGGCATCCTGGGTCCAGGTCCGGACCCTAACTGCCAAAGGAAGCCCAGGGGAGTCAGGTGGGCGCTGGAGCTGCCTGAGCTGGGGGTGCTTGGTCCCAGCAGACTGAACCACCCCCTCTTGCAGGGAGGGTCTGCCCAGGGTCTGAGCCCTGAGACAGCAAGCCCCAGCACATGGAGGCAGATGCCACAGAGGCCATCTCTGCCACCTCCCACATCTGTCTGCCCTTAGTTAGGCCTTGCAGCCCCGGGCACCCAGTGGGAAACAAGCAACATGCAGAGGCCTGGCCCGCTTGTGGGGGGACAGGCGGTGTGGAACTCCTTGTCCGCTCTGGCCGGTGGTCCCTCGAGGTTCTCAGTACCCCACACACCTCCTCTCTCAGAGGGGACCAAGGTCACACCCAGGGCAGACCTCTGCCAGCACTCCAGGCAGCCTTTTCTGGAACTTACCCTGTGGGGAAGTCAAGGCCTGAGCCACCTTCTACAATTTCTGAGTGCACCTCCTCTCCTGCAGTGGCCCCAGCCCAAGGGCAGAAATGGAGGCATCAGGCTCTCCATGGCCCTGAGGTCAAGGTGGAGGGAGGCTGGAGCCTGGTAGCTCCAGATGTACCCATTGCCATCGCGGGCACCACCAGTGGGCTCTCCCGTGATCAGCCCTGAGCCCTGCAGGTCTCCTCTGCACCGCGCACACGGGCCAAAGCTAACAGGGAGCAGCGGGATTAGCGAAGTGCAGGGTGGACTGCAGGCTGCTGTGGGAGGGGCCGAGGGACGCCAGGGATGCCCTCTGCACTGGCCCGGGCCCAGCTTGCACCCCTCAGCCCTGGCCCGCTGCCGGCCTGGGGCTGCCCTGCAACCCTGCAGGTATGAATTCTAGTCCAACTGGATCCTGTTTCAAGCTCATGGGAGGTGGTTACTTTAGATGCATTGAAATGTTGGCAGAGGTCACAGAGAGGACAGCCAACCCACAGCTGGGCCTGGGCTGTGGGCGGTCCCTCACCCTCCCATCCCTGGGATGGGGCTCCGCTGTCCTTCCCACAGTGAGAGAGTGGGAGCAACTTTCCAGGCCACAGCCTTGAAGGGCATGTGGCGCTGAAGCCAGGTGGACGGTGTGGGACCCCACTAAGGCCTCCCCGTGAACCCCAAATGCCCCAAATGATGGACAGGGCCAAACCCTGCTCCTCGTCACCTGGGACAAGACTGGAGGGAGTTCCCTGCCTGTTGCACCCACCGCCTGTCTATCTGGGGCCCCTCCCTGTCCTCAGAGTGGGCCAGTTTCAGACTCCCCCAGAAGCTCCAAAGGGTTCAAATGAACAAAATCCATTACTTTACCTTCTAAACTACATATAAGAAGTACAAATGGAGGAGCTTACTGAATGTGTACATCAAGATGGCAATTAGCAAGGAGACACAGTGAGGAAGGGGCTTGGCAACCTGGCTCTACCACCTGCTCCCTCCAGGGCTGAGTTCACTTTCTTCTTTACAATTCTGGGTTTTGAACATCACTTTCTAGTACAGTTAGAATTTAAGGATTATGAATCTAGGAAATCCCACTTAAGAAAAATTCTGAAAGAGGATTAAGAAATACAGACAATGAACAGCTTGGGGCACTCCATCCCCCACCCCATCAACAAAGGAGAATCCGTCGAGTGGACATAAGCCTTTGAAGCCAGTGACTCTGAAATATAACCCAAGTCCCCTGAATTAGCATTTGTCATAAGCAGAGAACCCAGACAGGCTTCTCCACACGCACAGCTGACATCTGAGACGTGAGCACAGAGGAACTGTAATAACAACACAAATCATCAAATAATCAAAATGTATCAAGAGCCCTAACATCATCAAATCACATTACATTATGATACATAATAATGGCCACAAGTAATTATCTTAGTAGAACAATTTATTAATGGATATGCAATTAAGTATCTCCCCAAAAATCTTTCCAGAATTGACAAGACAGAAAGTAAAGTTTTTTTCGGTTCTCTGGCAGTTTTTTTTTTTTTTAATGTAAACATAAAATATTTGAAGAAATGATAAAAAGTAACACACAAACCTGTAGGTATATTTTTTAAAATCTCACCTCAAACAGGTGCTTGAGGCTTACACACACAGACGTGCTGCTGATGACATAAATGTTTATTTAAAAAGAAATCCGTAACTTCATCCACAAAAGCACAGATCCAGTGAGGCCTTCAGATGGAGGGTGAGTGGCCAGAACCACGCACTGGTATGAGGCAGAAGCAGGGCTGGAGGAAGACGCAGGCCGGTATCCACAGGGACGCCATCTGCACACGGACATGATTACACAGACAGGTGCACAGAAGCTGTACTAATTCAAGCATGATTGCTAAATATTTAAAGATCCCTCAAGGCATGTTTCCAACATATGCACATGTCAGTGAGCACACCCCATTCACAGGCCATTTAAAGGTTTTTAAAAACACACGTGATAGCCAGAACACTCCTCCCCTAACACTGAGTACACAGCAGTAATCGGCAAACAGACGAAATGCATCCGTTCACACCTGAGTCTAAGCTAGGCCGCTGGATGCGGATGTTAGGGTGGAATGCATGATTGTATTACATAAGGACAGTCTCCAAACTGCTCGATGTTCACAACTACTACATAAAATCAAAAATGTCTCCCTCAGTCAGAACTGACATCAGAACAGAGGCGCAGACAGCAGTGAGTTAGTGACATTTTGAGCATCCCTCACGTTCATTTACAACTCTGACCAGCCGCTAGCTTGTCCACTCGCTAGTAAGACTCCTACGTTTTACAAGTCAAAAAATAAAACACATATTACACTAAAAAACATTAATGGGCAATACAAATGTTTGTTTATCATAGATTCCTATCAACCTTGTGAATTCACTTTTGAGGTTCAGCAGAACAGTAAGCACTTACAGCGCAGTTAAGCAATCTGTGCACAGTTTACGGTTAGAAGAGTTAACGTCTGGAAATAATTTCTATGAGTTTAGAAAGTCTGAGATCTCGGTCTTCTCACCACCTCTGAAGTAAACAGGAGCACATAAACACTATTTCTAATGAATACACACACAAGGCCGTGGTCGTTCACAGTGCAGTAACTGATTTATTATCTCGGGCAGTGGACGTGAGTACAGAGGAGTGGACAGGAGTACAACAATGAGGGCTTTCCTGGGGGTGTCAGGTGCACTGGAACCTCACAAATCAGCATCAACAGAAGGCACTTGAAAGACTTTTCAGGGGCTTTGCAGCCCATGTGTGCTATGCCAACGGCAAACTGTAAACAGCTGTGCAAAGGAGGTTCTGATAATATGAAGTTTCTTTCAAAAGGCAATACTCAATATATAAAAATGGAGTAAATTAAGATGTTAATATATTAAACAATATAAACATTTAAAATTATAGATATCTTACAAAACAGCTCTGTGATAAAAATTTTTGTTGCAAACAAACACAAATTAAACACAGTACAAAAACGTCTCAATTAGCATGTTAGCTGGGAGGGGACAGGGAAGGAAAGCTCAGACCCGACATCTACGAGCTTTCTAACAAAATATTCCTTATTAAACTTCACATGCATTTTTAACACTGAAATATAAAAAAAAAAATTGAAATTTTCAATAATTCCTTATTTTAAGGCCATTGAAATAAGTTTCACATTGTTACATTTTTGTTGTGTGCTGCTCAGAGTCCAGGGATGTTTGGGGTAACTCGTCACACCCATCCCACACAGACTTCCCCTGAATGATGTGTCCCTTGAGTTTCCCCTGGCCTTCTCTGACCAGAGACCAGCACCCAGCACGACACGTCACAGTGCCTGGAGCTCAGTCCTGGACTGGGAGGACATGGACTTGCTGCAGGTGTGGTGTGACTCCAGGGAGAGTGGCTCTTGGGATCTGGCTGCTATGACAGTGTTGTTGCTAGGATAATTCCAAGGATCACAAGCAAAATAATTACACAAATAATAATGAACATCATTTTCTGAAAGATAAAGAAAAACATTAATTAATTTCCAAGGTATCCAAACAAAGAAATCACTAATGTCATTTCTTAACAAAATCCTCCTGGAATTTGAGAGTTTAAAATACCAGTCCTCCAGGTCACAGACAAGGGAGAGGTGGACAGGAAATGTGCACGGGCCAGCTGAGATATGCACACGTGTCTGTCATGCTAAGGGGATGCATAAGTGAAAATAGGTGGTGTCAAAACAGCTTCTTGCTCCCAGGGGCAAAGGCAACGCCTCCCTGGGGCCCTGTGGGCCCTTAATGAACACTTCCTACTGATCACACTAGTTGCAGACTGCGATTCCTGGGGCGCACTGCACATCTTTTCAAGACTTTTTTTTTACATTTTTTAAATTTAAATTCGATTTGCCAACATACAGCATATCACCCAGTGCACATCCCATCAAGTGCCCGCCTCAGTGCCCATCACCCAGTCACCCCATCCCCCGCTCACCACCCGTTGTTCGTTTCCCAGAGTTAGGAGTCTCTCATGTCCTGTCTCCCTCTCTGATTTTTCCTACCCAGTTCCCCTCCTTTTCCCTATAATCCCTTTCACTAGATGAAGGTCCCCTCTGCTGACAGCTTCCTTAGCGTGTTTTGCCCAAGGCACACGAGCAGTCTGTAAGAAACCCAGGAGGTCCAGGAGGGTCTTCCACCACGTCCCCGGCCCCGGGCAACAGCACTGCGCTAGGTGTCAGTTAACAAGCAACCCTGCCCAGAGGGAAGCTAAACCACCTGTGGCTCAAGGAACCTGCTCTCCTCCCAGGACTGGGAGAAGTCACAACAATGAAGGGCACCCTGCAGCACGACACTGAGGCAGGGCCATCTCCCTAACTGACCGTCAGCCCGTGCAGGCCTCACCGCGGCTCCAAGGCAGCATGTGCACCAGGAGCTCTGGCAGCCACCAAGCTCTCAACAGTCCGTGGGCCAGGCCCTCGGGAACCTTTCAGTCAGCGACTCGGGGGGCGAGGAAGCATGGCCCTGGGGACGTCCCCTCTCGTCTGAGCTGCGCACGTTGCTGGCATGAGGACCACAGCCCCAGCCTCATCCCACCACAGCCCCGTGAACTCCACTCAGCACCTCGATCCGAGCCTGTGGTCCCATCTTCCTTCCCACCGGCAGCCACCCTTCAGGTTCAGTGCCTGCTCATGCACTTGAGGTCCCCAGGGAAAACCAACCACCCTGCCCGAGAGCTCGGACTTTGCCTGCCCACAGTACTTGCTCTGCGGGGGTCTGGGCGCTGTGCACATGTCTCCTTCCTTTCCCACTGGCTTGAGGAGGTGCTCTCCCAAACTCCCACACCCCAGATGCCACAGACTGCACCACATTCTTGTCTGACACCCTAACAGCTCCAGCCAAACACATGCCTGCCCCCACCCTCTTAGTGGGCAGAGCACAGCCCAGGGCACTAGCCCTGTTCTGGGGTAAAGTCATGGCTTGACCCCCTAGGAGACATAAACCATGGGCACAGCACGCTCTCCACCTGTCTCCAGATAGGACATCGACCATCCTGGCCACGCTGCAGGCTGTGGGATTCGGATCACCTCCACAGTGTGCCCACACTCCGTGTCTGGCCTACTGGGAGGGTCTGCTGAACTATTTGCTGAAAGAATAAGTTAATTTTTCCAAAGTATTATAGGTATCAACCACTGCATTTCTATAAAAAAAAATTGTTGGTGTGCACTTTGGTGTGTTTTTATTAATGAGGGCTGTCCTACGTTCATATTGAAAGACATGAGGGTACACCAGCCACGCAGGCCCAGGGCCCACAGTAAGCCCACTGCTCCCCCAAGGGTCACACTGAAAAACCTGCTTTTACTCAATGGCCTTACCAAACACCATTACTGGGTCCAATCTAAAAATCATTTTTAATCTTTGCTGTAACCACATTCAACCAACCATACTATGAACACCAGGAAAAATTAAGAAAATACATATCCAAAACAATCATAAAAATATTTTTAAATGCAATTATGTTAGTGAAGGAAATTATATACACTATTTTTCCAGCAGAGCTAACAGGACAGCATCAGGAAAGTCACATCAATGTCCTGACAGAGTGCTAAGCCTCTTTCCCCTTTTTTTTTTTAAGCCTCCTTCCTTCTAAAGAACAAACTTCAACCAACTCACCGTCCCCAGCCTATTTCTGAAACAAGTTCCAGTGTGATCTTGTGGCGCATGAGGGCAGCACATGGACCGCGCTAGCTTCTCCCCACACGCAGCACGCGCCCAGGGCCTCCGGGTGCACTCAGGGACAGAACTCTCACAGGCTGACAACAGTGGTGGAGCCGCACACAGGCCTCCTCTCTACTCTGCTGTCTGTCCTGGGGCCGCAGTGGCTCTCACGACAAAAGAATGAGCTCCTCCAGGGCAGCCGTCAGCACCCCAAAATGGGGGCACCGACACGCTGGGCCGAGGGGCTCAGCACACCAGCCAGCATTCTCACCGGAGCGCTCCCATGGGGAGGAGGCTCCCAAATGAACAAGAGACCCGAGGGGAAACATAAAATGTATGAAGTTTGGGGAAAGGTGACATATGGTGGACAAAAACACTTTCATCAGTAATTATCTTTTCTCCTCAGAATCCCTGAACTACCAGGCATGCGAACTGAACAGTCTGCTTCTGTAAGGAAGTACGGGAAAATCACGGGAGTTGGCACAGGGGCACCAGCGAGAGGAAGGACTTTCAGGCCCTAGACTTTTCCAGAGAACTCTGCTTCCACTCCTTCCAACCCACAGTAACAGCACCAGTGGGTAGATCGCACAGAGCAACTTTCAGGTATCGCAGCTATTCCAAAAGCTAAAAACTTAAAAGGTACATTCAACTATTAAACGCCAGTTCAAGGAGAAAGTGCCTCTGTGTAGTCGCTACATGGAGCGTGAGTGCACCTTGGGCAGGAGTGCAAGGGACCCAGAGGCTTTACCAGGCCACATGAGATGGAGGCCTCTGTTTAGAGATGACCCTCTACCAGCCCGTTAACCTTCAGTACCCGTGGTAGCCGGACCGGCCTCTGCAGCCAGGGACACGCACTGCCAAGTGATACTCCTGGCCCCGCTCTGCTCTGCTGGCAGGCTGGGAGGACTTGTAAGTACATTAAAATTGAGCAAGCATTACTACTAGCTCATCAGCAAAGTTAATAAGTAGATTAGTTGTTAGTTACTTACTGCCTCGCTGGCAGGGGGGCATGCACATGGACGTGATCCACATCATCATTTGCCAACTGATAAACCAATAATTAGAGCAATTACAGCAACCAGAGCCACTGACACAGCTACAATTATCCACTTTTTCTGTCAAAGAAAAGCAAGCTGATTACATTATGGTAATTTCCTATCACACCACATTAGAAGACATCATTCACTGAAAGTAAAACAATCCACAGGAAGCGGTTTTAAAATCTAAGTTACAGGACATCTGATTCATTGTTTGACAGTCTTTAGTTCTTAAAAGGGTGATGCTTAATTTCACAGGTCAGACGGCGTGGAGATGAACGGCTCTAGAACCCTGAGGATATCCATTTCCATCAATGAGATGGACACAGCTCCATCTACAGGTCACAGTATCTGGGTAAGTTTCTGGGGCTGAGACCCACGACAGTCCTGGGACAGAGCTACAGGGCCAGTTCAGGACAACAGGAGACCAGCAATGTAGGGAATAAGCTCACCCTCTTCTGTTCCTCTTGTGTTCACTGCCAGCAGTTAAACCCTTCACTGCTCCCACCATACCCCAGAAAACACAGCACCCCCAGTGCAGGGGAGAAAGTAGGAGCCCAGGAGGGGGACAGCTGCCATCCGGGGAGCAGAGTGAGAAGTCTGAACAAGCAGTGTCAGAGGTTTCCCTGCAGAGATGGTGACGATTCTTGACCCAGGCCCACCTCTCTGAGCAGGTGACACTGTGCGGCACAGTGAGGCTTGCCCAGTGGATAAGTCTGTACTTCCCAGTAGGGCTGTTATCTTTGTAAAACCCATCAACTGTTCATGAACATGTCCACTGGACTGACGTCACAGTGAAATGTCACAGTGAAATGAAGCAATCTGCCCTTGGTGAGTGACTTTCACAGGCAGTCGGCTAAGAACTCACCTGTGACCTCAGCACCTCACTTCATGGAGGAGTACTTTTAAAAAGTGTGAATACAGAATAACATCAACAAGCAGTTCTCATGTTCCAAAGAACGAACACAGATATGCCCAAGAGAAAGCAGAGTGTGGTGCCCCACAGTTTGAGAGTGGAGCCCAGGCATGCCCCTGCGTGGAGGCCAGCACCCTGCCCAGTGCACTCTGCACCCTGACCCTTCCCTTCCTCCCAGCACTCTGGAACTGCCTCCTTACAAGACTGCCATGGGCAGTGCAAGGGAAACCACCCAACCAGAAAGGCCCTGTGATCCCTCACAGCCCTCTACCAGGGCAGGGAAGCAGTGGTGTGTGCTTTGGGTGGGCCTTCTCCACTCTGGGAAGAAGGAAACCAAGGATTACCAGACCAGGACCCCCATGGAACATAGAGAGAACTTGTCCCTGAGTCAGAGCTTAATTCTGTCATTTCGCTGTTTTCTTCGAAGAGCTTTGCTCACACACCACACACTCAGGATTCAGGTAAACTCATTCACAAAGCTTGAACTCGGAGCCACATAGCACACGTCCAGTCTCAGCAGCGCCCTTCACCCTCCAAACCAGAGAATTAGCAAGCAACCCAAGGAAAGAAGCCACGGTTCACTGAACAAAGTGTGTAACCAACAGCTTCTAAAATTCCCATCCTGTTAGTTCTCCATCCCCCTCTAGATAGTGGCGCAAGACACAGGGGCCTCTGGAGAAACATGAGGTCAGCCACTCAGAACATAAAGGTCACAGAACACATTTGCCTACGTGACCTTCAAAAAATTTTAGCAAAATCATCACTTCAGTTTTAAAGTGAAATAAGAATATAAGAATGTATTTACTGGAAGACCTTTAAAGGAGGACTACGTGGACATATTACACTTAAAGCCAAATGAAGAGAAGAATGCACTTTAATTCTTAAAAACCAAACTCACCCTTCTAGCTTTGCTGTGATATTTAATAGCTTTCTTTGTTTCTTCTTTAGCATGCTCTACGTAGTCTGTGGCGTTCATAACGTTTTTTTCTATGTTGTTGATCATTTCACCCTTAAAACAAAGTTTCAGACTCAGAGAATGTTTTTGAATGACCTGAGCACATATCTTAAGGCAGACAGAGCACTGATAAAGTCTTCACATGGATGTCATATGCAAGGAATGAGCACCAAATGTTGCTCACATTTACAAAAAGATGAGAATGTTATAAACATGCCAACACAAAGTAATCAAAATTTATACTTTAAAAAGACTGAATGGTGATGAGAGGGTCGGGTGACAATGCAGATGATTAAAGGCGTATCAAGCCCATTCTGAGAGGCGCTCTCGCAGGGGAGTGCCTTTTGAAGGTGAGCACAGCCTGACACCTTCCCAGCACGCACACACACACACAATGTACAATGACGTCGTTTCCAGTGGGTGGAAAACTGTGGTGATTTCTTTAAATGTCAGTAAACTTAGACCACCATCTGCTTAATATTAAGTAGACTAGATGAAGGAAGAGTATGGGTGAGGAGAGTGCAGGGAGGTGGATGGGAGGGGAACCATACCTGCCTCCGTGTCCACAGCACACAGTCTGCAGCAGTGACAGTACAGCAGTGGGAAATGATGTACAATTACCTCAGTGTTCACACCTCAAGCTTACTAGCAGTTCTGACTATGCACACAGTTTGAGTTAAAGAAGTACAAATAACGCAATACCAACAAACTTCTAAAAGGAGACATGGTGAAACAAAACTGATACAGCCATTTTCCTACTGAAGCTTAAGGCCATACATGGGGTGTAGAACCATCAAGGTGAAAGTCTCTGTACTCTAAAATCTTTCACAATTACTAACACAACATACTGTCCTTACTGCCTAGTGGCTCTCTTCAGAATACTCCCTGAAAATACAAAGCTGGCAGAAACTTCTAGTGTGGGGAAGCAAGGGCTCCACCCCATGAACCCGCCCCCTGCCCCAGGGGCTACTGGTTTTTCCCAGAAATCACACAGAACCTGAGATTTCCACATATTTTTATGATAAACCTCCTCAAAATCAACAGTGTTCTTCCAAAGGTCAGTGACATGGGGAATGAGTCCTACACAGGATGGACTTCCTGTCCTCCCTCACATAATCCAGAAAATAAACGGATCAGGTTCGAAACATCTCAGCAGACTGCTCCTCCCAGAGCAGATTCAAAACCAGCCTTTGGGGGCATGAGGACACAATCTACCTAAGACACGAACACAGACACTCCCATGGCATGGGCGTCAACACGATCCTAACCCCTGAATCAGTGGATGGCCACATGCAGGCCTCACTCCATCTTGGAAACATGACCAAGAGCCTGATTCAGGTCCAGGAGTCAGAACGAACATATCCACACACCTAACAGGACGCACCAACTTGTATCTTATGCTGGATTTTGGATTTTGTGAGGAACTGCCTATGCTCCTTCCATCCTCACATCCCTGGTTGATCATGAACTATAGCTCCCAGCTTATTCTTTTAAACATTTCTGCCAATTATCATTCTAACACACACTCCTTTCAGACACTTAAAAATACATGTACTTTAGAGAAGAAAATTAAAATCCCCACCATCCCACTGTTATTATACTATCTGGTATATTTCTTTCCTTCTATGAATACTATTTTATGGAGCCGAGTTCATGCCACAGACATACGCATACGTGCAAGCATAATCTAGGATAACACAGATGTGTGTATACATAGACACGTAAGATTTTGTATCTCCCCCTTCACCTGTAATTCCAACACTATATTTCTATGTCTCTCTAAAAATAAAAATCCCTCTGAACTAAAGTCTGCCACCTGTGGCTGCCTAGTAAGTTGTCCAGCAGACACACGGAATTTAAGTAGGGAAGCCAATCCCGTACTGTTGAGTATTTAAGCATCCTGCCTCACAATATAACTGCAATCAACTTCTGAGTTTTGAGACTGGATCCAAAATCCTGGCTTTCTCGGCTATACTGGAATCTCATGTGAGAGTTCACGAGTCCATGCCACCGTACCGGAGACAGGGACATGTGTGCAGATACCTGGGTCTCCACGAACATAGCCATGTCCGTGAACATCTCATGCAGCTCCCGGATGCTGGTCTCTAGCTTCATGATGTCCTTGTGACGAGACTCAATTTCATTGAGAGCTTGTCTAGTAATTTGTGAATCTGATATAATCTTTGGAAAACAAACACAAAAGAGAAATACTGATGAACTCAGGGCCGCTTTGGAAATCAAATGCAGGTCAAGTGCATGCAGGCGTGCAGCCGCAGCCTCCCAGGTACTCACGTCTGCCGTGAAGACAGAAGGACTTCCGCTCTCCAGCATCTCCTCCAGCTCATCATCTGTCGTGGTTCTTCCAGCTGCAAGACGAACAGAGCCTCCACTGAAAACATGCCAACACTTACAAATAACTTTTTCAACTCTTAAGTTAGCAACTAAAACTTGAATTGTCAACATTTTCAAACAATGTTTTTCTGGCAGATTGATAGAGGCTAGGGCTCCACAGAAAAGGTGCAGAGAGTGAAAGACCGTAGGTAGTTCTGGGGGCAACAAAGATGTTCTACAACTGTGTGATACACTAAAGCTGCTGACCTGTATCCTTTGCACATCATCGTCATGGCATATAACTATATTTCAGTAAAGTCGCTGAAATGCCATTTGATGAAGTTCCCACTTGTGGTTGTTCCAGGCTCCCCAAGTCCCTAGGGAGGTGTGCACAGCCCCAGTGGCCACCTAGCCCATCATGAGCTTGGGCCCCGGCTGAGGAGCCCTAGTCTTCGCTCACAGGGAGGTGGCACCTGACTGACCTTTAAATGATCAGCAAACTGCCTCCTGCCCAGAGGGAGGCCCAAGCCCCCCTTCCCAGGCTGATGGCTTTGCATGCATCCTTTTATGGCAAGCTGGTACAAAGGGCAGTCTGTGCTGCCTCGCCCTACATGCAGTGCCCTGAGGCCCACAGAGACCATATCTGCCCCCCTGTTGGGGGCAACAGGAAAGTGTGTGAAGTGATGATAGCTGAAAGTGTTCCAAATCTGATTAGCACTCTAAGAATAATGCTAATTAGAAAGTAATTTAAAACCCAGGGACACCTGGGTGGTTCAGCAGTTGAGCGTCTGCCTCCGGCTCAGGGCATGATCCTGGGATCCGGGATCGAGTCCCACACCGGGCTCCTTATAGGGAGCCTGCTTCTCCCTCTACCCATGTCTCTGCCTCTCTCTGTTCCTCTCATAAATAAATAAAATCCTTTAAAAAAAAATCCATTTACCAAGGATTTTCTGAAGGATGTAAATAAAGAAAAAGTTTTGGTGATTCAATGAACTGGAAGCTATAAGAAAGCTTAGGTTTTGCAATATTGGCAAAAAAAAAGATGGAATGTTTACAGTACTTTGATGTCAGAACTTCAGAAAAAAAATATGCTTTTAACAAAAGTAGCATTTTCCTTTACTCACTAATTTCTAGCTGACGCTGAATCCGTCCTTTGCTTCGGTCCCGGAACAGCGTCTGTGCCTCGTTATATTCCGTCATCACTTCTACAAACTTCCGAGATAGTACAGAATGCTATTAAACATGGGAAAAATTAAATTAATACACAATAGTCATTTCTTCTGCTGAAAGTGACATACAAAACATTGTATCAGGTAAACTACATCTGTTACAGGAGCAGCAACCACACTGAGAGCTGCACAAGCACCACCGTGCTGGACTCTCCCAGCACCTGTTACTGGGTGGACATCGTGACTCAGAGCTTGCCACCACTCCCCACTGACCAGATGGAGCCTGGCACCTCGGCTGGCACCCCAGAGCCTGCACACTGCCCCCCCTTGTCAAACAGAAGCAAGCAGCCTGGACCCCCTTGTCTGCACACCACACCTCACCTCACCCCACACCCTCTAGGGATTCTAATAATTCAGATAACACTGCTCTCCAGAGCAGAACTCTGTGGATGGACGAATACGTTTTTTCTTTATAATAAGGAAGTCATCTGTAGAGATCACCTCCTTTTCTGCAGAGATGTCATAAGGATCAATGTGACATAAAGATGAATTTGAAAGGAAATAGAGGGCAGCCGGGGTGGCTGAGCGGTTTAGCGCTGCCTTCAGCCCAGGACGCGATCCTGGAGTCCTGGGACTGAGTCCCGCGTCGGGCTCCCTGCATGGAGCCTGCTTTTCCCTCTGCCTGTGTCTCTGCCTCTCTCTCTCTCTCTCTCTGTCTCTCATGAATAAATAAATAAAATCTTAAAAAAAAAAAAAAAGGAAATAGAGAAAGACTTATACTTCACATCACTTCAGTCTGGATGAAGCTGACAAGCAAACCTGGGTTCTCCGTATGCGAAGATCCACCGAAGTCCGGTTCCCACTCTCATCCTGGTCAAAACTTTGCTCAATAGCTGAAAACAAACATGACAAGACTCACCTTTTAAACTAAAAAAATGGAAGTTTCTCAAGCCAAACCTCCAACTGCTTTTATCTTTTCCATTCCTCATAGACCTCAATAATAAGCATTAATTATTGCTACTATCACAAGATAAAACATGTCCTATCTTAACATTTAAAAGAAAAGTGAACAAAGAAACCACCTGACTGATGGAGATTAGAGAACTTAACTATCGATCTACAGGCAGTACAGAGGACTATGGGGGAAACCAACTTTCAAACCCTGAAGCATGGTAAATTCTAATGAACAATGTCCTGGCTTCTCCAACCAAAAGAAAAAAGTGGGGGAAAAGATGGAAGGAGAGTCTGAGTTTTAAAAACTCTAAGTGACATACCACCAATCATAGGGTATAGTCTCTATATGGAACCCAATTCAAGCATACTGTAAAAAGAAATTCAAAGGACAACAGAGAAGTGTAAATTCTGATGGGATATTTCATAATAACCACAATGATTTAACCTAGATACAGTCATGGCACTGTGGTTGTATTTCTGGGTGAAAATCCTTCTGTTTTGGAATACACTGATGAAGCTGCCATATGGATGGCTTTGAAGTGCGTGGGCAGGCAAGCACCCCAGAGTGCAGGGAGAAGGGTGCGACCACAGCTACAGGTGGTCATCTCCCTGCCCCCACCTGTCTGAAATGTGCCCTAACAAAAGTTCTTTCTGATCCACAGAGATTGTCTGGATTCAGTGATCTTTTGTCAAATCAGATACGATGTGTCTTCCTGGCATCCCTGCTTACACCCCGAACCTCTCAGAAGCCACCTCTCAGTGCTGAACCTCCAGCACTGGAAGCTAAACTCCTGCAAATTTAAGGAACCATTTAAGAAGAATAGGAGATATGTATGAAAGGCTATTCACCTTCTCAAATATCTACGATTTAGCCAAAAAGCTAAAAATAGGCCTCTATAAGACAGCAACAATTTATAAGCAAATAATTAACCTTTTTGAATACAAATTAATTAACACTTCTATCCTAAATTGTGGGATCAGCAACCAGGAGCCTTGGCACAGCCCTTAGAACCACAGGTTGAAGAATTCTAGAACGATGCATCTCATAAAGGCCACTACTCCAAGTTCATACAGATCATTTAAAGTGCTCAGAGTTCTGACTTGAAAAAATGTCCAAGAACAAGACATTACAAAGGAAATACAGACAGCCCACATGCCACCATCACTGATGACATGCAGCCAAAGCCATGAACTCACACTTCAACTTGGCTCGGATTTTGTTAGCAGTTTTCTTGATTTCTCCGTTCAGATCTTCAAGCTCTTCTTTTATTTCTTAAAAAAAAATAAAATGGCATCTGAGCTACAGTATCCAATGAACTTAAATGGAACAACATTCTCGGTAAATATTCAAGTGTTTAGTTGTCAAAGTGAGGCCCCCAAACCATGTGGGGCCTGGCAGACACGCACATTCCTGGGCCCACCCAGACCTTCTTTACATAGACCTCTGCAGGCCAGCAATCCCACCTAATAAGCCCCCAGGGGACTGACTATATGTGCACCTGTACTTGAGAAGAGGTGGTATATAGCAATTAATTGATGAAAGAGTTCACTGAGTCCATCACTAACACATCTAGACCAAAGAGAGGAAGCAGAAATGTAATCATATTCTGGGAAAAAATTCTCTCATGTGTTTGATCTCTTTTGTGCTCATCTCTACCTAATCAGAGCAGGCCCCTTCGCAGGTACGCTGGTCCCCACACCAGGAGACCTGAGGCTAAGCCCCTAGACCCAGGCACTGTGTCTGCACTGGGAGAGCCAGTACAAGAATCTATAGGAGAATGCACACAAAGCCAGAGAGCATGTGCAGGCATGTGATCCAGCTGAGGACAAGGCACACCAGACTCGGGGAATGGAAGGTGCAGAAACCTCTAAACTGAGAACTGAGCCTGGGGTGGATCAGAGCCCTGTCCCCACTGGTGTTCCCCAGAAACACATCCCCGCCCCCCTTTCCTGCTCTGGACAAGAAAGCCGTTGGGCTGTTCGAGCACTCAGAGATCCTGGACTTCTTGCTCACGTGGGCAGACAGGGGCTCAGGTGTCAGTGAGGGAAACGAAAGAGGCATGATCATATCTGACCCTTCAAACTACAGAAGCGGCCATGAGGTTATCTTTGGCAAAGGAAGCATTTCAAACCACTGAGAAAAGGATGTGGTGTGATCAACATTCCTACTGAGATCAGGAAAGCCGGACAAAATACGTTTTTAATCAGCTTAAAGGCATACAAAGCTAAAAAGGCAGGTACGAAGATACAGAAGAAAGATACCCTAAGAGGGAAGCTAGCCACAGGAGTGGCCTGAGGCTGCAGGCAATGGAGAGGAGAGCCACACAGATGCAGACAGCCCTGCCCTAGAGGGGGAAGATGACGCAGCTCATCTAACCCTCGCACAGGGACCCAGAACTACTGCTGCAGAAATGTTTAAAAATCATCTATTAACAAAGAAAATCCTATCCACGGGCTCAAGTTATTGTCACAAGCTTTTATGCACAAAGCCCAGGGCCCAATCAAAAACAGCCAGGCAGGCAAAGAACCACAGATGAGGTATATAGACCCCCCCGCCCAACCCAGGGGCACCGTTAATGGACTATCAGACACAGACAGCAAAATCACGTTCAAAGGGGTGAAAGAGAACATCAGGAATTCTGTCAGAAAATCAGACAGTAGCGATGCCTGGGTGGCTCAGTGGTTGAGTGTCTGCCTTCAGCTCAGGGCATGATCCCTAGGTCCTGGGATCGAGTCCCACATCAGGCTCCCTGCATGGAGCCTGCGTCTCCCTCTGCCTATGTCTCTGCCTCTTATGAGGCGGTATGCCTCTGTGTTTCTCATGAATAAATACATAAAATCTTTAAAAAAAAAAAATCAGACCGTACAGAAAAGAACCAAGTAAGATTCTAAGACTGAAAAATATCTCACCCAGAAGTATCAGGTGAAAAGAGGACTGTGGATGAAGCAGAAAACAGATTTCCCAACAGAAGGACAAGACAGTAGTGGGAAACAAAATGGATGGCTGGGGACCCTTGGGCATTGCGGAAAGGCTGGAACACACAGATCCCAGGTCTCCCGAAGACAGAGAACGGGAACAGGTCAGGGACAGGTCTCGAAGAGAAAGTGGCCCAGGCGGCCAGGTGTGCAACCCCAGGGATCCAGGACACCTTAAGGAAAGCAGCACAAACAAAGAAAATTGCATCCAGGGATCCCTGGGTGGCGCAGCGGTTTGGCGCCTGCCTTTGGCCCAGGGCGCGATCCTGGAGACCCGGGATCGAATCCCACATCGGGCTCCCGGTGCATGGAGCCTGCTTCTCCCTCTGCCTGTGTCTCTGCCTCTCTCTCTCTCTCTCTCTCTCTCTGTATGACTATCATAAATAAATTTAAAAAAAAAAATTTTAAAAAAAAAAAAAAAAAGAAAATTGCATCCAGAAACAGCAATGCAAAATTGTTAAACCAAAGACCAAACATCAAGTATCTTAAAAGGTATGATTCAACACCTGACTAAAAAAAAAAAAAAAAAAAGGAACTGGAAAGATTAGTTCAAAATCTTCAAGAGGGTCAAAGAAAATAACTTCCCAACAGATTCCTACACTCCACAAAAACATCTTTTAAGAACAAGATTACAGACAGGAAATTTCAGAGAACTGTATATTCCCTACTAAAAGCAGTAAACAAAGGGTGTTTTTTAAAAAGAAATGATCTCAGATGGAAGTTGTGAGACTCACAGAAAAATAAGCAGCACTGGTATGGGTAGATCCAAACAGATGTTAATGGTGCAAAGCAGCCATAGTACAAATATTTATGTCACTTTCATCTATTATACATACAGCAATATGAGCACTAAAAAATGATGGGGTTAGTTTCCTAAGATCCTTGTGTTACCTGGAAATAGTAAAAATACAGATTTATATTTGACCTTAAGTCAAGAATGTGTAGTACAGCCCAGAGGACAACCATTAAAACAACAGTACTACATATCAACAAGGTAGTGGTGGAAGGGATGAAACTCTTCAAACCCAATCCAGAAGAAAGCATTAAAAGAAAGAAGTAACAGAGAATAGCAAGAAAAATGGAAAGCACACAAGCTTACAAATGTCTGTCCCAATATATCAATAATATCAATAAATACCACCTAAAAGCACTTTGAGACAAAAAATGATGAAACTGGAAAAAAGACAAAGCCCCACAATATTTTATTCATAAGAGACAAGACGCAAGGCTACAGAAAGGTTAACAGGAAATAGCAGGACACCTATCCCACTCCCACTGAGCAAGGTAAACCAGGGAGCTCTGTTCACTCGGGCAAAGCGGCCATGAGGGCACAGAACATCCATCTGTGGGGACAGGAAAGATGCCCCCCATGACTAAGGGCCCAGCGCAGCACAAGACTTCACAGTTCTGAAGGTATTCACCCCCAGCCCTACATGCACGTGTGCGTGGCCCGACTTGGAAGGAAGGAAACAGCCAGCTATGAAGGGCACCACCGGGAGCAGGCTTGAGATGAGAACAGGCTGCACATCAGTGTTACCTTCTCCCAGTTAGATGAACACAGTGTTGGCATAGAAGAGAGTATCCTTCCGTGGAGATAAACACCAAGTGGGCACTCTGAAAGAGGTCAGCAAAAATAACGGGCACATGGAACACACGTATCAACACCACAGTGCGTACGGTGTGTGTCCAAACAGGCATGCACATGGGTACGTACACACACGTGCACAGAGCAGTTTGGCAGATGGGGACAGCCAGTGAGTCTAGGTGAAGGAAATTTGAATTTCCTTGTACCGTCACTGCAACTTCCCCATTGATCTGAAAATGTTCACACTAAAAGTCTGAAAAGAATGTTTAATGGTACCAGCCCTTGATCCCTCAGGTACAAGCCTAGGAATTGGGCACCAGGGTGCGGCCAGGCGCCACCTGCTGGTTCCTGTGCTCAGGCACCAAGCAGCCCGGAGGCTGGTGGGGCTGGCCACCCGGGTTTACCCATCTTGTATGACATCCAGGAGCCCAGCACCAGGAGTGCCGCCCCTCCCACCCGGCAGAGGGCTGAAAGGGGCATCAGCCTCCTGCCATCTGCATCACCTGGGCTCCCTATCCTGGGGGACCAGTTCTGCAGAGAGGAATTAAATAGGCACTTGGACACTGCCTCCCACATTTTGGTTCACGCAAAAGCAATAGTTTTATTTATCCCAGGGGAATTCTATCAAACGTTTAAAGAAGAAATCATACCTATTCTACTAAAGCTGTTTGGAAAGATAGAAAGAGATGGAGTACTTCCAAATTCGTTCTATGAGGCCAGCATCACCTTAATTCCAAAACCAGACAAAGATCCCACCAAAAAGGAGAATTACAGACCAATATCCCTGATGAACATGGATGCAAAAATTATCAACAAGATACTAGCCAATAGGATCCAACAACACATTAAGAAAATTATTCACCATCACCAAGTAGGATTTATCCCCAGGACACAAGGCTGGTTCAACACTCGTAAAACCATCAATGTAATTCATTATATCAGCAAGAGAAAAACCAAGAACCAGATGATCCTCTCATTAGATGCAGAGAAAGCATTTGACAAAATACAGCATCCATTCCTGATCAAAACCCTTCAGAGTGTTGGGATAGAGGGAACTTTCCTCGATATCTTAAAAGCCATTTACGAAAAGCCCACAGCAAATATCATTCTCAGTGGGGAAGCACTGGGAGCCTTTCCCCTAAGATCAGGAAAAAGACAGGGATGTCCACTCTCACCACTGCTGTTCAACATAGTACTGGAAGTCCTAGCCTCAGCAATCAGACAACAAAAAGACATTAAAGGCATTCAAATTGGCAAAGAAGAAGTCAAACTCTCCCTCTTCGCCGATGACACGATACTCTACATAGAAAACCCAAAAGCCTCCACCCCAAGATTGCTAGAACTCGCCGATGACACGATACTCTACATAGAAAACCCAAAAGCCTCCACCCCAAGATTGCTAGAACTCATACAGCAATTTGGTAGCGTGGCAGGATACAAAATCAATGCCCAGAAATCAATGGCATTTCTGTACACTAACAATGAGACTGAAGAAAGAGAAATTAAGGAGTCAATCCCATTTACAATTGCACCCAAAAGCATGAGATACCTAGGAATAAACCTAACCAAAGAGGTAAAGGATCTATACCCTAAAAACTACAGAACACTTCTGAAAGAAATTGAGGAAGACACAAAGAGATGGAAAAATATCCCATGCTCATGGATTGGCAGAATTAATATTGTAAAAATGTCAATGTTACCCAGGGCAATTTACACGTTTAATGCAATCCCTATCAAAATACCATGGACTTTCTTCAGAGAGTTAGAACAAATTATTTTAAGATTTGTGTGGAATCAGAAAAGACCCCGAATAGCCAGGGGTATTTTAAAAAAGAAAACCTTAGCTGGGGGCATCACAATGTCAGATTTCAGGTTGTACTACAAAGCTGTGGTCATCAGGACAGTGTGGTACTGGCACAAAAACAGACACATAGATCAATGGGGATCCCCGGGTGGCGCAGCGGTTTGGCGCCTGCCTTTGACCCAGGGCGCGATCCTGGAGACCCGGGATCGAATCCCACGTCGGGCTCCCGGTGCGTGGAGCCTGCTTCTCCCTCTGCCTGTGTCTCTGCCTCTCTCTCTCTCTCTCTCTCTCTCTGTGTGTGTGTGTGACTATCATAAATAAATAAAAATTTTTAAAAAATTTTTTAAAAAAATGGGACAGAATAGAGAACCCAGAAGTGGACCCTGAAATGTATGGTCATCTAGTATTCGATAAAGGAGGAAAGACTATCCATTGGAAGAAAGACAGTCTCTTCAATAAATGGTGCTGGGAAAATCGGACATCCACATGCAGAAGAATGAGACTAGACCACTCTCTTGCACCATACACAAAGATAAACTCAAAATGGATGAAAGATCTAAATGTGAGACAAGATTCCATCAAAATCCTAGAGGAGAACACAGGCAACACCCTTTTTGAACTCGGCCACAGTAACTTCTTGCAAGATACATCCACGAAGGCAAAAGAAACAAAAGCAAAAATGAACTATTGGGACTTCATCAAGATAAGAAGCTTTTGCACAGCAAAGGATACAGTCAACAAAACTACAAGACAACCTACAGAATGGGAGAAGATATTTGCAGATGACGTATCAGATAAAGGGCTAGTTTCCAAGATCTATAAAGAACTTATTAAACTCAACACCAAAGAAACAAACAATCCAATCATGAAATGGGCAAAAGACATGAAGAGAAATCTCACAGAGGAAGACATGGACATGGCCAACACGCACATTGGAAAATGCTCCTCATCACTGGCCATCAGGGAAATACAAACCACAATGAGATCCCACCTCACACCAGTGAGAATGGGGAAAATTAACAAGGCAGGAAACAACAAATGTTGGAGAGGATGTGGAGAAAGGGGAACCCTCCTGCACTGTTGGTGGGAATGTGAACTGGGGCAGCCACTCTGGAAAACTGTGTGGAGGTTCCTCAAAGAGTTGAAAATAGACCTGCCCTATATGACCCAGCAATTGCACTGCTGGGGATTTACCCCAAAGATTCAGATGCAGTGAAACGCCGGGACACCTGCACCCCGATGTTTCTAGCAGCAATGTCCACAATAGCCAAACTGTGGGAGGAGCCTCGGTGTCCATCGAAAGATGATGGATAAAGAAGATGTGGTTTATGTATACAATGGAATATTACTCAGCAATTAGAAACGACAAATACCCACCATTTGCTTCAACGTGGATGGACCTGGAGGGTATTATGCTGAGTGAAGTAAGTCAATCGGAGAAGGACAAACAGTGTATGTTCTCATTCATTTGGGGAATATAAACAATAGTGAAAGGGAATATAAAGGAAGGGAAAAGAAATGTTGGGAAATATCAGGAAGGGAGACAGAACATAAAGACTCCTAACTCGGGGAAACGAACTAGGGGTGGTGGAAGGGGAGGAGGGCGGGTGTTGGAGGGGAATGGGTGACGGGCACTGAGGCGGACACTTGACAGGATGAGCACTGGGTGTTTTTCTGTATGTTGGTAAACTGAACACCAATAAAAATTAATTTAAAAAAATAGTTTTATTTAAAGCCCAGAAGGGACTACTGTGAAGCATTAAGAGTTCTACATGTATTCAAATATTAGTGCTATCTGCTATTTCTTGGCAGCAAAAGTTTTCTGGAGGTAAATTATTCAAAAAAATACACTAATATTTATTCAAATTTGATTTTCCCAAGAATTAAGATGTTAATAAGTGTTACATAAAAAGTTCTGTACGCAAATAAGTGTGTAAAACACTGTACACTAAGTTAAATAGGTTTCGTTATTGCAGGATTGCTCAGTCTTTACTGCTGAGGACACTGTAACTTCTCAAGAGGGGAGAAAGCATAATGGGCTCCGAGATGCACCTGGTGACACACCTCCTGTTTCACAGGCTAGCTGACAGCATTCATGCTCTAGAACACACTTTGGGAAATGTCCTTCTAAACTGTAAAATAAGGAGCTTAATGAGGGTCAAAGCATTGTTTTACAAGACATGAAAAATCTTAAAGTTAAAAACGTGTTCTTTTCCCGTGTAATATCTTTATTTTTTCAACGTAAGGCTATACCAAATAACCCTCTAACAAAATGTTGCTTTCAACCGTCTCCAAAGTTGAGAATAAGTGTCCACGCAACCACTTCCACCTAAGCCCATACCGGAGGTCATGACATATGCCCACTAAAAATAGAAAGCATAGAGCTAAGGGAAAAGTGTCATTCACAAATGACATGACTGGGTGCAGAAACAACCCAACAGAATCTACACAGGAGTTAGTAGCATTAATAAGTAATTAGGTGAGTTAATGGTGAGTTACATATAAACCCATCGTAATTCTATACAAAGAGAAAATAAAGTTTACAGCAAATACCATTCACATTAACATCAAGACCTCAACCACCTAGCAAAAACACAATGTGGGATTGTGAGGTCCCTACACCAAACCCCGTGAAGCGCTACCAGAGAGATTAAAGAAGACGTAAATTGTAGAGGGACAGAACATTTTCATGGATTAAAAGATGCAGTATTGTAAAGATACCAATTCTTCCCCAAAATAGGTATGGATTCTAATTCACAATCTCTGGCTTATCTAGATCCATTTTACCTTTGAAATTTTCAAAATTTATCTCTCCAGATCAAGGAAACACTTCCTTATAATGGCCAACGCCCCTGTTCTTGATTAATTTAAAATAATTTCTTACACGCTGTCCTTAACAGACATCCAGACAGCATACTCCATACAAAAGCCTTTCCCAAAGACTTACCATTGCCTGTAAACCTACCTAACAAATGCTGTTTTCCAAGTCAATTTTTTGACTTTCACTTATTTTTTAAAGATTTATTTACTTTAGAAAAAGAGGGGGAGTGCAAGCGGGGGTATGGGCAAAGAGAGAGACAAGCAGACTCCCCCACTAAGTGTGGAGCCCATGGCAGGGCTTGATCCCAGGACCCCAAGACCATGACCTGAGCCCAAATCAAGAGTTGGACGCCCAACTGACTGAGCCACCCATGCACTCCTCTAATTAACTTTCATCTAAACACAGAATTCTGTCATTCTTATTTAACTATCGACATAAAAAGTACCCATCTAGGCCCACTCACTGATAAGGCCCCACAGTTCAGCAAAGCCACTTCTGTGTATTCCTCTGGATAGGACACAGCAGTGGTCCCAGTCTGGCAGAGCACTGGAAGCACAGCAGCACAAAACCATCTGATTCTCTGGCTCATGCAGTCAAGGGCATCAGAACAGAGAGGCAGCCTGCTTGGTTCCAGGATTTTTACAAGCGCACTGCGTGACCCCATGCACAGTCAGGATTGAGGCCTATTTCACAAACAAGAGAGAGAGGGGCACCATTTTTAAAGCCAATGACTTACTTCCTTCTGGATTTGGTGCAGAAAGAATGATGCTGTGGTTTTTCTTTACTTCTTCAACATACTGAGCTATTTTAGCTGTACTGTTCCTGATCTCCTCGACCTAAGACAGATACAAACAGCCATTACTATTATGGCAAATTCAAATTTGCTACCACTTTCCATTACCTAAAAATAAAGAAGTAAATGATTAAATACATGAAGAAATATCAGCTTTTCCATGCTCACATTGATAGTTAACTGAAAGATATAGAAAAACGTGCCGTGTTAAGATCCATATCCACATGACTAAGGCAATATCAATCAAGATTCACCAACAAAACCTAGCAGGTTGTAAAAACCTTTACAGTCAAGACCCAAGTGTTATTACAAATGGTGTCAACAGGAAGCACACGGCCATGCATCCAGCACTCTGTGCAGTCAAGAAGGAAGAGGGTGTTTTAGCACTAATACTCCATGTGGGGAGGTGTTTACAGGTGATGGGGCCAAGCCTTTCAGTCATTGTTTTTACTTCTAATCATCTAAATGATTCAACACTGGGGATCCCTGGGTGGCGCAGCGGTTTGGCGCCTGCCTTTGGCCCAGGGCGTGATCCTGGAGACCTGGGATCGAATCCCACATTGGGCTCCCGGTGAATGGAGCCTGCTTCTCCCTCTGCCTATGTCTCTGCCTCTCTCTCTCTCTCTCTCTCTCTCTCACTGTGTGCCTATCATAAATAAATAAAATTAAATAAATAAATAAATAAATAGGGATCCCTGGGTGGTGCAGCGGTTTGGCGCCTGCCTTTGGCCCGGGGCGCGATCCTGGAGACCCGGGATCGAATCCCACGCCGGGCTCCTGGTGCATGGAGCCTGCTTCTCCCTCTGCCTGTGTCTCTGTCTCTCTCTCTCTCTCTGTGTGTGTGACTATCATGAATAAATAAATAAAATCTTTAAAAAAATAAATAAATAAATAAATAAATAAGTAAATAAATAAATGATTCAACACTTGTTTCAAAATGTAAGGTACTCATCAGCGAGATTAATCCAGGTGGATCTATGCATCCATAATCACGACACTGGAAAAATAGCTTAAATATTTGACTCATTTTAAAGTAGCAATTACAAAATCATTCCACGTTGTGACAGAAGTCCACATCCCAATCCCATGAGTGTTTCCTTACCGGGCAAAGGGGACTGTGCAGACGGGAAATTATCCTGGATTGTCTGAGTTGCCCCGAAGCAACTCAATGGTTATGCTTATTATGCTAGCTACTCGGTAAACTAAAAACTATTAACTTTTAATATATTTTATTAATATGTTACACTTCTTAAAAAGATTTATTTGTTTGTTCATTTATTTATTTATGAGAGTGAGTCACAACCAAGGTGTGAGGGAGAAGCAGAGGGAGAAGCAGACTCCTCACTGAGCAGGAAGCCCAACGGAGACTCAATCCTAGGACCCTGGGATCACGACCTGAGCCGAAAGCAGATGCTTAATGGACTGGGCCATCCAGTGATCCGATATATTACATTTTTTTCAAATCTGCATATTGAAAGGTCCTTTCAGACTGTCCGTGGATTCAAGAGTCAATTGAAACTATTAGAGCAGCAGCCCCTGGGCCAATACCTCAAAGGAAGGGCAAGCTGACAGACGGCAAAGCAGTGTTGCCATAGTTATATACCTGCTTACGTATAAAACTTTTCAAGAGAGAAATTTAAGATTTGTTCGAGGATTTTAGAAAATATACAGTACGAGCTCTTTGACACATATGGTCACCATTTGGGGACTCACTGCCATTCTGGTATAAATGACCGAAGCATCACCGTGTGTACTCTGTGCACACCTGACTCAGCAGGCGTCAGCTGAAGGACACCCCTGCCACCAGCACTGCCACTTTCTAAAGGACCAGATAGCCTAGGGGAGAACACCACCAGTCCTCGGGTGAGAACTTGTGAGGCACAAACCTACCACAGGGCATGGCAGAGTCTCCCAGAGGCAGCCTGGCCTTGGAGGAGCCATTTCATGGCACCAGCTCCACCTTACTGAGAAGCACCTTGCCAAGCACCACCCAACCAGGAGCATAAAGCTCCTCTTTGGGGAGGACAGGGGTTCTGGGGCTCCGGGTCTGCAAACCACCACTCCCACCAGCCCCTCCCCAAGCCTATACCAGGAAGAATGGCTCAATACTACCAAATATTTTCAGGGCACGAAATATCCTAGAGAATTTACATAATCAAAAGCAAGTTTTAAAAATATTACTTTTAGTATTATTTCAAATGTGACCACCATACAGTTACATTAACTGTGTTTAAAGAAGAAACTCTGGCAGGGCTTCACAGAATGGCTCTTACCTGATGGAAGAAATCATCCATGAAATGGTCCTTCTCAACAATAACACTTGTGTCCCCATCATCATCATTCTTTCTACACTAAAATAGAAAAGACAAAAAGGAAAATTCAGATTGCAAAGATGTTCATGTATGCACAAACATCGAACTGAAAGAGAAAAGCAACCCAACAGAGCGCAGAACTATAACAAGATGGTGCTGTCCACAAGGACTTGGGTCTGCCCACTGTGGCCCAGGATGTGGGCGGGGGGGGCGGGGGCAGGGTGGAGGCAATGGACAGCCCTAGGGGGCAGCGTGGCCACGTCCTGGGAAACAACGGAGGAACTCCCCAGCGCTCTGTAACAGGGAGCTGTTCATTTGCGCCCCATGAAAGTCAACATGAAGTGAGCCCCTGGTACCGCATATTTGTTACAAAGATTAAAAACACTGACACCGCTAACTTTTCTAAAGCACACAATTTTCAAGAAACTTAACACATGTTAACTGGCATTCCTCATTTTTCCCTAAGTGAGTAACCCCCAGGGGCTCCTGCAAATAATCCATAAGCACTTTAATAAGGAAACACTTAACAAAGACCTTAGTAAATAAAATGCAGAAGGAAAAGAACTGTTCCAACCACTGGAAGAGCCATAGTGATGCCACACAGCAGTCAGGTTCTGTATTCTTCCACCAAAGAATATTCCAGGGCAGCTCTCTAACTTGAGTTGCAGGAGAATCATAGGAAGGCTGGGTCTCTCACTCAGCAGGTCAGGGTGGGGCATTCTAGAACACTCTAGAACGTTGCTGCACTCTAACATGTTCAGGTGCTGCTGCTGGTCCAGGGACCCTGCGTAAAGAACCACTTTCCAGGGAGGTAAACTATCTACCCGTGGAAGCCTGCACCGGGGAGACGGCAATGGCTGTACACAGCATCCTTGCAGAGCACCGCCAGCCCAGGGCACAGCTCCCCGAGGTCACAGAGTGACCTGTATGCAGCATCCCCTAGTGGAGCTGGCAGGACTAAGAAAAAAAGGAAAGAAAACCTGCCAGAAAGACAACGGAGGGAATGGCTTTGAACCACCTCCCTGAGCACACATCAGATGACTGACTCCACTCTCTGCCAACTCTGGGAAAGCCAAGGCAGCCATGGGTTTCAGAAATTCTCAGAACCCTTAGGAAAACTGAAGTCTTTACCTATTCAAGTCTGGAGTGTGGCTTTACTGATCTACAGCCTAGGAGTAACTCGGAGACAAAATTCTACTAAAATTTGGCTAAGAAAAATCTGCAAATTTAGCAAATGTTCAAGAAAGCACAGGAAGCCTTCCCTCTGCATCAATCCAGGACCCTCACTGAAACAAGGAGATCTGGCCTGAAAGTCAACAACAATCTCTCATCACTTCGGGAGGTCTCCGGATGTCACCCCTCTCAGCCTGGGGCCACTTCTGGGTGAAGATAAGCCATGTCTGCTGAGGCCAAGGGAAAAGAGAGGCTTCTCTAAGAGAGGAAGGGCTGACTTAGAGGAGCAGCTTGTAGGAAGAGACTGTGAGGAAGCTGTAATCACAGGGTGAGCGTGTGGATGAGCAGGACAGTGTGCAAAGGGAAGGAGAAGCACCACACAGCATTAGCCTGCACACTCGCTGGACTGGGGAGGGACCTGCTGGCACCTCTCAGACAGGCGTGGTCACACACACTCCCTTAACCCTATTTATTCCCTTTGCCCTGGCTCCCCAGAATGGGGGCTCCCCAGAGCGTCCATTCTTTGTGGCTTTCCCAGTAGCATCTTCAGTTAGACTGAGCCACCACCCTGCTCTCACATGACACCAGTTGTTGAGAAAGATGCCTGCAATGACTGCTACTGAGAGTGTCTTGTTTGTGCTATTTTAACAGGACAAGTTAACCCCAGAACCTCAGCACATGAACCACAGTGGAACACAGCTGTGCAGGTGGCATAGATACATGAGGTCCTGCCAAGCAAGGTGGGCCCTTCGTCCAGCCACACAGGGAAAGATGGGCATGTGACGAGACGCACCCAAGGACCACCAGCCCCACCAGAAGCTGCAAGGGCAAGGAAGGAGGCACCCCCATAGGCACCGAGGGAGCACGGCCCTGCTATGCCTCCATCGCAGGCTTCTGGCCTCCAGAGCCAGGAGAACCATTCCTGCCATGTCTCAGCCCGTTTGTGGTACTTTGTTCCAACAGCCTGAGGATAATAACCCAGCAAGTCAGGGCTGCCGAGCACTGGCCTCCCTCTAGTAAACCAAACTCACCAATCAAGACAGTTTTCCCAGCCTGCCTACTGGCAGCGGCTGAACCTCCAAGTCTCTGTCTCCTGGTGTGTGAAACACGGGCTCCCCCGGCCCCAGCTCCTACAGACAGGTCCTGAGCACAACCATCTACCCATGTGACCAAAGGGGCCTCAGTGTGACAGGGGCACATAAACTGGCAAAGGCTTTCGCATCATTCTAGCGTCAGCTGTGAGCAAGGCTGAACTTAGAGACAAACTGGCAATCAGAAAGCATAGCATTCCGCAGAAACCAACGTCACGGTGAGCCACCAACCCTTCCCTCCCCCCAGGCTCACGCATCTTGAGGAAACGGAGCACTGCTAATGGCCTTGGAGAGCCTGCACACCGGGCACAGGGCTCCAGCTGCCTCCCACGGCCGGTGTCAGCGTCCCCAGCCATGCTCCGGAACACAAAACACACGGGGAAGGCAAAGTGCTCACGTCCCCAGAGCTCAGACGCCTGGGCAGGCACGGGCACCCACAAAACCCTCTACCGACAGTCCCACCGCCTGACTCTCGCCGCAGGGGCTGCTCTTCATCTCCCGCTCAAGCACCCCGCCATGGCCCCGTTCACTGTCCCCCTGCTGCCCGGAAGGAAGAGGTGGAGGTGCCGAGGACGGACGGACTGCCCTTGTCAACTGGACTCCAAGTGCCCTGGCTCTGAAACATTCACCACCCAAGCCTCGGAGGGAGCAGCCTCCCCACAGGCCCTCCACGCCAGACAGGGCCCAGCGGCCAGGCCCTCCTCCCAGTCCTGGCGGCAGCCTCAGCCCTGGCCTTTGGGAAAGCATATTCCAGGCTCACTCTTCTTAACTCGGCCCTATGTGACTCTACTTCCCAGTGGCTGTTCACCTTCCTGCCTCTGCTCTGGGGTCTCAAGGAAACGGCTGTCATGTCCAGCTCCAGGCCAGGAACCACGTGAAGCAGCATCACGCGAGGAGCCGCTTACTGTGAAGGGGAGTGAACTCGGGTACGACTTGGTGCCGGTGGAGCGCAGGGAAATGAGAAAGGCACCTGCCCACCAGACCCTCACAGAGCTGCCCAGGTCTCACTGCTCTGAACGGAATCCTAGACTCACACGCACTGGCTTTTGTTTTGCTTTTCCGTATTGAAGATTGCAAACCCGCACAAAGCCGAAGGAATACTACAATGAGCCCCGATGTACCCATCCCATGGTTCAACCACCATCTCCCCGCAGCCGGTCGCCCTCCACTTGCTGTCCCCACGCCCACCCCCAGGGAACTAGGTCACCCCAGGCAAATCCCACACAGAAGATGCCCGCTGGGGGTTCCCACTCAGCAGAAGACTCCAGCTGCCAGTCCAGGAGACACGGCTGCCCGCCTTGGTGCTTGGGGAGATGGGCAGACCCCATTGCCCCAGGGGAGTGCATGTTACCGCCACACTGTCACGCAGTGCGCTGACTGCACTCCATGCATGGGGCCGCCAGTAAACCTGACCCAGGAAGCCCGTGTGGCCTCCGCCCTTGGACACAGCCTCCGTCGGACCCGTGCCCTGCCTTGATCCCCAGCCAGCCCTGTGGGTGACAGACCGCCCTCTCTGCCCACAGCCACGAAAGAGAGGACTAGGAATGCATTTCCTCCACTTTCTCTATCCTTATCTTACAACCTTTACTTCTACTTCTTATTTCTAATGGGAATTCTCAACGCTATTCTGTAACCGGAGACAGGCTTCATATGGCTCTTAGCTTCTCCATTCCTCAAAACGGGAAACAGAGACAGAGCAGCCAGGGCACTGCTGCCTCACTGAAGGCACCTTACAGCCCCGTGGACAGAGCGCCCTCGTCCAGTCCCTCTGGTGGGGACAGTGGGGCGTGGGCTTCACTGTGAATAACAAGACGATTCATGCCAAAGCATTTCCTAAAGGCAGTGGGAATATTCCAAGATGACACACTTGATTTCCAGAGTGTCAAAGTGCAAGATAAACATTCAAATATCAACATTCCATTTGTTAGATTTTAAAAGAGGTCTCCTTAAAAGTAGCATTATATAAAAAATAAAATTCTCCCAGTGTGACTACTGTCAGGAGCAGACAGTGAATAGCTTCCGTGTTTAGAGACCATTTAACAGACGTGAATAAGTCATCACTGGAATGCTCAGTGTTTAGATTTCAATAGAAGCTGAATTATCACAAATTAGTAGAATCCAAGCTTGAAAACACACTGACTTCTTTCTCCACGTGCACCTACAGGAGGGCCTTGCACAGATAGTAATTTTGGGCATATCAACTAAATCTTCTCAAAATATATTCAGCACCTATACCTCTGCTGCTTATAACTTATATATCACCTGAAGAAGAGAAAAGCGTGCCTGTAAGTGAATACAGGGTGAAAGCTGTCTACTAGCCTTTGTATGTAACATGCCTTCCTCGTGTTTTTATATCATAGGGTTTATGCCCTATGGTAGGATGTCACATCGTTTCATGTTTTTATGTTTTTACTCTAGTTTGTCTCCACTATTAAACATCATACAAATACCTTCTACAGGTCCTGAGCCTTTACATAAACAGAACTGTACTGCACAGATGCTTCTGCAATTTGACCCTGTCTTTCCCCATGACTTGTTTAAAGATTTCTCCTTCTCTCTCACCTTCACTCACGGACAAACTAGTCCTCTCTCCTCCTGCAATGCCAGCTTATCCCCAGCTTGCAGCCTCAGGGCTCGTCCCTCTCCTCATTCAGGCCTCAGCTCAGAGACTCTCCCCCATTGCCCCATCCCAAGCAACCCACCTACAGCCCCACATCCTGCTTTCCTTGGCTGATTCCTGCCCCACTCCCCACAAATTCCACAAGAGCAAGGACAATACCTATCTTCTCACAGCTCGTGCATCAGGCCTGTGACAGTGCCGGGACCCACTCAAAGGGAGCAGTTGAGTAAATGAAAAGAAGGGGGATGAAACCAAGGTGAGGGCAGTGAGGGTGGAAGGACAGAACACACAAGAAGCAGAGATGCACGCATGGCTGAGACAAAGCAGGTGTGACCTGGGCGGAGGTTTTAGGTGCTCACTGGTCCCGGGTTCTACTCCTCAGAGGGTCTGGCAGCACACTCTGCCCTCCAACTCTGAGGCACCCTTTTAACTTGTAATCAATCTCCCTCCCTTCTCTCTTGTAGCTAATGGGCTTCTGCACTTTGCAACCCAAAGAACGTTGAGGACAACAGACTCCACTGTCATCTACATTTTTCTCACCATGGACTCTTCAAACAGACACACACCAATTCAACACCTGGCAGGTGCTCTGTGCAGAATACTGAGGCTTCAGAGTAGAACTGGCCACCCAGGTCCGCCCTGGAAAGGGTAAAGAGTCTAGAAGAAAACAGGACTGCATGGGCGCTCAGAGACAGGAGGATAGCCATCTCTGGAGACATCGGCCATAAGACCTCTTATGACATGGGACATAAGAAGAGAGAGGACAGAAAGACCTTACAGTGGTGATGCCTGCATGCACTGAGACCACGAAGGTGTGAGGCAGGCTGAGAAGGGGGAATGCATGGGGAACAGCAGACAGCACCCGATGAAGGGACCAAGGCAGCTGTGGGAAGTGTGCACCAAAGAGGAAACCTTTTTATGAACAGGCTTGTTGTGAACTGGTTCTCTTAGGTTTGCTATTCCTTAAATTCACAACAGACCTGAAGTTAAAAACAAGAAGTATTAATCTGTAGAAATGTCAAAGTTTTGTTGTCTCAAAAAAAGTCATTTTAAAAAAGAGATATTATGGGGATCCCTGGGTGGCGCAGTGGTTTGGCGCCTGCCTTTGGCCCAGGGCGCGATCCTGGAGACCCGGGATCGAATCCCACATCAGGCTCCTGGTGCATGGAGCCTGCTTCTCCCTCCGCCTGTGTCTCTGCCTCTCTCTCTCTCTCTGTGACTATCATAAATAAATAAAAATTAAAAAAAAGAGAGATATTATGTATACCAACAAATATATTTATTATAGTTAAGAATAGAGGACCCATAGATTCCAAATGGGAGAACTGTTTCTATGACAACAAATGAAATATAAAAAGTTGGCAGGACCAAATAAACCATAAAATTCTAAATTATAAACATACGCATATAGGAAATTATAAATCTACTATATAATTCTTAGTGTTTTAAGTTTCAGTGAAGTGATTAGAAAAAATGCTTCATTTTACAAACAGGATTCTGAATCTTTCTAACATTCTTCACCACATGTGCAGGTTAAGCTGTCAAAAAATAACTTTTAAGATATCTGGGCAGTTTTTCTTGCCCCTTAAAAAACTGTATTTGCAATTCGTCACCTTGAATCCACGGATTAAAAATACTGATTTTTCTCATTTCCCTTAGATCTACTAATAAAGACATGTAAGGACCGTGTGTTTGTGTTCATTATCCTGTAAACAATACCCACAGTTGAGATCATAGCTTCTCTCCTCTTTACTATAATAAATACGCCTATTTACATACACAAACTTTTTTTTAAAAAGGCAATCATAACACATTTGGAGTCCCTGTCTCATAGAATAGATATTCCACTTATATATACTTACATCCTGAGACATATGCCACCCTGCCTCTCCAACTCCTCCCCTGGCCATATACCTCTACACATGCACCCATATCAGTTTTGTGGATGCAGTTTCTCTGCATCTGGCACATCACCTTGTAGACACCTAGCACTCACATATCTCTTAAACAGAAGGTTCTTTTACTTTCTGTAAATCAGAAACACATCTTTCTAGATTTAAAGCCTAGAAGATCTTGGGCAAGTCACTTAAACTTTCTACACCCAAATAAATTGGCTGCTCAAAAAGAGAAAATAATTGCTTAGAAACAACTAAGTCTGTATTTGATAAATTGTATTGGACACACTAACATGTAAGTCTTTTCCAAATGGTTATCAGTGGTAATCTTCTCGGGAGGAAGCACTCATAGCTAATAAAGGAAACTTTTTGGAGGTTTCCAAAAACAACTATTTGGCCAGGTTAGACATTGTTGATGGGGTATGTTAATTACCAAATTAAAATTTAAAATTCACCTAGTAAAAAAACATGAGCTGTTTAGGAACATGGTTATGAACAGACATTCAACTACTCCAAGGGCGCCAATTAGGGCCCGGCAGAATGGTTCCTACAAAGAAGGGTGGCGAGAAGACGGGCTGTTCTGCCATCAACAAGGTAGTGACCAGAGAATACACCATCAACATTCACAAACATACGAATCCCTGGGGTGGCGCAGCGGTTTGGCGCCTGCCTTTGGCCCAGGGCGCGATCCTGGAGACCCGGGATCCAATCCCACGTCGGGCTCCCGGTGCATGGAGCCTGCTTCTCCCTCTGCCTATGTCTCTGCCTCTCTCTCTCTCTCTCTCTGTATGACTACATAAATAAATAATAATAAAAAATTAAAAAAAAAAAACATTCACAAACATGTCCATGGAGTGGGTTTCAAGAAGCGTGCCCCTTGGGCACTCAAAGAGAGCCGGAAATTTGCCATGAAGGAGATGGGAACTCCAGCTGTGCACATTGACACCAGGCTCAACAAAGCTGTCCGGGCCAAAGGAATAAGGAATGTTCCATACCGTATCCGTGTGCAGTTATCCAGAAAATGTAACGAGGATGATGATTCACCAAACAAGCTCTACGCGCTGGGCTACCTACGTACCTGTCACCACTTTCAAAAATCTACAGACTGTTGTGTGGATGAGAACTAATCGCTGATTGTCAAATAAAAGTGAAAAAAAAAACAAAAACACAACCTACTCCAAGGGCTACTTGGAAAGGATAATTTCCTTAAGTAAAAGTTTAACTTTTATTTCTGATAATTTTCAGATGTTTTTAAATATTGTTATTAAACTTTAAAAATGTCAAATTGCATTTTAAATTAATATTTTACTCTAGATAGAATAATGCTTTTTAGAACTTCCAGCAAACATTAAAAAAAACAAATAAATATTAATAGCACTTATAATTACACAGCACTTTCTCCCACCTTCTCCCAGAGTGTCACACACAGGAGATAATTTCACATTTCACAACTCCTTCTACGACTAAGCAAGAGAGGTATCATTACCCCCACTTTATGTACAGGAAAATTAAGGTTCTGAAAGCCTTAAAAATAATTTGCCCAAGATTAGACAACTACATGCGTAGAAACTTCCAGCAATCTGCTCTACAATTGCTCAGTGTCTTTATCTAGAGCAGGATGGTACTGGACTAGAGAAGGCCACTTCTAGCTCTGAAATTCTAGATCAAAATAGGTCACATGCTCTTCACGCTGCAGCAGAGAAAGCTGGAGGTCACATAAGCTTCGACGGTGGTAAATAATTGCCCAATTCATTTTTGCTAACCAAGCCAAGAAAAGCTGACGGATTTTTCTTACTATTCTCCAATATTACACACGTTTGGAGTTCTTCTGTTTGCCAAAACAGTTACAGTTCTCATGTGCAGATACATTCAGCATTTGTTCACTCAACAAATATTTGAGCTCATGTCAAAGACATTCTATAGGGTGAGGTAGTGGTTATTTGTTAAGTTTAACATGATGCTGTTCATCTGCAAACTGCAGAGATCAGAGTATCGTCTGACCATTCACAAAAAGAGAAGGAAAAAATCACTTCGAAGAAAGGTTCTTACAATGTGTGTGGAGCGTAATTTCTATGATCCCAAGGGAGAGTCAACCATTGCCTTCTTGAAGCACAACTATTCCCTCTACTTTCCAAAGCATGGCCTATAGCCAGCTGCCTTCCAGAAGCAAAGGAGAGAGAAGGTAGTTCACCACATGCCAGGATGCCTTGGGCGGCGGCCCACAACCTGCTCTGGGGCAGCCCTGCCTGCACAGGGCACAGGCTTTCCCTCTGCGCTGCGACACACTAGTAAGGACTCGGCACTAACCGCGACTTGCATTTGTAAGAAAACAGTCATCATTAACCGTTGGCATAAAATGTTTCATCCCTCCCACATTCTACCACCACCCAGCGTGGTCCCGCTGCCTGTCCGACGCCGGAGCTGCCCTAATGAGCACAGGCCAGTACATCACAACTCCCTGGGTGGCTCAGCGGTTTGGCGCCTGCCTTTGGCCCAGGGTGTGATCCTGGAGACTCAGGATCGAGTCCCACGTCGGGCTCCGGGTGCATGGAGCCTGCTTCTCCCTCTGCCTGTGTCTCTGCCTCTCTCTCTCTGTGTGTGACTATCATAAATAAATAAAAGTTAAAAAAAAAAAAAAAAAGAACTCGCCCATTACTGTCAGGTAGTAAAGGGTAACTCGCCGAGGTCACTGGCGGGGGCGACGCCCTGGCTACTGCCAGGCCCCGTGCACGGGCCGCTAGGAAAGGGCGCAGCCTCTCACCGGGAAGCGCTGGCACCGCGCAGGACCCGCCCGTGCCCACAGGCAGGTGGCACCACCGAGCGCCTCCCTGCTCCCACGGGCAGCGCCCCGCCCCGTGTAGACCCCAGGGACTGGACAGGCGCACCCGCACGAGCCCCCTGCTCTCGGGGGCTCCCACCCACCCCCGCACAGTGACTTCTGGTGGTCCCAGCTGCTGCAGAGGGTCCAAGAGGCGATGCCACGGAGCGACCTCAGCCAGGGCAGCAGCTGGCGGGCGCGGCTCAGAAGGGGCTTCGGAGCCCAGCCACTGCCCCGTGCCCCCCGGCCCCGGGCTGACTCAGTTTCCCCATCTGTCAGCGACAGAATAAGCGTCGGCTCTCGGCTGGGGGGGGGGGGGCGTCCAGAACACCGTGGAGACAGTGACCCACCAGGGGGCGGCCAGTCCCGAGCGCCGCCACCCCCACCAGCCCCGCCCAGCCCGGGCCCCCCCAGCCCGGGAGCCCCCGCGACCCAGCAGGCCCAGTCACCTCCCCCTTGCCCAGTCCCGCCCTCCCTGGGGGTCCCCTGCCCTCCCTCCCCACCCACCCCGGGGGACCCCCTGCCCTCCCTCCCCCCCCCCCCCCGCCGGACCCCCTGCCCTCCCTCCCCACCGCCCCCACCCCCCACCCCCGCCTTGTCCCGCCCTCCCCGGGGGGCCCCCTTGACCTCAGCACCCCTGCCCTGGCCCCCCGCCCTCCCTCCCCGGCCCGCCCTGTCCCACTCTCCTGGGGGCCCCCCTGCCCTCCCCGGGGGGGCCCCCCTGCCCTCCCCACCGCCCCCCCCCGCCCTGTCCCGCCCTCTCCGGGGGCCCCCCTGCCCTCCCTCCCCGCCCCTCCCGCCCTCCCCGGGGGACCCCCTGCCCTCCCCCCCGCCCTCCCCGGGGCCCCCCTGCCCTCCCTCCCCGCCCGCCCTCTGGGGCCCCCCGGTCGCCCCCGCCCAGTCCCGCCCGCCCCCGCGGCCCCCGCCCCTTCCCCCGCCCGCCCCGCCGGCCCGAACCGCTGTCGCCGCCCGCCCGCCGCTCACCGCCCTCAGGTCGGGCAGCCGGTCCCGCATCCCCACGGGCGCGGGCGCCACGCCCCGCAGCTCAGGCCTGGCCGGCGCCGCCTCCGGCCGCCGCGGACTCTCAGCGGCCGCGCAGCCGCCTCAACCTGCCGGTCGCCGGCTCGGGGCGAGCTCTCCCGCCGCCCTCCCCTCGGACCGGCGCTGCCACGGCAACCGCGCCGGCCCGCTCTGCGCATGCCCAGCCCTCGCAGCCTGCGGGAGCCTTCGCGGTGAAAGCCGCGGCCGAGGGGCGGGGCCGGGCGGGGCGGGGCGGGGCCGAGCGGCGAGGGAACGCACAGGGCCAGGCCGCGGGGGCGGGGCCTAGAAGGAGGGCGGGGCCTGGGGAGGGCGGGGCCGCGCGGCTGGGTGCAGGCCGGGGTCGAAGGGGAGGGGCAGGGGCAGCCCGGGGGGAGGCGGGGCCTGGAGGCGGGGAGCTGACGCGGCCCGGCGCGGAGGGGGCGGGGCCTAGGAGGAGGGCGGGGCCTGCGTGAGGAAGCGGTGGGGCTGGGGGCTGGCCCGCAGGGGAGGTACCCCCGGGTACCCTGCGGAGTTGTACAAGAACCGCCTTGGCCTTTCCTTCCTCCTTTTTTTTTTTTTCAAGATTTTATTTATTTGAGACAACCCAAGCACGGGGAGGGACAGAGGGACAAGCAGGCTCACTGAGCTGGGAGCCCACGTGAGGTCTCCATCCTGCTGGGATCCTGACCTGAGCTGAAGGCAGATGCTTGACCCGCTGAGCCCCCCAGGCTCAGTCCCGTTTCGTCCCTTCCTGATTTACTTTGTTTTTTTGTGCTTTCGCACGCATTTTATTTATTTTTAAAAATCGTGAACACACTGGTGGAGCAATTCAGCCAGGCTGTGGGAAAGCACAGCTGGGTGCAGCTTTGGACACATGCACCTGGAGGGGCTCTGGCTCCTCAAGGACGCACACCACTTTCCTTGGGAACACTGGGCAGGTGCAGGGACGCCCTGCTGGAGGGACACCACTTGGGGCGATGTGGGGCACCAAATGACCCTAGCAAAGGTTCTTCTGGACAGCACTTACTTCGTGAAAACCCAGTGATGTAGCCCAGAGTGCCCCTGGAGCCTGAGTATGGCATCCAAGTTTGCAGCGTGCCCAAGTCTGCAGCGTGCAGGTGCCTTTGACACCTGGGAAGCCCCAGTCCAGTCCTGATTAAGGCATCCCAAAGAACATCTATGACCACAGCATCACGCTTAAAGTCCTCTGTGTATAGTTTCTCATGCCCCATGTCTTACCTCCTGTGAGTCCCAGAACTCCGTGGGTCCTACACATCTCCAAGACCACCTCCTCCTGGGCCCTGCACGCCTCCAGGACGTGGCCCTGCAGGTGGGCCAGCACCCCTCTCTCAGCACAGAGGGCTAACCCTGTCTCTGGTGAGTGCTGGTCCTGCCTCATGTCTTCCTCATGCCCCAGCCCAAGCACGTAACGTGGACAGCAACTGGATAATGTCAAATTGTCAACCAGAGCTTTCTTACCCTGCCAGGGAAAGATTAACAGTGTGAATATTAGTACATAATGTGTCATTGCTGTCTCTATCACATACATACATATGCAGTGTGACCATGTCGCCTCATGGTGACAGGTGATGGACTTCCCTGGGTTATGGGGATGGGCCAGGTCTAACCACTTGAACCTTCACAAGCGGAGGACTTTTCTGCAGCGGAAAGAGGAGATCGGGCAGAGGGGACATCAGAGAGACCTCCAACTGTGGTAAGGATTCAGGGCTCCACTGCTGGCTCTGAAACATGGGGTCCATATACAAGACTGAAGACAAACTTCTAGGAACTAAGGGTGGATGCCAACTGCCACCTGACAGCCAGCAAGCACATGAGGACGTCATGTGTCCTGAACTACAAGGACTCACGCTCTGCCCGCACCCTGTCTGAGCTTGGGAGCTGATTCATCCTTGTGGCCCCCAATGACAGTGAACCACTGACATCGAGATTTCAGCCTCCTGAACCCCCAGAGCAGAGAGCCCAACCCCAGACTTCTGACCCTTAAAACTGTGAGCCAATAAATAGGTATTGTTTAAAGCGGCTGGATTTTTTATAATTTGTTACAACAACTGAAGAACAGTAACACAGTGGTTTACTGTAATCAGGAATTTAGCCCCCATTGGATAGGGCATATAAGCTGTATCACTTGCCCCTTTCGGAGGAATGTTACAGGTAATGAATGAAGGAATGAGGACACCTTTGCTGGCTACTGATCTTTGTGTCCTTCCTTCCTACCCGTATACCTGTGTCTCTGGTTGACAGGACATGAATGAATCAATCATCTACTTAGACCAGGGAGTGAGAAGTGCCTCTGTAAAGTTAGAACAGAATTCAGTGCCTCCTGATATCAAGGTAAGAAGCCTACGGGCCATAGATAGCCTAATAACATTGTCTCCAACTTTCTTCTCTGTAGCCTAGACATTGCCTCTAGACACGGCCTCATCCATTAGAAACAGTTGCGTGCACCATGTTTGATTCTTCAATACACTGAGGTTTAAGCCAACACTCTGGAGGTTACAGTACATCAGTAACAGGGTATAGAGATTTGTGGGAGAGTTTATAATTTTTATATGTAAATTATTTACTCAGTTGGAGTAAAAACCAAAGTCCTCAGAGTGGCCTGGGAGGCCCTGCACCATCTGACCATCCCCAATACCTCCAGGGTCTCATTTTCTGGTACCCTTCCTTTCACTCACTCCCACCCAGCCCCATTCCACCTCAGGGCTTTTGCACAGGCTCTTCCTGTCTGCTCTCTCCCCAAATATACATGTAGCTTGGTCCCTCACTTCCAATGATGCCTTTTGTGTGAGGCCTGTCCTGACCCACTCTGTTAAAAATTGCACCCCATGCCCCATGGGATCCCTGGGTGGCGCAGCGGCTTAGTGCCTGCCTTTGGCCCAGGGCGCGATCCTGGAGGCCCGGGATCGAATCCCACGTCAGGCTCCTGGTGCATGGAGCCTGCTTCTCCCTCTGCCTGTGTCTCTGCTTTTCTCTCTCTCTCTCTCACTGTGTGCCTATCATAAATAAATAAAATTTTAAAAGAATTAAAAAAAAAAGGAAAAAAAATTGCACCCCATACCCCATACTCCAAACCGCCTTACCCTACTTTTTCTCCCCCTTAACACCTACAGCCCTCTGATGAACTACCTCATGCATGTAAGTATTTTGTTTGCTGCTTATCTCTTTCCTCTGGAATGTCCACTCCACCAAAGTCAGGGATTTTTGTCCACTACTCCCTAATCATCTCCAACACTGAGAATGGAGCCTAACACACATGAGGCATGAAATAAATATTTGTTACATGAATGAAAAAATTATGCCACAAAATTTGCTTAGCATGTGTACCCATTGTAAACGTCGTTACTGGGATCCCTGGGTGGCGCAGTGGTTTGGCGCCTGCCTTTGGCCCAGGGCGCGATCCTGGAGACCCGGGATCGAATCCCACATCGGGCTCTCGGTGCATGGAGCCTGCTTTTCCCTCTGCCTGTGTCTCTGCCTCTCTCTCTCTCTCTGTATGACTATCATATATAAATAAATAAACAAATTTAAAAAAATACATATTTAAAAAAAAATAAATAAACGTCGTTACTGTGATGGGAAAGTGATGGCAAAGTACAAGATACGGAACTTTGGGCCAAAGAGTCTGGATTTGAACCCAGCAAGGTTCCTGCCTATTTTAAAATTCTGTGATTCTAAATTAATGTATTTTCATTGGACTTCATGAAATACTGGGGGAAATTTCGAAAATCCAGATTCAAAGTCAGATTTCTGCAGAATGACTGTAAGTTGACCATAGAGCATTTGTTCCGGCCATTCATGGAAGAATCTGCAGTCCCCTCCTGATCCTGCATATACCCTTGGGGGGTATTTGGAAATACAGGTGCCTTTTTAATTGATCATCATGCTTAGCTTAGAATAGGCTACCCTCTTAAAGACAGGGCCGAATGTATTATCTGGAAAGAGCCTTGTGATGTCACCTATTGGATTCATCTCTCTGCTGTAACAAATGACCTCCAAGTTAGTAGCTCAACACAAAACACGTTTATTATCTCACATTTGCAGGGCCAGATGTCTCGCTGGGCTAAATTCAGCCTCTTCTGGAGGCTGTGGAGAGTCTGTTTCCTCCCCTTCCTGGGCTCCTGGAGGCGCCACGTGACCTGCCGGTGGCCCTTCCTCCTTCATGCCAGCACTGCAGCATGGCGTGGGCGCCCCAGCCCCAGCCATCCCTTTGCCTGCCCACGGCCGGTTCTCCACCGTGTGGAACTCTTGTCATCAGCCGGGGCTTCCCCAGACAGTGTCCCCCCTCTCAGCGTCTGTGTTGCTCATCACCTCTGCAAAGTCCCTTTTGGGGACGGCAAAGAGTCACAGGTGCTGAGACAAGAGCATGGACGTCCCTGGGGCCAGTAGTCTGCCTACTACGCATGTGCTTGCCTTATTTTTCAGGGAACTTTTTTATGTATTCCTTTACGTGAACGGAAAGGAAACAGGATGAAATACTTCGTAGATTGTGACTCATGACTTTTGTTTCGTATCGATGTCATTTAAGAGAAAAAAAACTACTTGAAGGGCTACTATAATCAGATCAGTCCCCAGGAGCCACCTTTTGACCTGCAGGCTGAAGTGTCAGCCCATGGAGAGGAAAAGATACACATATCCCTGATAATCAGGAAATGCTGATTAAAACTGTGGTATGACAGGGGCGCCAGGCTGGCTGGCAGGATTGGAGGAACGTTGATCTCAGTGTTGTGAGTTCAAGCCCCACCTTGGGTGGAGAGATCACTTAAAAAATCTTAAAATAAATAAATAAATAAATAAATAAATAAATAAATAAATAAATAAAATCTTGTATTATTTTTTTAAGATTTTATTTATTCATGAAAGACACACAGAGAGAGGTAGAGACATAGGCAGAGGGAGAAGCAGGCTTCTTGCAGGGAGCCCGATGCAGGACTTGATTCTGGAACTCTGGATCATGCCCTGAGCCAAAGGCAGATGCTCAACCACTGAACCAAGCAGGTGCTCCCGCCCTGGGTGTTACATGCAACTGATGAATCACTGACCTCTACCTCTGAAACTAACAACACACATTTTATTTATTTTAAATAAAATTAAATAAAATTTAAAAAATTATAAACCCTGTGTTATGGTTGAATTATGTCCCCCAGAAAAATATTCTGAAGTCCTCACCCCCATACCTGGGAGTGTGACTTACTTGGAAACCAATCTTTACAAACATGAGCCTGTTAAAAGATGTGGTTGTTAGCGTGAGTCCTGATGTAATACAACTGGTGCCCTCCTCAGAAGAGATTAGGATGCAAAAACACAGAGGGAAGACCATAGGAAACCCTGTGATACCCCAGCAGACTGCAAGCTGATGCAGAGGCAAGCCAAGATTGCCAGGGAAAAGCAAAATCAGAAGCTCAGAGAAAAGCCTGCAACAGACTCTCCCCAAAGGCCTCCAGAGAGAGCACACCCCTGCCAACACCTCCAATTCAAATTTCTAGACGTGTGAGAGAATAAAATTTCGGCTACTTTAAGGCACTTAGTTTGTGGCATTTTGTTACAGCAGCCCCTCAAAACCAATACACCCTGTAATTATCTTATAAATAGCAGAGTTATGTTGTCTGGCGATTTCTACATCTTATAAAGGCCAGTTTGTTAAAAGTAAGCATTTAAAAATTGCCACAATTTTTGAAACCCTGGAAAAATATGTATACTGAAATTTTAAATATACATACATTTAAAGATATACTGGAAAACATATACACTGAAAATTTTCGTATATACACTTTAAAGGTTGTGTATCTACACATCCATATATAAATGCCTACATATCCTTATATCTACAGGTCTTGTATCTGTATAGACAGAGATGCTGTAGAGCTGCTATACCATATTTTGTATAGATGTTAGATCTAGATCGATCTGAAGGTAAATATAAGCATCTGGACTTTAGATGGATGAAACCTAGCTAGATATGCAGAAACATGGTATCCGTAGTGGTCTGAACTGCCCCAGGCCTGTCTCAGCCTCTGAGAACTGTTTTGCTCTGTTCTATACCTGTGTTTTCTTAAACCATTTTCTATCCTCTTTCTTAGACCAGATTGCCCTAAAGTGACATGAGACACATGAAAGTCCTTGCACAGAGAGCATTCTGTCCTACGTGGACTGCCAACAGTCTGGTTTGAAAGTTCCTCTTGCTATAAAGAAGCGATTGTTGTTCTTAATACAAGAGGCTCCTTGCACTCATTCTAAGACCCTGGGTTCACACAGAAACATGGCCAGCTTGGGGGCCCCTCATCATCTCCGCACCCCTGCCCTGGCCATGTGCCTCCATGCTGTCCCCGACAACTCCACGCAGGCTTCCACCTTAAGGCCTTTGCACTGGCCATTCCCTGGCCTTTGAATTATCTTTACTCAAGTATCTACGTGCTTTCTACCCTCACCTTCTACAGGCCTTTGTGCAAATGTCACTATCTCAGGGAAGACCTGTTGGTTGCTCCTCTCTTCCTCACATTTCATATCTTTTTTACCTGCTTTATTCTTCACTTAGCAGTTATTAATATCCTATATATTTTACTTTGTTAGCAAATCTATTTCCTGTTTCTTCCTTCAAGGATGAAAGCTCCAGGAGGACAAGACCTTTTGGGTCTGTTCTGTTCACTACCCCAGTCCTTAGGGAATGGCTGGTGCCATAGTGAGTACAGTAGGTACTCACTAAATATTTGCCGAATGGATTAACTAATGGGTGCATTTTTCATCATATTTGTGTCTTAGACACCAAATCAGAGGTTGTGAACTCAGGTCCTGTAGGGTCTCAGGGCAGGTGCCAAGGGCAAACAACATGCCTCAGGTCTGAGACATAGTAGGGATCAGCAGAGCCTGAGACAAATGGCAGTGTTCACCCATCCCTGGGAGGCAGGATCTAATCCAGATGCTTGTGGCCATGCAAGAAAGCAGGCCCAGTGACTCCCAATCTTGATTTTTTAAAAAAGATTTTATTTATTTACTCATGGGAGTCAGAGACAGAGGCAGAGACTTGACAGAGGGAGAAGCAGGCTCCCTGTGGGGAGCTCGATACAGCACTCAATCCCAGCACCCTGGGATCATGACCTGAGCCAAAAGCAGATGCTCAACCACTGAGCCGCCTAGGTGCCCCTTAAAGAGAGAAGTTTCAAAGAATTCGTGGGATCACTTTAAAAACTGTCACATTGTTTGTTTGTTTTTTAAGATTTTATTTATTTATTCATGAGAGACACAGAGAGAGAGGCAGAGAGAGGCAGAGGGAGAAGCAGGCTCCATGAAGGGAGCCCAACGCGAGACTCCATCCTGGGACTCCAGGATTACACCCTGGGCCGAAGGCAGGCGCCAAACCGCTGAGCCACCCAGGGATCTCCCCCAAACCATCACGTTATTAAGTGCTGGCAACACATTTAGATACAAATCATGTTGTGATCCACCCCAGGATAGGACAAAGAATACTGAAGGTTGGATTTAGCTCATGGGCCACCAAAGTGTACCCCCTACGCTGTCCCTGGTCATTGATTGGATGGATATCTGGCATGAGTACACGACAAGGCTCTCGATTTTGCTGTCAGGGGAAATAATTTCTGCACTAATGCTAAGATGTAGCACGTAATCTATGCACCAGTGTGCTCCCTATGTAGAAAAGTGAGTGTCCGGTAAGGAAAACATTTCATTTGACAAGTCATTGATATCCAGCTGGAGTGATGAGTGAAGTAGATAATGGGATCTTCCCTTATTGGTTTGCAAAGTCAAGGAAGTTGATGGAAACTGCACAAATAGGAAAGGTTGACTCTGTATTTGTTAAATGTTTGTTATTTCCTCAATGATTAGTCTTTGACAAGAAATAGCATGCTGAAATTCTGATAAGCTTGTATATGTAAGTTATTACTGTTTTATTAGCATTAATGGGGCTATTTCTGATTTTTTGTGTTAAGATGGGGTTAAGAGTAGTTCACTCAATAATTCAACACATATTTACTGAGCACCCATTATGAGCCAGGCACTGTGCTAGATACCTTGAGGATTGTGCCAAGCAAGGTGCTTTGTTTATTCTAGTGAGGGAAAGAAAGACAGAATGGTACGCATGTAAATTATTAAGCAAGCTATTTTCAGGTAGGAGTAAGTGCTTGGGAGAAAATCAAGTGAGGGCTGAGATGGAAAATGGCTGGTGTGGTGACACCGTTTTCAAGAGGGCAGTCAGAGTGGGCTTCCCTGAGGAGGTGACATTTGAGCTGTGACCTGAAGGGTGAGAAGGAACCAGTCAGGCAAGGATGTAGAAAAAGAGCAGAGGGACCAGTAAGTGCAAAGGCCCTCAGGCAGGGACTACCTTGGGGGAGGTAACCTTCAGAAAGGTTTGCATGGCTACAGAAGAGTTACAGGGAAAAAAAAGCTAGAGCAGAGGATAGAAAAGTAGGCCCATCTTAGCTTACCTCGGGTCTGGCCGGTCATGGATTTCATGTATCTGAAGCGAGCCAGCAAACCACTGCAGCATTAAAGGGCAGGAGGGGGGTCTGAAATGTTCTACGAAGGTCACTTTGTGCTCCTGAAAAGATGCACTGAGAAGGACATAACCATCTCTCGGGTATCCCAGCCCAAACTGCAGAACCCAAATCCCAACCATTGGAAATATCAGACACATCCAAACGGAGGGTATTCCACAGAAGACCTGGACTACACAATATGCTGCAGAAGCATAAAAGTCGAAGTGACTGCTCTGGACTGAAGGAAAAGACACAGAGCGAATAGCTGAGGGTCACATGTAATCCCAAATAATCCCAAACCAGCTCTAGGGCGGCAGTGAGACCAGCGGCACTCTGGTCTGTAGAGGAGGCGATCCAATTGCAGATGGCTTTGTTTCCTGCTTTGGGTAACGGAACTGTGGTTACGTAACAGAATGTCGTTGGTTTTAAGAAATACACACAGAAGAGCATCCTGCGTGCTGCGTATTCTCAAACATCCCAGAGGTCAAAAATCCTATATATATTTTTAAATCATATATGTAATGAGATTGTTACTGAGAGAAAGAAGGTGAGGAGGACCAAGGCCAATGAAGAATGCTGATGTTTGAGGAAATTACAGGTAACAGCTGAAATCCCTGTGTTTTTATAATTCTGTTTCCTCTCAGCGCATTTGGCCGCAAAGTTTGAAATTACCAGGTAAGCATGGAGTTGCAATCCATGTTGTGCGGCAGAGACCAGAAGTACCCCCTGTGGACTGCAAAGTCACTAGCATTTGGAAGGGCTCAGGGAGAGGCACCTGGGTGGCATCTGCCTTTGGCTCAGGTCATACAATTCCAGAGTCCTAGGATTGAATCCCACATCGGGCTTCCCTGCAAGGAGCCTGCTTCTCCCTCTGCCTGTGTCTCTACCTCTCTCTGTGTCTCTCATGAATAAATAAATAAAATCTTATAAAAAAAAAAAAAAGGATGGGCTCGGGGAGTTTTACTGGGGAAACTCATTATCTATGTCAGCCAGAGTATGTGTTCCCATTTTTTTCATGTGCTGTCTGAGATGATCATCTTCAGAAGTTCTGGGACAGGGCCAGTTAATGACATCTGCAGCTAATGAACAAACTAAACCACCAGGAGCTCCGTGTAGAATGCTACGCATGGAGAACAACTAATATCCTTATTTGACAGATTTCCTCTTGGATTTTTTTTTTTTTTTTTTTGGTGGGAAGAAATATTTTTCAAAAATGCCAGAAGGTAGAGCACTGGTGGTTGGAGCTACACAGTGGTTACTATGTTGTCCTGTTTGCTTCAATTACCTTCTTTTATTTTCTTTTTTTAAGTTTTTTTTTTTTTTTTTTATTTATGATAGTCACAGAGAGAGAGAGAGAGGCAGAGACACAGGCAGAGGGAGAAGCAGGCTCCATGCACCCACCGGGAGCCCGATGTGGGATTCGATCCCGGGTCTCCAGGATCGTGCCCTGGGCCAGAGGCAGGCGCCAAACCACTAAGCCACCCAGGGATCCCCAATTACCTTCTTTTAACAGAAGAGAGGGAATCTTCTGTGACTCTTCTGCTCGCCCCATCACACCCCTTCCTACTGTCTCTCGAAACAACAGCTTCATGATTCAGTCTATGTTGCTGTAATCAATTTTTAAAAATTACCTACATAACATTCAAGAACTAATATGCCTAAAAACGTACATAAGTGGTATTGTACCGTACGATCTCCCTATAAAACTGCATATACCGTGGACTATTTAAGACCATTATCACATCTTTCTTGAACTTCCTTCTTTTCTCAACATCATCCTTTGAGATCTGACCCTGTTGATACAGATGAACTTGCTTCCTTTCAGATGTCATACTGCAATAGTTAAATATTCGTAGTTTCCCTACCAATGGGTATCTCTGGAAGCTGCATTTTTTGTTGCCATAATGTTGTAGCGGACGCTTGAGATACCGTCTCCCTGTGCATATGTGTGAGTCTGACTCCAGAGAATCTCTCTGGAAGTGGAAGTGACAGGGTCGCCAGCTCTCGGCCCTCCTGTTTTTATCAGTTCCTGCTTTCCAGAGAGGCCAAAGCAATGGTCACACCCAAGCAGCACGGAGACCTGTTTGGTGTTTTCCTGAGGGTCCTGTAGAGCAGTGGGATTGGGGTTCCCAGCAGGCACATTCGCCCAGGTGTTGTGCCCAGTTTGCATCACTCGTGTTCCCGATGGGTTTGCTCGCAGACCGCGCTGAAGACTAAGTGGCTGCTCCTTCTCGGTCACCTGGGTCCCCAGGGTGGAATCCTTCCTGAGCCACCCGACTACCCCGATGGGGCCTCTAGCGGTACTACCGTGGCTCTGAGTGCGGACGTTCCCTTGCAGAGGGGGCCGAGGGGATCTGGAGAACCTGTGGCTGCCCTCACCAATGCCAAAAACTGGGCCTAGATTTAGGGCACGAGGTCAGAGGACCCCATCTGGCCCGCTTCCTGGCTGAGAACGGGCTTGCGGCTCATCGTCCTGCCCGCCTGCCCCGACCCTCTGGGGTGGGCATCTCCGCAGCTTTGCTCTCTCCGCGGTCTGGAGCCTAAATACTCCGCGATCGCATCCGCGCTTGAGAGCCGCCAGGTTTGATTCCCGCCATCCCGTGTGCGGGAGTCACGGAGGCCGCCGGCCACGTAAACGCTTTCACAAAAGGGCGGCTGCCTCTTTAGGGTGAGAAAGCATCGACTTTGCACCCTTTACCCCCAAGTTAGGTTCTGGCTGGAGCTGGGGGCACCGGGTGGGGGTGGGGTGGGGGGGCTGGAGCGCAAGGCAGGGGCCCGCCCGTGCGGTCCAGGGGAGGGGGGAGCCCGGGGCAGGCTCGGAGGACTGCGGCTTGCGGGGCAGGGCCGGGGCCGGGGGCGCGGGAAGCGGCCGAGGGGGGGATGGAGGCCCGGGGAGCCGCGAGGGTCAACAGGGCAGGGCGCGGGGCGGGGGCCGTGGAGCAGGCGGGGCCCGAGGCCTCCCCACGCGCCCGCTTCCCCCGGGGCCCGCCGTCCCGCGCGCCCACGGCGACCCCCCACGCCGGGAGGCCCCGCGGCTTTGTGCAGGCCGCTCCCCGCGAGTTTCCCGCCCAAGAGGCCGGCGCCCTCCTCCCAGTTTCGTGGCGCGGCCGCCGCTGGGCGCGCCGCGTCGGCGTCGGCGCATGCGCGCGCTGGAACCCGCCCTCCGGCCGGCGCACGTGGCCCCGCGAGCCGCCGTGCGTCCGCGCGCCCGCGCCGAGCGCGCCCGCCGCAGCCCGCGAGGCTCCCCTCCGCGCAGGGCCGACGGGTGTGGCCGGCCGAGCCCGCGGCCTGCGTGCGCGCGCACGTCGGGCCACGTGGGAGCGGCGCGGCGCCGTTGCCCCGCCCCCCGCGGCGCGCGCCGGCGTCGGCTGCGTCTCCGGGCATTTGAATTGCGCTTCCGCCATCTTTCCAGCCCTCAGTCAGACGGGCCGGAGACGCTTCTGGAAGGTGAGGCAGCGGGGCCGGGCCGGGGGCCGCGGGGGCCGGGGGGGCCGGGGCCGGGGGCTGGAGGGCCGGGCGGGGGCCGGGGCGGGGCGGGGCGGCGGCGGGCTCTCGCCGTGCCCTGCCGTAGCGGCCGAAGACCGCGTCCGGGGCGCCAGTCGCGGTGGGCCCGGGCGGGCGGCGGGGCCGGGGGGCGCGCGATCGGGGCTCCGGGCGGCCCCGGCCTCCGCCCCGCGCGCCGGCCTCCGCCCGGGCCTCCGGGCCTCCCCCCACGGGCGCGCCGCCAGACCCGCCGCCGGAGCAGCGCCGCCCGCCGCCGGAGCAGCGCCGCCCGCCACCGCCGCCGGGAGCGCGCCGCGGCCCCCGCCCCGGCCCGGGCGTGCGCGCGTGGGGCCCGGCCGCCGGAGCCCCTTTGTGGGCCGGGCACGTGGGGCGGGCCGCCATGTGGGCCCGGGCGCCGCCGCCAGCCGGCCCACGTCTGTGTCCCCCGCAGCACCAGCGCCATGGCTGCCCAGGGAGAGCCCCAAGTCCAGTTCAAGGTGGGTGGTGCGCGCGGGCGGCCCGGGGGGAGCGGGGCGGCCGGGGGGGCGCGCGGCCTCCCCTCCCCCCGCAACCGCGCGCGTCCTGTCCCGTAGCTGGTGCTGGTTGGCGACGGCGGCACCGGCAAGACCACGTTCGTGAAGCGTCACCTGACGGGTGAATTCGAGAAGAAGTATGTAGGTACGTGGGGGAGCCGCGGGGGCGCGGGCGCGGGCCGCGGGCCGCCCTGACGCCGTGCTTGTGTTGCAGCCACCCTGGGCGTGGAGGTCCACCCCCTCGTGTTCCACACCAACAGGGGCCCCATCAAGTTCAACGTGTGGGACACCGCCGGCCAGGAGAAGTTCGGCGGGCTCCGGGACGGCTACTACATCCAAGGTGGGCGGGCGGGGGCCGGCGGGGCGGGCGGGGGCGGGCGGGCGCTGCCGCGTGCTGTGTCATGATGGGCGCAGCGCCGAGCCGAGCCGGGACCGGGCGCGGGAGCGGGAGCGGGAGCGGGCGCGGGCTCCGCACCTAAGACAATAAGCATCCCACGAGGTGCTGCTGTGGCTGCCCGAGTCGTTGGGGTTGGCTTGGGTTTTTGTTGCTTTTGTGTTTGTTTGTTTGTTCCCCTCAAAGGCACTGTAGAATCGCAAAGATAGGAGGAAAATGTCATCTGGGATCTCTTGTGATGAAGCATTATTGGGAGTCCTTCCACGTTTCGCTTCCTTTGCTGTGTTACCAATACACGGCCCTTTTTTTTTTTTTTCCTCTCTCTCTCTCTCTTTCTCTTCTTAAAAAGTGTTTGATTAGGAAACTACCAGACTGCACGTACCTCGGTTTGTTGTCTCAGTTATGTTAGAATTGTGTTCCTCATAGGTGAGTAGGTAGGCCTGCGTGCTGTGAAGCAGAACGGCGTACTTTTGTGTAGTTTAGGATCATTTAAAAGAACAGGTGTGGAGATCTTCAGAGTAGAGGAGACCAGTTGTCTTCCGACGCTGCTGTATCGGTAGCCTCCTGGAGATTCCGGGATGGGGCAGAGTTAATGAAGTGTTACAGGAGAGATTTGATAAGCTAGGTTGATAGTTCGCGCTCACGTAGGAAATGAGACTTTGAATCTTGGTATGTGTTAACAGTGGTTGGAGATCCTTAAACTTGGAAGAGAGAGACACTGGGGTGTAGGGAGTGCAGAAGCAGAGGTAGCCAGATTGGGCCTGTCCCCTAGCCCGTGCTCCTTAGCGTTCCTCATCTGTGCAAGAAGTCGTACACGTGTAACACTTTTCCTACATCTGTTTCAGCCCAGTGTGCCATTATAATGTTTGACGTGACGTCAAGGGTTACTTACAAGAATGTGCCTAACTGGCATAGAGATCTGGTACGAGTGTGTGAGAACATCCCCATTGTGCTGTGTGGCAATAAAGTGGATATTAAGGACAGAAAAGTTAAGGCAAAATCTATTGTCTTCCACCGAAAGAAGAACCTTCAGGTATGTTTCTTAAAACTTGATCGTTTTTCTCTAAAATGAAACTACAGTAATAGGTCCACTGAAGGAAATTGTGTCTGTGGTATGGATGGAAAAGCTATTTTTAGTTTGAAACATCCCAGTGATCCTCAAGAAGTAGATTTTTAAAAACTAATTTTAATTTTTTTTTTGGGAACCAGTACTATGACATTTCTGCCAAAAGTAACTACAATTTTGAGAAGCCGTTCCTGTGGCTTGCTAGAAAACTAATTGGAGACCCTAACCTGGAGTTTGTCGCCATGCCTGCTCTTGCCCCCCCAGAGGTGGTCATGGATCCAGCTCTGGCAGCACAGTACGAGCACGATCTAGAGGTAGGTGGCAGATGGGTCCGTCAGTGGGGTCTCTTGGGTGTCACGTGTCCTGACGGCTCTAACCCATGGTGTCCTGGCGTTGTGTCTCTGTCCAGGTTGCTCAGACGACCGCGCTCCCGGATGAGGATGATGACCTGTGAGAAGTGCAGCTGGAGGCCAGCGTCAGAAGTCTAGTTTTATAGGCAACTGTCCTGTGATGTCAGTGGTGCAGCGTGTTTGCCACTTTTATTATATAGCTGAGCAGAACATGTGCTTAATCTTTGGGATGCTGAAGGAGATGAATGGGCTTCGGAGTGAATGTGGCAGTTTAAACAGTACCTTCATTTTTTTGGACCTGCATACTTAGCTGTTTTGGAACGCAGTTGTTTCCTTCCTGAGTTTCAGATAATGAGACTGCTACAGTCCCATCACAATATCCAGTGGTGAAATCTCGTTTGTCACTGTCATTCCCATTCCTTTTCGTTTAGAATCAGAATAAAGTTGTATTTCAAATATCTAAGCCAATGAACTCCTCCCTTGTTTGGTAAGCATCTTAAAACCACTAACAGGAAAAGTTGTGCCACGTTACTGTTGAACTGGCCTTTGCTATTCTCACTTAATTTGAAGCTTTGCAGGTTAAGTTCTTGTCTGTTTGTACATTTGGATCCTCTCACGCAGGTGACAGGGCAGACGTCAGCAGTATTCCGTTTGGTAGATTGTTAGAGGGGTGAGCATCCGTGGTGAAGCTAAAACGATGCCCATCGCATCTGCCTTCGGACTGGGTGGTGTCACCTGGGGAAGAGCTTTGGACTTCTGTGACCTGTTGGAACAAAACTACTAGACATTTCGGATAGGCATTTTAAGAATTACACTTAACATTATTTTGTGACAAGTAACCGTGCTCTCATGTAGGGATGTTCAGAATCTGGTAGAACGATAACAGATGATGGTGGGGACTTGGCAGGAGTCTCATTTGTTAAAAATGAGTGTAAGTTATGCATTGATTTGATTTTGTTTTAATGTTAACGTCTAATGTGAAGCTGGTACTCTAGAAAGATGTTCCACGGTTACCCGCTGCTTTCAAGTATTTCTAAGTGTTAAAGATGCTGAAGAGTAAGGATTTAAGTTGGGCATCTCACAGCTTTGATGCTTTTTTTTTTTTCCTGAAGGATTTTTGTGGCCAATTCAAAGGCACGAACACTAAATAGAAAAGTAGATCTTAGAATGGCTTCTCGAAACGTGAAACATCGCAAAGGTTTCATTGGATCAAACCATTTATCTTTGTATGATTTACACATTTAAGAATGAGTTGAGTCTGTCTTCAGTTTTGAGCCCGTTGACGCTATACTGTAGCAGTTAGGAGTCTTAAACTATTATGCTCACTTGAGCACTGCTATAGTTGTTTACCAAAGTTCCTTAGATGTCCATTCCTCCTTAAACGGTTACTTTCTTACCTAAAAAGAAGGTAGGAAGGGGTTGCATAAATATATGGAAAAATGAAATACAAAGGGTAGAATTTAATAAATTTCAATATTGAGTAAGTGTATCAATAGATTTACTTAAATTACTGTAAATGTTACACTATATTAGGTTCAAAACCAGGTTTTAAGTCTGGGACTTGAAAAGATTGTTCCCAATCATTGGGATGAAACCTTTTTCAGATACGTAATAGGAGGCATATGTGTTTGTGACCTGTGTGGAATGCAAGTGTGACGTGACTAAATCTGAAATGTAACTGTTAAATTTGGAAGCTACTTCACTTACCTGTTGAAAACGGGATGGGAGAGAATTCACAAGTCTTACTGAAAGAAAAATTTGCTGCAAAATATATTGCTTCTTTTTGTCTGGATTTTCTGAATCATCTCTAGTACTCCCTGGGGAACGCTGGATCTTCAGCAGGGATTCCCTTCGTGTGAGGGTATGTTTCTCTGCAGGTTATACATGTGGGGGAGGCTTCTCCCTCCCATTTATTGCAATCTGATGTGATGGGGGAGCCTTGAATTGAGAGCCTGTGCCGTGGCTCTGTTGACGTGGACAAGGACAGGCCTGTCCAAGCACAAGCAGTGAGAGCCAGCACAGTTTGCTTCATGTCCTGTGTGGAGAGTTCATTCCTTTGGGTGGCGTCTGTCCTGTTTGGTGACCTCACAATGAAGCAGAATTAATACAGAGCACTGGTAAGATGCAGGGAGGGCAAGGTGTCTGGCCCCATCCGTGTACACAGTGGGTTCATCTTATCAGCAGGCCAGGAAAGGGCAGAGGTTTGCAGAAATAAATTGAACTTCAGAAAACTACTTTCTTGGTTGAGAAGTGCAACTTGAGAATTTGTTTTTTATGAACATCACTTTAATCTTAGGAAATGAAGTGAACACAGGGCTGAAGGTTGCTTTGGTTTGGCTTGGTTAGGTGTACTTGTGGGACCAGCCTCCGCAGGTGTGGGGACACCATTGACCATGTTGGGGCTGCAGGCTTTGTGCCTGATTGTAAAGGGACAAGAGACAGGTGCCCCCACCCTGACCTTGAGACCTGGAGCCCTGTTGGAGTAAAAGGTGGGCCTAAGCACTGCAGACCATGCTCAAGGTCCTGTGTCCCTGGCGGACGTTTCACTGCCCCTGTAGTCCCACATGGTAATGTGCACTGGCTCAGCTGCCCCTGTGGCCACGGTGGAAGGGTCAGCTGGCATTTGATTTGTCCCCCTCACTGGATGCTCCTTGCTCTGCCCTGTCCTTCCCGTTAACGTTTTTTAAGAGGTTTCAGGGGGGAGAACATGGAGGTTTGGGTGGAATGGTGGGGGCGGGGAGGGTCTCCCTGGAGTTTGTAATTAGCAGTGTCCTCTGCATGTATCCCAGCTTGGGGTCTTAGGGAAAGTGTGCATGACACAGTGAGGGATCCACTCCGCTGTGGGAGGTGGAAGGGGGGGAGCCTTGGATTTAGTTGGCTCCCAGTTGCCTGCCTTCAAGAAGCAGAGTAGGAGGGACGCCTGGGTGGCTCAGTGGTTGGGCTTATGGCGTGATCTCGGGGTCCTGGGATCAAGTCCTGCCTCAGCCACCCCCCCCCCCCCCGCCCCCGGCCCCAGAGAGCCTTCTCTTCACATCTCTCATGAATAAGTTAAAAAAAAAAACAATAGGAACCATTGCAGGTAAGCTGTCCTTTTAAGATGTAGGTAGAGGATTGCACACATCCTGAGCTGCGTGCTTGGTGATGCTGCGCCCCAGTGGGGAGATGGGCAGCCAAGGACCATACTGAGCTGATCTGCGGAACCAGACTCCTCTGAAAGGGGCTGTGTCTCCCTGGGAAGGGGTTGGAGAGAGGAGCAAAGGCTTTGAGGTGAAGGGAACAGCCCTGCCCCGTGGCCAGCTGGAGAGTGGAGGGTGTCCAGAGCCCAACAGCAAATCCAGGATTCAGTGCACAGTGGGAACCCGAGGGATCCAGAAGCATTTTAGAGCTTGTCCTGGCAGCAGGCGTGGGTGCCCAGGGCCTAGTGGCCATCCAGTCCCAGCCCACTGAGGTCCCCTCCATGCTGTAATATTGCAGGGAAGGTAGGTTGACATATGGTCATAACCAAACCCCTAGTCCAGCAAACGTGCAGCAGCAACCTGAATGAACGTATACTGAATGCCAGGGTCCAACTTTTTATTGACTCCTTTTCCTCCCATCTTCTTGGACGTGTGATGGGCAACCAAAATTGATGTTTATGGCGTGCAATGTGCTAGCTTGATTTACGTGGACTGGTTACCACCGTTCACCATGTCCACCTGTTACCTGTGTAATAAGATCATTGCAAATCCATTTTCAGCGTGTCATAAGCATCTGCCGTAGTAGCAGCTGTAGTCACCGTCCTGTGCGTTAGGTCTCCAGAACCCATTCCTGGTACACAGCTGAGGCCTTGTGCCCTGCAACTGGCTCCTCCCCAGCCCCAATACCTACCCCAGCCCCCCGGGTCCGGTCAGGCAGCACCCAGCTCTCTGCTTCTAAGTCTGACTTGACTTTGATCCCACGTCGAATCACAGCTACACGCCGCTGGTCCGTCTGGCTTATTTTACTGAGCACAGTGTCCTCTGGTTTCATCGATGTCGTGAAGGGCAGGATTCCCCTTCCTGAGGCTGAATAACATTCCCTGTCCCACAGACATCTCATTGTCCTCGGCCTCTCGGCTGGTGGACACTGAGGCTGAGTGCAACAGCTCAGCTGCTGCGCGGACGTCTGCCGTGTAGGTGAAAGGGCAGGATCCCTGCCGCCCCGAGCCACAGCACCCGTGGGAGATTACTGATACCTGAGGTTACTGACATGTGACATCAGTGTCCGATCCTTGGGAAGCCACACTATTGGGCAAACAGATGGGCAGTGCTGAGGTGAGGGAACTTGGCTTTTCACTCTTCATTCCCTGACACATCTGACCATTTTTTCCTCCAAAGTGAAGATAGTTACATACTTCATACATTAAAAGTTGAGGATTTGGACAGTTGAAACATACACGCATCATATTTCTTACTGTTGGGCGGTAGCTGTTGATGTTTGCTCACGTATTCTGTGAGGTGTCACCCCAAAAAGCAGGATTATGCAAAATACTGTTTTGTGATCTTTTTCACTTTTACTATGGGTGTTCCTAGGCCAGATAGTTTTACACCACTTTTGACAATTGCTGGGAACCCGTAGTGTGGATGGGCGGCTGTAGCAGCTGATGGGCCTTGTCAGCCCTGTTTCTGCGTGTTCCTCCTCTCCATGCGTCTTCCAGAGTTAAAAGGGGAATTTATTTCCAAATGCTTAGAACTGCTGTGCTCTTTCACCTCCATGCTGGTCAAACAGCTGCGGTTTTGGGGTTTTTGTTTTGTTTTGTTTCTTTAAGATTTATTTATTTTAGAGAGTGAGTGCAGAGGGAGAGGGGTAGAGGGAGAGAATATCAAACAGATGCCCTGCTGAGTGCAGAGCCTGAAGCAGGGCTCGATCCCATGACCCTGAGATCATGATCTGATTGGAAACCCAGAGCCAAAAGCCTCACAGATGCTCTCACACAGCCATTCTTTTTATCTTAACTTTTGAAAGATGTGCTCTGCTTTACCAAATCCTAATAGATGGAAAATCAAAATTATTTTTTTAAAAAGTTGCGTGTGTCTGTGTTACCATCGTGTCTTCAACATCCTGTGCCCAGTGGGTGACCTGGTACAAGATGCAAAGACACCAATACATGCTGGGTACATCCTTTATTCAATAGCTTCCTTGCTGCCACTTCTGCGAATTCATATTTTGCATTTCCGAGGATAATACAAAGTGCAGTGTGTACTCTCACCCCTTCTTCAGATGGTTGTAATGTGTTACGCTTCCCTTTGGAGCTTGAAAAATATTGACTGGTGATGTTGGGGTTGGATTTAAAGGGAAAAAATCTGGGGGGAGAGTAGGGCTAATCAGAAACTGCGGTGACAAAATGGAAATTGAGAACTTAAAAACAAACCACTCCCCCCCAAAAAACCCACATAACAGCCCAGATCCCTCAAAACACTGTGTTAATATGAAGGAGCTGACTGGTCCTTTGTTCAGTAGGGTCACCAGGTACAGCATGTTCTTTTTCTTTTCTTTTTTTTTTTTTAATTTTATTTATTTATGATAGTCATACAGAGAGAGAGGGAGGCAGAGACATAGGCAGAGGCAGAAGCAGGCTCCATGCACCGGGAGCCCGACGTGGGACTCGATCCCGGGTCTCCAGGATCACGCCCTGGGCCAAAGGCAGGTGCCAAACTGCTGCGCCACACAGGTGCTTCAAGATTGATTTAGTTTAGAGAGAGCACAAAAGCCGGGTGGGGGGCGGGGTGGGGAGAGGGAGAGAAGCCTAAGCCCACTGCCCGCTGAGCACGGAGCTAGACTCAGGGCTCAACCTCATGACCCTGAGGTCACGACCTGAGCCGAAACCAAGAGTGGGGGGCTCAACCACTGAGCCCCAGGCGCCCCGCGTGGGGCAGGTTCTCACTTGTACTCGTGTGAGCGGCCTGGTCCCTGGTGAGTGGCCGCGGCGGCCCATCACCCTGTAGGACAGCCCCCGTGCCCCTGCTGTCCCACCGGAACAGACTGAGGGGCAGGTAAGTTGGAGGCCTGGGGTCTTGGGGCCTGAGCGTTGGTGATTGGAGTCCCCGTAGCTACACGGCTGCATGAGGAGGTAAACTTTGCCGTAACACCGAACCGTGAACACGCAGGTGACTTGAGGCTCTGGTTCCTCCACCTGGGATCTCACATTCCACCACACGCTCTAGCCCTGGCGTCTCCCTTGCAGAGGCCGTGTCCTGTCCCCACGCTGGCTGGGGTCTGGGATACTGTCCTCTGTGGGAGCTGCTGACTCGGCCTAGGGTGGGTGTGGTGGGAGGCAGGGACTCAGGTACCCCCGAGTGGGGCGGTCAGAGGGGAGCTACCCACCTCAGGCCCATCGCTCCCGGCTGCCCACACCCGGGGTGGGGGTGGGGGGTTCCACCTGCAGGGCTGCAGGGAGGAGGCAGCGAGCCCTGGACTGTCACACACTGCATTACAAATGACTGTATTTTTCAAATAATTGTTAACCAACTTAACTGTTAACATTTTTTTTTTTTACATAAATGAACATCTTCATGTTTGTGGTATGAACAATGTCTTCTTTCCAAGAAATTGGAAGGGGATATTATTTGGTCAGAGTTTATGAAAGTCATCGTGTTTTAAAAGTGTCATCAAATGACTTTTCGGGGACCTGATTTATTTTTTAAGTATCTTGGATTATCTTAATAATTTCTCTTAGCTTATTTCGAAGTAATAAGCTTATAGTCATGATCTTTTAAAGAGGATGCATCCCTTCAGCATCCGTTCATCATCTGTGATATGATGATGTCCCCTCATCCCTTCCTGCTTGTTTTTGGGAAACCCCCTCCCTGAACTTTCAAAAGCGGGGGGATAGATTCACGATGTTTATTAATTTTTTTTAAAGATTTTATTTGTTTATTCATGAGAGACAGGGAGAGAGGCAGAGACACAGGCAGAGAGAGAAGCAGGCTCTATGCAGGGAGCCCGATGTGGGACTCGATCCCACATCCCCGGGATCATGCCTTGAGCTGAAGGTAGATGCCCAATCACCAAGCCACCCAGGTGTCCCAGATTTGCGATGTTTAAGAAGCATCTCCACACTTAGAAATTCCCTGTTTCTTACCTTCCCTGCTTTTCTCAGGGCTGGGGATGTCCCTGGCTTCTTTCTTCCCGATCCTGCCTACTTGGGAGCCTGTTCCAGAAGCTTCTTCTCTGTGTGGGGCTCGCCTGAGGGGAGGCTTCTGAGCTGGTCCTGCTGGGCTGCCTACCAGGGGCCCAGACTGGGAGGCTCACATAAGCAGCATTTGTTTTCTCCCAGCCATGAAGGTCAGGGTCCAAGGTCAAGATTCTGCAGGATTTGGCCTCTGCTGGCGCACAGCCAGCCCTGTGTCCTCCCACAGCCTCCCTGGGAGTGCACTGCAGGGGAGAGCCGGCTCTGTCTCAGGCCACCAGTCCTGTCTCGTTGGAGCTCCGCCTATGTGACCTCCCTGCTGACCCAGCTCCAAGCCAGCCATCCTGGGGCCCGGGCCTTCCGCGTGGGGTCCTGGGGGGCACAGACATGCAGTTCCCACAGCTCCTTAGTTGAGGTACAGGGTTCGGAGGGCCCTTTAGCCCTGGTGTGCAGGGCCAGCCCCGCTCCGCACGGGCCTCACGTCGGCCTGGAGGGGAGCTCGCCGACCCTGTTGGCATCTGCCCTCAGACCCCCCAGTCAGCCTCCCCTTCCCCTCCAGAGATGTCAAGGCCCTCAGGGACTTCTGGGCATCATGGTTTGTCCCTGGCCTTGGCTTGGTTGGTTTGGTTAGATGATGAGCTCTGTTTTGCTTCCCTGGTCAGGTACTCTGGCGGAGGGAAAATATGCCACCACCGCCAACCCCGCCCCACATCATCCTCTCAAGTCCGACCCAGGAAGCATCACCGCCTGAGCACTGGCACTGAGGTGAATGCTGCTGACACTTAACCACCAAATGACGGAAGTGTGGGGGAGAGGAACGTGCGGAATCACACTGTTGAGATTTAGCCAGCAAAGCCCAGAATACGGGAAACTCAACAGAACAATCGACTTCCTCCAAGGGGGATATTATGGCATAGATGGAGTCCCGGGATGAATATGGACCGGAATCAACCGGGTACCTCGCCTGGTGTCGGTTTCGGTCACTCTGAGCGGGAGAGCCAGGCAGCTGAGGAAGCTCCAGGTGGACGGCCACATGTGCGACTCTGAGGAACTGCTGTGGATCTCTTTTGATGTCACACATTTTTTGAAAGTCTTTCTCTGCAAATGGACGTTTCTGTCCTGAAAGACGAAGAGTCCCCATCAGCCCTTGGCCCACCAGGCTCGGCGCTCCCCCCACTGGGGACCACAAGGTGGGCAACTTCCTAACTGGTCACCCCTCCTCTGTTGGTTAGCTGTGACTCTGGTGAGGATTGACTACTCTTCATCACCCATTTGGTTGCCCTGGAAAGTGGTCTATAGGGACGGGCAGGATAAATACTGATTCTTGTCCTTTATCAGGTTCCTGGGTAGTGATCTGATGCCCTCCAGAGCTGACCAGCGAGATTGTTTTTGTTTGTAGCATCATCATGCTTGCATGTATTTCTATATGTCTGGTGTGCCTCCATATGGAGTCACTGTTTTCTTCATTGATGGTCAAATTGTGCTCTCTTTGGCCAGTCGGGACCCCATTAAGGGCATTCCATGTTGGTAAGGACCCTTTTCTCTCTCTCTCTCTCTCTCTCTCTTTTTTAAAGATTTTATTTATTTATTTGTGAGAGACAGAGACAGGGAGAGAGAGAGAGAGAGAGAGAGAGAGAGAGAGAGAGAGAGGCAGAGACACAGGCAGAGGGAGAAGCAGGCTCCATGCAGGGAGCCGGACGTGGGACTCCATCCCGGGTCTCCAGGATCTCGCCCTGGGCTGAAGGTGGCGCTAAACCGCTGAGCCACCCGGGCTGCCTCTTTTCTCTTTTAATAGCATTTTTGCTAGGTGTGACAATGCCCTGGGGTCATCTTCTACCTTTCCTGCTTTAGACCCAGCAGCAAAAATTTCCCCAGGAAGCTCTGGAGGAATGCTATGTAGAGGCCAGATTCTGGGTGTTGGGGACCCTTGTCCTTACAGTTGGTTCTTAGGTCTAGCCTTGTTTGATAGACAGGAAATATGTATTTTCTGAAGGGAAAAATTAAATCAGTCCATACTGTTACTTTCAATAAAAGCATATTTTGTACTCCTTTGACTTTGTGTTGACATCTTTTTCAATGCTTGAAATCTTGGTTTTTTAGCAATGTCAATATAATGATGTAATTGCTTTATCCTACCACACATCATAGATCTAGGATAATAGCACCAATAGTCCCACTTAAGAGAATAACATGATGTGGTTTGTGATTTCTCTGTGTTTTCTGTCCCACTAAGCATGTACTCAAAATGTGGTGCTTTAAAATCACTGGAAGTAATTCTCCATGGTTATACATACCATCGACCTGGTACAGAGTTAGGTTCATTTACTTCAGCTTTCCTAAAGGATTTTTTTTCTTTTTAATTTGCTTTTTGTTTAAAAGGGGGAGAAACACTTATGGCTCTGTAGCCAAAACCAGAGAAGGAGTTAGAGAGGTCAAGATTTTATTTCTGTTGTTTCTCCCTCCTGATGGGAAATTGGCTTATTAGTTTATCGGCTTATTGGTTTATCCTTCCACTGTGTCTTTTGTTTTTGTTTTGTTTTTTTTTATTTAAAAATTTTTTTTAAAAATTTATTTATGATAGTCACACAGGGAGAGAGAGAGAGAGAGGCAGAGACACAGGCGGAGGGAGAAGCAGGCTCCATGCACCGGGAGCCCGATGTGGGACTCGATCCCGGGTCTCCAGGATCACGCCCTGGGCCGAAGACAGGCGCCAAACCGCTGCGCCACCCAGGGATCCCCCACTGTGTCTTTTGGAAAATAAAAATGTACATTTTTATCTATTTTGATAACGTAAGCATGTGTCTGTGTGTGGAGGGGGTGTGTTTGAGCACATGCAGCATACATTTCTGTTGTTTCTTACATAAATGTTTTCATACTGTGTATGTTCTTCTGAATTTTAAGTGATACATATCCTAGACACGCTCCACAACAATGTAAGATGCCTTGCATTTGTTTTTACAACTGCAGAGGTATATGTTTTGTCGTCACTCCCTGGGATATATTCAAATAGACCCTCTTGATGGACAGTCTTCATTCAGAAAGAGCGTCTTGCACACAGGTAATTTCATGGTGTTGCACCAGAGCATCTTTGTATAAGTGGGATTGGGGGTCAAAGGGTGATGGCCCAAAGGTCAATTTTGCTAGATATTGCCAAATTCCTTTCCAAAGGGTCACACAGATCTTCATCCCACCAGCAATGCATTCTGTCTGGGCCACAGTAATTTTTTTAAAAAGTGACACCTCTTTAAAAATGTCACATGAAATTTGGATTTCCATTCTCTCTTGGGAAATGGAAAGATCTGGGCATACCCCAGTCCTATGGGATGGGATGGGTTCTCTGGGTTGTCATGACTCCTGCTTCTGAGAAACAGTCCTGTTTGCTTCCACACGCCCCAGCTGTGGGTCTGTAGGTATTTGAATTTGTGAATTCTTGTGACAAGTTGAACTTCATGGTTTAATTTTCAGTGGCCATGAATGAGAAAATCTAAGTCCGTATGGGAGTGTGTGTGCGTGTGTGTTTTTGTGCATGTGGACAGGGCCCAGCAGTTTGTAGTTTTTATGTCTTGTAGGAATCAGCCTATTGTTAAATCTATACATCTGTCTCCGGGGTTTTACTTTTACTTTCACTGTACAGAAAATGAGTAGGGTTTGAAATGGTGGGACTGTCACCTTTGTTTTAGGACTTTTACATTAATTTTAATAAGAAGCCAACACAGAGGGAAATGTATTTGCGTGGGTTAAAGCCGGTGTGTGTGTGTGTGTGTGTGTGTGTGTGTGTGGCCTGATCATGACCTCGAAATCCAAATTAAGAATCTGGATTTTATGTCAAACAGCTGAGAATTGCCCCAGGAGTCTGGAGGACAAAGGCTTGCAGTGGTGTTGCAAGTCACTGAGATGCTAAGAAAGATGTAGATTTTGCTGGTGAGCAATCCTCTTAAAATGAAACCACCAAATATTTAGGAATATTAAATCCTTAACAATACTCTAGTTTAATAAAGCTCTTTAATATATCTCCTTGTTATCTGAGGATAATTGGTATTTAAAGTAGTAACTTGAAATAAACTATTAAAAATAAGCATCAAAATTTCAGAGTGAAGAGTGAAAAGTGATTAGGACTTTGTTTTGAAAAACGAAAGTAAAAATTATGACAAGTTTTATATTTAGTGCCATTGAGCTTGTAATTGAAATTACACGCTGATTCTTGGAACAAACCAAAAATGAATTGCGTGAATTTGGGAAGAACACTATTTGTATGGTAGAGTTACAGTGTATTCTTCAGCACACACTTGATTTTCACAGCATAATCATACTTTAAAATATTTTTATTTAATTTTTTGGTATAGATTTTATTTATTTATTTATTCATGAGAGACACAGAGAGAGAGAGAGAGAGAGGCAGAGACACATGCAGAGAGAGAAGCAGGCTCTGTGCAAGGGGCCCGATGTGGGAGTTGATCCCAGGACCCCGGGATCACGCCCTGAGCCAAAGGCAGATGCTCAACCACTGAGCCACCCAGGCATCTCCATAATCATACTTTTTTAAAATAAAAAGGTCTGAGGTCTTTGTTAGTGTTTTAGTATGTGGGTTATTCCCTGTGACCATCCTTATTTCTTCAATTTTAGTGAGTCTAAATCTGCCCAATTCTTTTTTTTTTTTAATTTTTATTTTTTTTTAATTATTTATTTCTGATAGTCATACACAGAGAGAGAGAGAGAGAGCGGCAGAGACACAGGCAGAGGGAGAAGCAGGCTCCATGCACCGGGAGCCCGATGTGGGATTCAATCCCGGGTCTCCAGGATCGCGCCCTGGGCCAAAGGCAGGCGCCAAACCGCTGCGCCACCCAGGGATCCCTAAATCTGCCCAATTCTTATTTTTGTTAACTCTGCATGAAATTTTGGACAGTTCTTCCACGTGACTTTTTTATTGCTTATCAAATCTTTTGATTGCATCTTTTGTAGTACTTGAAATTTCCTGATTTTTGCTACAGTTCTGTTCATCATCGGGGACCAGAGTCCCCAGGACCACTGGCCAGTGGTGCCCACAGCCTGCACAACAGGGGTTCTTGCGGAGCAATAGTTTAAAAATGATCTCTAGGGGATAATCCTGTGTTTGGGTGCTTTGGCCTCCAATCCATCAATTGATAAATCACAAGCTCAGTTAGGAGTATCGGATACCGAGGGCCCCCTGGGCTGCCTGGGACTTTCAGGATTGTCCTGTGAGCTGCTGAGCTGCGCGTGGTGGGGTGCCATGGCCCTCTATCCCGTCTTGCCATGCTGCCCCACCTCCTGACAGGCATTCTGGAAAGACCAACACATTTCATATACCAACAATATTAACACATACACACCTTTAGAAAGCCTTACATGTGAATTTTAGTTTAAGGATTTAAATGGCTGTATCCCATACTGGCTGTTTTTTTTTTTTTCACCAAACTCATGCAAATACAAAAAACTTGAGAAAAGGCCCTGAGGGTGCAATGCACGGGAACACACTCTGTAGTTTGTACAACCAGGTAGAATGCGGATAGCCTTCCAAAAGATCATAACTGAGATAAACTGGCTTTGAGTTAAAATTTAACTCCATTTCTTCATGGAAGGCATAGCCTACTGGGACCTACTGGGACCTACTGGGGCTAATACCATAGTACACATGCATACGTAGACAACGAAACGTTATGTGATCAAAACAGCTAGCTCGGGGCGTGCCTGGGGGTGGCTCAGTCTGCGAAGCGTCTGCCTTTGGCTCAGGTCATGATCTCAGTGGAGAGTCTGCTTCTGCCTCTCCCTCTGTCCCCCCTCATGCTCTCTCTCTCTTTTTCTCAAATAAATAAAATCTTTTAAAAACCAGTTTTTTATATTATATATGCACCAGGCACAATATTGGGTGTATTTAATGCTTTTAACAATCCCAGTTGATCCACACTTTAACTTTACTCATTTTATTTTATTTTTTTAAGATATTTATTTATTTATTTATTTATTTATTTATTTATTTATTTATTTAAAGAGAGCATGAGCAGGGGGAGAAGCAGACTTCCCTCTGAGCAGCGAGCCCTGCCGGGGCTGGATCCCAGGGCCCTGAGATCATGACCTGAGCTGAAGGCAGACTGGCAGACGTGTAACCCACTGAGGTACCCAGGCATCCCCTTTCCTCATTTTTAAGATGAAAACCTGGATGTTAGATATGCAGCAGCTTGCCAAGCTACACGGTAGTGAGTCAGGATTTCAACTCAGGTACTGGCTGGGTTTTAAGTTACAGTACGTGACGAGCATTCTCCACTCAGCCACCAGTCCCAGTCATTGCTGATTTATATATTAGCTACTGATCCCACAGCCGTTCCCTGTAAATCATTTAATGTATAAGGTAATTTGGGGAAGTAGGAAAAAGAAACGAATCCAGATACAGAAGGACATGGGTTCAAGACCACGTGAAATCCACGAGCCCCGACTTCCTCTGCAAGTAGTGATTTCTTCCTTCAGCCTTCACTGGTCCTGCCCGACTTGTTCACTAACCTCCCACTTTCAAATTTTATTATGGAACGTAACAGAAGAAGTATATGTGTTTTCGGTCTCAGAAAAACTGTCAGAAATCACTTTTCGGAGAACTGGTGTGGTACAAGGCAACAAGGACTTTGTCTTGATCCCTGTTAACTGGAGCTTTAATGGGTCTTTTTTTTTTTTTTTTTTAAGATTTTACCTATTTATTCATGAGAGACACAGGCAGAGGGAGAAGCAGCCTCCCGGCGGGGAGCCCATGTGAGACTCCATCCCAGGATCCCAGGATCATGCCCTTGGCCAAAGGCAGACGCTCAACCACTGAGCCACCCAGGTGCCCCTAAATAAATAAAATCTTAAAAAAAAAAAGAAAAAGAAAGAAAAGAAAAAGAAAGAGAGACTAGCAAAGTTAGTGTAGTAACAGATGGTTAAGGTAGGAGGCCGGCCTGAACCTTGTCTAGCGCCATCTAGTGTCGACAGGAACAAATACGCTTACAAACCTCGGTGCTCCCAGTGGATGCTCCCACGACTTAATAATTATACGAATAATGTTTCCTAAGCCCCGAAACTGTATGGCTTCAGGCATGATGGCTCCTGCACATTTCCTTAGATCTCTAAAATAGAAGTCTTCTGTTTTTCTCTCCTTGAGTGCCAAGAAATCTTTAAGAGAGTAAAAAAGTATAGGATAAGTAAAAAATACAATGGCATTGGAAATTTGTTATTTCCACCTAAAACCATGTTAAGTTGTTTTCAATAAGAAAAAAAATTCCCTTTTAAAAAGGGGGTACTTATGTTCCTGATTTTCGGGTACATTTTGTCTAAGGAAGGCTGTTTTTACGATATAAAATCCATTTGGTTTTTCTTCTTGAGAAATAAATGGTATCTTTGACTTGCTGAGAATTTTCTTAAGAATGAAAATAACCCATTTTAGTTATACAGTAGTAGGTGTTAGTTAAAAAAAAAATCTAGGGATCCCTGGGTGGTGCAGCGGTTTGGCGCCTGCCTTTGGCCCAGGGCGCGATCCTGGAGACCCGGGATCGAATCCCACGTCGGGCTCCCGGTGCATGGAGTCTGCTTCTCCCTCTGCCTGTGTCTCTGCCTCTCTCTCTCTCTCTGTGACTATCATAAATAAATAAAAATTAAAAAAAATCTAGACAATATCTACAAATCTGAAGGCCATCTGCCATCAATCATATGCTGGGAGAAAAGCGCCTTGCATGGCCTCCTGGTTCCCGTCCTCATCTGCGTTCTTTTTCACATGCACTTTTAAATTTCATTATTTCATTTTCCTTCCATCCTCTTCCCACCCAGGTAACCAATGGCAACAAACTGGGAAGTTATTGTCTGTAGCTTTCCCCATTTTATCATATTGTGTTCATGTGTACACATTTAATGAGTTGTTAATACCTTTAATTATTTGAGCAGAGCATGCATAATACATTCATCTGGCCCCAAAATGAAGAAGCACCACAAAGCAGAGCAGTCACCCCCTCCATGCAGCTCTGGCCTCTCCCCAGTAGGTAATGGCTTTTATTAGTTGCTTGTGTATCCTGCCATGCTTGTTTATGCATCAACAAAATACAGACTTATTTTACTACCATGTAAGAAATATAAAAGTTGACTTATTTAGACATTATGCATTTTCATTTTTGCACACAGCAGTATAGGCTATAGATCTTTCATTTCGTGTATTGAGATTTCTCTCTCTTAAATAATGGCATCATATTACAGCTGCATGGGTGTGTTGGAATTTATGCAACTGATCCTCTATTGGGGATTTTGGGTTGTTTACAGTATTTTATTTTATTTTTTTATTTTTATTTTTTTATTTTTTTTTATTTATTTATTTATGATAGTCACAGAGAGAGAGAGAGGCAGAGACACAGGCAGAGGGAGAAGCAGGCTCCATGCACCGGGAGCCCGATGTGGGATTCGATCCCGGGTCTCCAAGATCGCGCCCTGGGCCAAAGGCAGGCGCCAAACCGCTGCGCCACCCAGGGATCCCTGTTTACAGTATTTTATTATTAAAGACATTGCTATGGGTATATGCTTGGGCATTTGTCATTTTGCATATGTGCAGATCTATTTCCTGGCCTGGGTTGTTGGGTCACAGATTAATTGATAGCTGTTCCGTGCTGGTCTTTTGTAGCTGCTGTATGGCTGGTGATCCCTTGGCTGGGAGGGAAACTGTCTTGGGTATTTGTCTTTAATCCAACTGCTTTCACACGCTCATTTGATAAGTCTTTTGCTTTTTCTGGGTCCTCAATCACATTTAGCAAAAAGAGACTGTATTATGTTTCTCATATTTATATTGACTATTTTCTCATATTTTTGGATCTGCTGGAACCACTAATCAATGTGAATGACAGCGGCGATTATGGGTATTAATGTCTTGTTCCTGATTTCAGTGGAAAAAGCATTAGTGCAAACTGGTGCAGCCACTCTGGAGAAAAGTATGGAAGTTCTTCAAAAAGTTGAAAATAGAGCTACCCTACTACTCAGCAATTGCACTTCTGGGTATTTACTCCAAAGATATAGATGTCATGATCCAAAGAGGCACCTGCACCCCAATGTTCACAGCAGCAGTGTTCACAATGGCCAAACTGTGGAAAGAGCCCAGCTGTCCATTGACAGATGGCTGGATAAAGAAGATGTGGTCTATATATATGCAATGGGATACTACTCAGCCATCAAAAAATGAAATCTTGCCATTTGCAATGATGTAGATGGAACCAGAGGGTATTATGCTGAGTGAAATAAGTCATCAGAGAAAGATAGTTATCATATGATTTCACTCATCTGTAGAATTTAAGAAACAAAACAGAGGATCATAGGGGAAGAGAAGGAAAAAATAAAACAAGATGAAATCAGAGAGGGAGACAAACCATAAGAGACTCTTCACTCTAGGAAACAAACTGAGGGTCACTGGAGGGGAGGGAGACTGGAGGATGGGGTGACTGGAGGATGGGCATGACGGAGGGCACATGATGGGATGAGCACTGGGTGTGATATAAGACAGATGAATCACTGAATTCTACCTCTGAAACTAATAGTAAACTATATGGTAATTGAATTGAATTTGAATAAAAATTCTAAAAAAATGTCAGTCGAAAGAAATGCCAAATAAATAAATAAATAAATAAAGGCTCAGGGCTGAGGAGGATGATTAATAGGTATGTTTGTTAAATCATGCCCTTAATACTTCTTTATGTTTGGAATATTTCATTTAATGAAAAAAGTAAAATGTTAGTTCAAGAAAATTGTTCTGTAGGTGGTTCAAACTCCTGTATCTCTACTAATAACACTAAACAGATGTTAACATTCCCCCTCCCCCCTAAAAAAAGAAAAAAGGAAAATAAAAAGCATTAAGTGATCTTTATTCTTGGTCTTTGGCAAGTAAAATTACTTTTTCTTTAAGATTTTATTTATTTATTCATGAGAGACACACAGAGAGAGGCAGAGACACAGGCAGAGGGAGAAGCAGGCTCCATGCGGGGAGCCCAACGTGGGACTCGATCCCGGGACCCCGGGATCATGTCCTGAGCCGAAGGCACTCAACCGCTGAGCCACCCAGGTGTCCTTTTGGCAAGTAATTTTGAACATATTTAAGATTTTTGAGCACTGGGTGTTATGCTATATGTTGGCAAATCGAACTCCAATAAAAAATATACAAAAAAAAAGATTTTTAGAGAATTTACTAGAAATGGTAATTTTGATGATGCCTTTTCAGCCTTTACTCATAATAATTTGGTTTCTCCTCCATTATTTGATGAGACTTTTAAAAACGATTTTATTTATTTATTCATGACAGACAGACAGAGAGAGAAAGAGGCAGAGACACAGGCAGAGACACAAGTAGGCTCCGTGCAGGGAGCCTGACGTGGGACTCAATCCCGGGTCTCCAGGATCACACCCCGGGCTGAAGGCGGTGCTAAACCTCTGAGCCACCGTGGCTGCCCTTGATGAGACTTTTTAATGTTGATAGACTTCCTAATGTCAATCATTGCTGAATTTCTGGAAGAAGCCCTGCTTGGTCATAGCATTTCTGCATTCTCTGTTAGTTTTTGTGTCTGTGTTGATAAGGGAGACTGATCAGTGGTCTTCTGTTTTGCTTTTTTTTTTTTTTTAAAGATTTTATTTATTCATAAGAGACACAGAGAGAGGCAGAGACACAGGCAGAGGGAGAAGCAGGTTCCCTGCGGGGAGCCCGACGTAGGACTCGATCCCAGGACCTCGGGATCACGACCTGAGCTAAAGGCAGATACTCAACCACTGAGCCACCCTGGTGCCCAGGTTTTCTACTTTTACTGCCATTATCAGGTTGTGGTGCTGGGCTTTGGGATCTGACTGCCAGGCCTGAACTGCATCCCCTGCCTGGCTGATGGGCACCCCAGACCACTTGCTCTCTCCCTGTTGGCCACCTCACCCCCGAGATGAGACGTCACATGATACTTAGCTCCCGGGTTTGTTCTGAGAATTGCAGGAGGTGAGGTATGAGAAGCATGCAGATGGGTTGACATATGGTAGTTTTAAATGTCAGAAAAGGTTGTGTTATCTTCTTAAAATGAAATGCAGATCTTTCTATATTTTCTGTAGTCCAGAATTATATAAAGAATTTGTCTACTGACTTCTGCCTGGTACTGGAGGCATAAACTATTCACGTCAGGGTCTTGAAGTGATGAGGACACCTGAGGTGGGAAGGAAAGATCTGAACTGAAACTATTTGTTTGTTTATTTATTTTAAAGATTGTATCTATTTGAGAGAGAGAAAGAAAGGAAGAGGGAGAGGAAGAAGCAGGCTCCCCACTGAGCAGGGAGACCCATGCGGGACTAGATCCCAGGACCCTGAGATCATGACCTGAGCTGAAGGCAGATGCTTCACTGGGCCACCCAAGCACCCCTGGAAGTATTTTTAGAGAAGAAAAGGCACTGGTGGGTGGTTTTTCCAAAGCAGAGAGAGAAATCCCCAGGATCCTGGTTTAGGAAGAACAGCAAAGGAATGCTGTTCCGCTCTCCGAAAGGGCAGGAAGAAGGAATGTGAGGGTTACCTGCTCGGTGGCATAGCTCATGCTCTTCTCTGTAGCTCTCAGATTCTCTGCAAACACCTTTGACATGCTCTCTCTCATCTTTTAAGTAAGCTCCACGCCCAGCATGGAACCCAAGCTGGAGCTTGAACTCAAGATCCTGAGATCAAGACCTGAGCTGAGACCAAGAGTCAGATGCTCAACCAACTGAGCCACCAAGGCGCCCCTCTCTCATCTCTTCAAAACCCATGGTTCCCCTGGATCTTTTTTTTTAAACATTTTTTTATTATTTATTTATGATAGTCACACAGAGAGAGAGAGGCAGAGACACAGGCAGAGGGAGAAGCAGGCTCCATGCACCGGGAGCCCGACGTGGGACTCGATCCCGGGTCTCCAGGATCGCGCCCTGGGCCAAAGGCAGGCGCCAAACCGCTGCGCCACCCAGGGATCCCCCCTGGATCTTTTTTGATAGGTCACTAAATAGCAGTATATTCTATGAAAATGGAGGTTTCTCTTTATTGAAGCTCGGAGAATTATTCTCCAACTTAGGAACTGACTTGTGCTTCTAAAGTGAAGTCTCATTTTATGTGGAAAGTTATGTGGAAATAGAGAGGTAGAAAGTAGGGGATTGAATTCCTGGGTTAGTCCACGAATGTGTTATCCAACCACAGTCTAGAGTTATTTTTGAAAGGAGGTAGGGCACACCGTGAGACTTGATCACTCCCGATGATGTCCGATCTTGCTTGTAATAAGATATAAACTTATCTTGACTCTGAAATGACACTGCTCCAGACACAGTATTACTCCATCCATTCCGTGAATATGCCTGGCTCGTACCCTTCTTGGGATCTTTACATCTTCCACTCCACTTGCCCGGAAGGTTTTTGAGTGGTTGGGTCCTTCTGAACGTTCGGGTCTCTGCACAGACGCACCTTACTGGCCAGCCTTTCTGTAGTGTCTCTGCAGGCTCCGTGAGAGTTCTTCTGTCTTCTTGATGCCTTCAGGGCTGTGAGTGAATGAAAAAATTAACGTACAGGTGGCTAGCCTGTGCCAGCCAGTGTTCTTCATCCTCGGAACAAGATTTTGAAGAGGGCCAGTCAGCTCACTGCAAAATGTGGGGAAAAAAGTATTTTTTGGAGCTGTATGAAAGTAATGTTATTTTACACTTTGATGTAAAAAAAAAGGCAATTTCATATGATTGTTCCTAATGCTCTGGCATCTTTCTGGATCTTTTAATATTTCTCACTAATATTCTCACAAAGAACACATCTCTTCCCTTTTCCCATTCAGGTGTATTATTCTACCAAAGCTTACTCTATTTCCTCTCCAGATTTCTTTTTGTGTCCTTCCCCCAACTAAAATTTCCATTTTTAGTCTGGCTAATCTCAGTTACTGGGTGGGAAACCATCAGAAACAATTTGTATTAACTTGAGACAAGTTGGTAGCTCTTTGCTCCCACTAGAATATTGGCATGTAAAGATTCTGGGTAACCCATGCACATCTTCAGTTGACATAATTTAAGACAATTTGAAAAAGTGAAATGAAACAATGTATTCCAGATGGCTGTATTTATCGATGTATTTTTTGTATTTCACACGACAGAAAATCTACGTCGAAATGGCTTAAATAAAGAGTATTTATTTATATGCAATGAGAAGCATAGACTTCTGCCAGCCAAGAGCGAGTGACAGAGACTGGATTTTTTTCCTCTTACCCCCGTCACACACACCTGAAACAAGTAAAAAAGCCTGGACAAAATAGATAAAACAGTGGTTTTTAAGACATTGAACTTCAAACACGATCCTTGATATAGACACAAAATGAGGTGAGCCTCTCAAATACTCCAGCTCACTGCCTGAGAGAGTTTGCATGCCTGGGAGGGTGACACAGGTGGAGCCCAGGAGTCTCCCGGAGTTCAGGGGACGGACTTGGGGGTCAGAGGAGCAGAGTCACCTTGGGGTGTGCAGGGCAGAGTGTTGGGAAGGGGTTGCGGAGAGAAGTCTGCTGAAACTCCTTCTTCGTGTCTTTATCTGAACAATAATTTGGGGGCATGATGGGAACTTCCAGAGGATTAGAGAAAAATGCATCTCAGAGCACACGTGTGACAGCAGATGAAATCTGGATCTATACAGGGAAAAAGGACACTGGACAAGGTAACTATGTGGGCATATATTTTTCCTACCATTTAATCTCTTTGTTACATAACTGTTTAAAGCAAAATTAATACTGATGTAATGTGAGGTTCATTCATTTATTTATTTTAAAGATTTATTTATTTATTTAGAGCAATAGAAGAGTGAGGGGTGGGGTGAGAGAAATCCTAAAGCAGACTCCCCACTGAGCACAGAGCCCCACACAGGGCTCCATCCCAGGACCCTGAGATCATGACCTGAGCCAAAGCCAAGAGTTGGCTGCTTAACTGGCTGAGCCACCCAGGTGCCCCTGTAATGTGAGGTTTATACACAGGTAAAATGGACTGTGACAGTTGCATAAAGGCCAGCAAGCATGAAATGGAGTATACTGTTACAGGTTTTCACACTATACCCAAAGTGATGGAGTGTCACCTGAAGGCAAACTATGACAACTCTAAGATGTACACCGTATACTTTAATGCAGCCACTAAACGGTAGCCAATAAGCAAACAATGGAGGTAAAATAGGATCACTGAAAATACAGAATCCATAGAAAGCAGGAAAATGGGAAAAAGAAGAGATGGGACACATAGAAAGCAGATATCTAGGTAGTAGATTTAAGTCTAGCCATACTAACCATCACATTAGATGTAAATGGTAACACTCAATTGCAAGGCAGAGATTATCAAATTGTGCAATCTTGCATTCCACCTGTAGGAAACCCACTTTATTTATTTAAAAATTGAGCTATAATTGACATACGACATTATATCAGTTTCAGGTTTACAGCATAATGATTTGACATTTTGTATATACTGTGAAGTGACCACAAAAAGTATCACTTGTCTCCACAAATAACTACAAAATTTTTTCTTATGATGATAATTTTTTTAGATTTTTATTTATTTACTTATGATAGAGACACACACAGAGGCAGAAACATAGGCAGAGGGAGAAGCAGGCTCCCTGTGGGGAGCTTGATGAGGGACTCAATCTCGGGACCCTGGGATCACGCCCTCAGCCAAAGACGGATGCTCAACCCCTGAGCCACCCAGGTGCCTCATGATGTGAACTTTTAACACCTACTCTCTTAGCAACTTTCAAATGTATAGTACAGTATTACTAATGATAGTTACCACGCTGTACATTAAATCCCTGGGAGAACCACTTTAAATATAGTCACAAATAAATTAAAAGCAAAAGGATGGACAGAGATTTGCCATGCTAACACTGATGAAAAGGAAGGGGGTTGACTGTATGTATACCAGGCAGTAGACTGTAATAAAGAAACCAGGATGAAAAGCATCATTTCATAATTCTAAAGGGAATCAATTTATCGAGCGGTTTTAACAATTATAAGACCTCACACATCTAATACAAGACCATCAAAATATACGAAGCAAGTTTGATAAAGATACAAGAAGTACAAAACCCCACAATTACAGCCAGATTAATGCCCCTTCTCAGTAATTGGCAGAACAAGAGGACAGGTGCTCAGTGAAGATATAGAGCACATTATCATCCAGGCTGAGCCAACTGAGACTTCTAGAACACTCTACCCAGCAAGAGTAGAATACACGTTCTTTTCAAGTGCGTGCAAATATTTACCAAGAAAAACCATATTCTGGCAATAAGAGAAGTCGTAGTAAATTTAAAAGGACTTCATACAAAATACATTCTTTAACAACATGGAATGAAAAATTGGAAGCCAATAGGAGGAAAGTCCAGCAAAATGCCCAAGTATTTGGAGACTAAATAACACACTTTTACCCATGAGTCAAAATCATTGAATCAAAAGAGAAATTAGTAATTTTTAAAAAATATTTTATTTATTTATTCGAGAGAGAGGCAGAGGGAGAAGCAGGCTCCATGTAGGGAGTCTTATGTGGGACTCGGTCCTGGGTCTCCAGGATCACGCCCTGGGCTAAAGGTGGCGCTAAACCGCTGAGCCACCCGGGCTGCCCAAGAAATTAGTATTTTGAACTGAATGAGAATGGAAACCGCATATCAAGACTTGTGAGATGCACTTATAGCAGACTTTTGAGGGACTTTGTGGCATTATGTTTACTGAAAGGGACAGTGATAGCACAAAACACTGATATTTGAGGAGAAAAATGTCTCAGACCTGTGACCTCAGCTTCCACTGTAAGAAATTCTTAACAGGGGAGCAAATGAAACTCGCTGTGAGCAGAAGAAAGAAAATGGTTAAATTTCAGAGTGGAAATCAACAAAATAGAAAAATAGGTAACAGGAAAAATCCAATGAAAGCAGAAGCCGGGTTCTTGAGATCAATAAGATTGATAAGCCTCTCATCACGGTTAAAAACAAGAAGCACCGTGAGGAACGGGAGGCAGAGTAAGATGTTATAGGGATAACAGCAGGAGAGTCTGAATAATGTGATGCCATTAAACCCAACTACATAGACAGTCGGACACACACTCCAGAAGATATGGGTTACTTATCACCCCGTGTCTATTAAAGACACAAGGATTATATATATTAAAGACACTGAGATGCATTAAAATCCTCATAGAGAAAACCACAGGCTTTCTGCAGATTCTACCAAATACCCGAGGAAGGAATAACACAAATTCTACATAAATCCCAGAACACTGAGGAGGAGGGACTGCTTGCCCACTCCTTGGAGTCCAGCATTACCGTGGTACCAAAGCCACACAAAGACGGTAAGTAAACTACTGATCATGATCCCTCGTGGACATTTATGCAAAGATTCTTAAAGTTTTAGCGAACCAGATCCAATATTACATAGAGAGGATAACACTCCGTGACCAAGGAGGCATTAACCCAGAAATGCAAGATTAGTTTAGCATTAAAAGGTTGATCGCTGGTGTTAGCATGTGGTATAATACACCGTGCACTCACCCCAGCAGAATCATAGCACTGGGCAAAATCCAACGTGCGTTCCTCATTAGAACGGGGAGCAAACTAGCGCTAGACAAAAGCTTCTTTGGGCTTGTCATCTGTGGCCCTTGTCATGCTCCCTCCGTATCCCACTCTGCTGAGAGTTTTTATCAAGAAAGGATGTTGAGGTTTGTCACATGCTTTTCCTGAATCTACTGAGATAACCCTATCATTTTGATCCTTCCTTGGTGGATGTGGCATGTCCCACCCACGTCTGGAATAAATCCCACTTGATCATGCTTTTAAGGTACCGTTGAGGGTGCCTGGCAGGCTCAGTCAGTGAGGCGTCTGACTCTTGATTTCAGCTCAGGTCATGCTCTGCGTGCGGTTGCGCCTGCTTTCGGTTCTCTTTCTCCCTCTGCTCCTCCCCCATCTCTCTAAAAACCAAAAAAAAAAAACCAAAAAAAAAAAAAACACAAAAAAAAACAACCAAAAAACAAAAAACAAAAAAAAAACAAAAAACAAAAAAGTACTGTTGAATTGTGTGTGAGCGTGTTATGGAGGATTTTTGCACCTGTTTATTTCCTTATAATGTCCTTTTCTGGCTTTGCAATCAAGGGAGCGCTGGCCCTGTAAAGGGAATTTGGAAGATGTTCCCTCTCTTCTATTTTTTGGAAAGAGTTTGATAAGGACTTATGTTAATTCCTTATTACCTGTGTGATAGAATTCACCACTGGAACCATATGGTTCTGGGCTTTTCTGTCTGGGGAGGCTTTCAATGATGGATTTAATTAGCAGCCTTTCTTGTGGCTGGTCGGCTCAGATTTTCTATTTGAAATCATCGAGGGTGTCTACTGAAAGTAGTAAGCATCCCCGGACTCTACCCCGCACTTACTGAGTCAGCATCTTCAGGGGATGGGCCTGGGACTCTGTAATTTTAAAAAGTGCCCCAGAATTACCTTCCCATCAGTCAAGTTTGGAAAATCACCAAGATGAGTCTCTTTCACCCGAGATGATGAAGTGCTTTTTTCATCAGATGATTGTCCTCCTGGCCCGGTGGCTGTGTCCTGGCTGATGTCCTGGGTAATGAGAGTGTGCGGGGCCATAGCTCTGCCTGGCTTGTACACATGTCCAGCTCCACTTGCTCTCTCTGGACCTAGACAGACAGAATTCTGTTAAATGGAAAGAACAACTTACAGGCAATCTTTAAAACAATTTTTTAAAAAAAGATTTTATTTATTTACTCATGAGACACACACACACACACACACAGAGGCAGAGACACAGACAGAGGGAGAAGCAGGCTCCATGCAGGGAGCCCAATGTAGGACTCGATCCCAGTATCCTGGCATCACAACCCAAGCAGAAGGCAGAGGCTCGACCCCTGAGCCACCCAGGTGCCCTGATTTTTAAAAAAATTAAATTACTTCTATAACTACAATGCTTGAAGCCTTCAAGGATAAAATCCAGCCTCTGGTGGTGGCAGGGTCTGTGCCTCCCTCCTCGGCCTGGCTCTCGGGTCCTCAGGCAGGCCAGGTCCCTGCAAACCCCAGCATCTTTGCCCTTCCTGTCCTCTGCCTCCTCTGTGTTTCTCTGCAAACTCTTTCCTGTTTTCTCTCCTTAAAAAAAGGGGAGGGACACCTGAGTGGCTCAGTGGTTGAGCATCTGCCTTTGGCCCAGGGCGTGATCCTGGGGTCCTGGGATCAAGTCCAACATTAGGCTCCTGGTGGGGAGCCTGCTTCTCCCTCTGCCTGTGTCTCTGCCTCTCTTACTGTGTATCTCTCATGAATAAATAAATAAAAACTTTTTTTTAAGTGGTGTCGAACAGGTTTATCCTCTTACAGTTCTGGAGGTCCGAAGTGAAAAGCCTGAGTGTCAGCAGGCTGCGCTCCTTCTGGGGGTGTCGAGGGATAGCTGTTCCCTTGCCCCAACTGGTTTCTAGAGGCACCCGCTCCTGGGCTGGGGGCCCCTCCTCCCTTTTACATCCCTGTGAGGGCACTGGGCTCACCTGGGTGGCCCAGGGCCCCCTCCCTGTATCAGGCTCCTTGGACCTAATCACCCCTGCCAAGCCCCTCTGCCCCTGAGGTGGTGTTTTCAGGGGTTTGAGGACAGGGACAGGGGCGTTTGGGGCTGTTGCCCCCTCTGGCCTCTTGCCTGAGGGTCTTTGGGCCCCGCCCTCTCCCGGGGGCTCCCACTGGGACTCTGGGACACTGTCCATCATGGTTGGCCCCCAACCCAGCCACACTCTGCCACTGTGGCCCTTTCCGGAAGCTCTGCCACCCCTATCTGTTCCCAGGTACGTGTGTCAGGCCCTATTCCTGATGCTCAGTGGTGCCGGGTGGGCGAGGCGGATGGGTCCCGTCCTGCCCTGCATGCCTGCCGCTTAACACAAGTGCCCACCGCCCCGTAGAGCGTGGGACCTCGGGCAGCAGGCCACTCAGCACCAGGGATCAGAGCTGGGGGTGTCGAGGAGTCGCTCCGACACCTACCGGTCACTCCCCCGGTGGCCACAGGGCGGCACTCACGCTCCACCCTGGCAGCCGCGCTTGGGGCGAGAACTGGAAACCACAGTCTGCGGGCATCATCCCTCCCCTGCACCTTCTGGGACAGAGTGAGCCCTTGTTACCAGTGACTGCACCAGCCTGCGAGCTGTCAGGAAGGAAAGTGCCAGCAGGTGTGTCGCCTGCAGTGAGCGAGGGGCTCTGGCCGCCTGGGCTGTAGCAGGCGCAGGGCTCCTTTGTCCCTGTGGTCCCGGAAGAGCGCGCTGACTGTGGCTAGGGAGGCCCTCGGTGCTTCAAGGCCGGGCGAAGGGCCGGGTGAAGGGCGGGTGGGCCCTGAGTGCCGGGTGATGGCGGGCTGCACCCATCGCCCCCCAGCTGCTGGAGCCCGCAGCTTGCACGGAGAGGCCCAGAGGCCCTGCCATGTGCACACCCCGCCAGCAGCCCAGCAGCCAATAGCCCTGCTGGGAAGTTGTATTTCAAGCAGAGGCAGGTGCTCTGCCTTTGACTGTTTGCTGCTGCCGGGGGGCACTTTGGATGGAGGCTTTCAGGGAGATTATTGTGTGTGTGGCCCCACATCCTGAAATACTGTAATGTTTTGAGCCTAAGTGAGATTGTGTCTCTGGCAGACGAATGATTGAAGATATAAAACAGGATGCAGCAGTGTGAGCCAGACTCTGGGGTGGCTCCTCAGGTGCTGGTGCTTCCCGACGTCGGTTTTGCAGCCCTGTCACCCAGGGAGGCCCCCACTTGGGCAGCTCAGGCTGGCAAAGACCCAGAGCCATCAGGGTGCTCGTGGGGCTGCGAGCTGTGTCCTGGGCACCATGTGAGGAAGAGGGAAAGGGGCAGGGCTTTAGTGAAGGAGGCTGAGACAGGAGCTTCTTCAGCTATGCCAGGCATGAGGGTCTGGCGGGGAGCAGGTCAGGCTGTAGACTGACTCACAGGCCCAAGGGCCTTCGTGTCAGACCAGCTCTGGCAGGTTCTGCGGCCGCCAGTGCTTGGACCACCCTTGAGAACTGTGACACCACAGGTGTGCCTCATGGCTTCCTCCCCCGCAGTGCTCCAGGCCTTCATTCCGTCAGGGTCACCGAATGCCCACCACGCGGCAGGAGCTCCAACATGCACCAGTGTCTGGAGAGAAATCGTGAGTGAAGCGGAGCTTGGGGCCCGTCCTGCTGAAGCTTACTGGTGTGGTGTGGGAGACCCAGACGGTGATGCTAACTTGTAATGCCATGAGCAGGGTAGTCGGGTGGAGGGCAGGATGGTGTTCAGGAGGCGGGAAGAGCAGGAAGCAGGTGTTTGCAGGATGAATGGGGCTGGCTGGGCAGAGGATGTGCTGTGGGAGGACGGGGTCCTGGGCAGGAGCCATGGTGCGAAGCCCCCCGGCAGGAGGAGCCAGGAGGTCCCTGTGGTTGAGACACCCGAGGGGAAGTGCTCACTCGGGAGGCCAGAGAAGACGCGGGCCGGCAGGATGTGGGCAGAGCACTGGGCCCACTGGGCCAGCGGCCCGGCTGGTGATGCCAGGACCCTGTGCACCCTGTGCACCCGGAGATCAAAGCTCTCCATTCCTGACAGGAAGTTTTGCCCATTTCTTTGGACAAAGTGTGAGCACGATCCCACGCCTGACCTTGGGCCCAGGAAACCAGACGCACCCTGGACTGCCCAGCAGAGGGCGGCCTGCGCCCAGGCACGTGCCAGCGTAGGCTTGTCCCATAGAAAGTCTCGGCGCGACACTGCCCTGCCCGCACTGACGAGGAGCTGGAAACAGTCCCACACGGGCTGTGTTCCCCTCGTCCAGCCTGGCGGGGTCCCAGGGGGAGGGGGTCCGGAGCTCCGTCCCAGATGTGTGTCTGTTGTCATCGGCACGGGTGTGACGCCTGTCAGAGCTCCGGAACGGCGATGCCATCGGGATTCCAGGCAGGCGCAGAGAAGACCTGCCACATGGTGCAAGTGCTTACGTCTTGCACTGGCTCAGAGGGGAGCAGGAGTCGCCCTCCCTTCCAGGGTGGGTGGGCAGCGCTGGGGACCCAAGGCCTCAGGCTGGGTGTGCTATGGCTTCACCCTATCTCAGAGGCACTGAGGCGGCCCCCACCCTTGCACACTGGGAGTCGGGGCTGGTGGCAGACGCACCTCCCGGGGGGAGGCGGGAAACAGCCTTCGGGGCCCACTGCTGACCGAGCGCGGGTGCAGACCGTGAGGGACACCGTGTGAACAGGACGCTCGTAGGGCCGTCCCGTGTCCTTCTGTCCGTGTGGGTGGAAATGAGGAGACGAGCCCCGTAACCCCGGAACGCTGCGGCTCGCCCGGGCTGCCACACGCTCAGCGTGAGGCCTGCTCCCAGCTTCCCTGGCGCGCACCTTCTCGGCACCTCCACACATGCTCTTGCGTCTCCCGCACGGAAGCTGGAGTGGCCGGTTGGAGCCACATCCCTCGCCTTGTCCCACGCTTAGCTCCCGGGTGCGGTCGGGCCGCCGCCAGGCACCCACCGTCTCCGGCTACGCCGCTTCGGAATGCACCGGGCGTCCCGCCGGGCCGTCCCTGCCCGCTCGTCCCGGGAACCCGGTGCAGCACCCGGGCTCCAGCGGGCGGCTGGGGGGGCCGACGGCTGGAGGGTGGAGCTGCTGTCCTGACCGGTCAGTCTGCCGCGTCACCAGCCGGCCCCTGTGTCCTGCACTTGGCCTCCTGTCCACAGCGGGGTGGAAACCGGGCCTCGATCGCCCGCAAGGACGCCACGAGAGGGGCACAGGGGAACGAGAAGTAAACCTGCCCTGCACGAGCGTCCTCTGCTTTGGGTTTCTGGTTTGGGCAGGTGGCCCAGTCTTGTCTAGAAGACTCGGGCCTTCTCTCGGATCCTGGGAGAGAGCGGCACGACGAGAATCGTTCGGGGCAACCATCCTGATGGCCTGGTGCCTCGGGCATCGGGACTGCCGCTGGCCTGAGTCAACACGACCACACGGTGTCCCTTAGGGTTCCCGAGGGTCCCGCCCCTGAGGTGCCCTGTGCAGAAGACACATGCACTGCGCAGAATCTCTGAAGGGAGCCCCGCCGGCCGCGCTCCTCAGGGACTCGGGTTTCCTCCCTACGCTCAGGACTGGGAGGTGGTCTTGGAGTCCAGCTCCGCCCTCGTGGGTCCTTCTCTGCCAGCGCATGTTTTATGGCCAAACGATGACCAGGCCTGGCTGTTTGGACTGTTGTAAATTCATAAGACAAGTTCATGGAGACCTTGCCAAGGGCGTGCCCCCTTGGCCGTTGCGTCACATCTAGTTGTGGGGAGGAGGGGGTGGCCAGCTTGGCTGAGAGCAAAGTATGAGTAAACATTTTTCCCTCACTGATATCAAGTACATTAGTCAGGTCCTTGGTCGCGAGCCGTAGACTGACAGTTGGTCTCTTGTGCAGAAAGGGACGTGTTTTGTTTTTTTTTTAAATTTTATTGGAGTTCAGTTTAAAAAGGGACATAAAAAAAAAGATTTCATTTATTTATTCATAAGAGACACACAGAGAGAGGCAGAGACACAAGCAGAAGGAGAAACAGGCTCCCTGTGGGGAGCCTGATGCCAGACTCGATCCCAGGACCCTGGGATTGTGACCTGAATCAAAGGCAGATGCTCAACCCCTTAGCCACTCAGGTGCCCCCAGAAAGGAACATTTTGAAACCATGCTGAGAGTTCACAGAATCGTGTGGGGCTGGAGGGCCCGGCTTGGGTCATGGGAACAACCAAGGTGGCTGGGGATGGCCGGGCCAGAGGAATCGCAGCCACTGCCAGGATGTGAGAGTGGACTAGCCGAGGTCATTTGGGATGCGAAGGCCCAGGAGGTGCCTAGCGCCTGGGGTTGGACATGCACGTGCTGGGGTCTCTGGAACACTGGCTTTGAGGCGACAGGGGAGGGGGCTCCCCTTCACTGGGCGGCTGCTGTGCATCAGGCACATGCAAGCACAATCTCACTCAATCCTGAGCACAGCCCTTTGGCATAAATACTTTTCTCTCCATTTTCCAGATGAGGAGGCACAGTTCACAGGCCGCAGAGGGGGTTCTTCAGCTAGCAAGGAGCGGAGCCTGGGTTCACGCCTAGGTCTCGTCTCTTCCAAAGCTCGTGCTCCCATTCTATTTACCATCCAATGTGAGGATCCCTGGGCGTCAGCCCTGACTTGAAATATGCTCTACTTTTTGCCAAGAGAGACTGGAATGAGACTCTGCATTTCAGATCAGGATCATGCACAGGCAGTAAAAGTAAGGTGCAGGGGGTGGAGGTTAAATTTCCCCATGGGGGAGGCAATTTTGGGAAGACCTAGAAGGGTTGGAGGGGCCAGGGAGGGAGGAGATGGGAAAGGGGATAACCTGGCTCCAAAGTGAGCTGCTATCATCATCAAATATTTCTCTAATTGCAAAAAAATTAAGGGACTGAGGGGTGCCAGGAAAATAAAGCACAAGTGTACTAGGCGTTGGCTTTTTTGGCAAAGTGAATTTGTCTGTAATCATTTTTTAAAAGATAAAAAAGGAATTGCCTCACACAATGATCCCTTAAGCCTGGCTTTCATCCGTTTCTGGAGAAACACTGCATTTCGAAGGGGGCCACATTAGCTGGAGGTGGTGGATTTGTCTGTTAATTGCTTTCTATTATAAATCTAAGCAACATTTAACGCCACGAGGGAATGCAAACTTATCAGGAAAGCTAAAACTAGAAATCGCCCTTTTTTGAGTTGCAAGTTCTGTCGTCCTCATTGAGGATGGATGTCTTCACATGTCCATAGAACACCCACTTCCTTACAGGGGTGGGGGAAGGGCAGAGGCAGAGGGAGACGGAGAATCCGGAGCAGGCTCCACGCCCAGCTGTCTCCTGACCCTGAGATCACCACCTGAGCAGAAATCAAGGGTCAGACACTCCACAGACTGAGCCCCCTGGGCACCCCCTAGGGCCCCACTGAAGACAATCCTGGGAGCGAGGACTGCGGCCACCAAGAACCTCTGTGGGGACGTGCGTCGGTGCAGACCAGCAGAGCTCAGCCAGGTGGTGCCCAGCAACACTCAGCTCCGTGGAAAAGTGAATAATCTTGGGTATGGACCCGGAAGGGATGATGTGGCCACACCGCTCTCCATCTTAGGCATTTAAACGTCCGTGATGGTCTCTGACTCAGGTGCTTTTATATTCTTTGTCAAACCCCTTTTGTAAATTGGTCCTTTCCACTCCCATCACAGAGTCTGAAAGCTGGCAGCCCTCAGGCCTTCTTTGGACTGTTCGTGTCCTTTCAGAATATTCAAATTAGTTGGCAATGTTGGACCAATACAAAGGTTTTATACAAAATAAGTTCCAGCTTCTCCAAAAAACCCCACAGAACTCAGAAGTCTCGCAAAAGAGCTGTCACATCTGCTCTGCAGAAACAAGTGTATTCCCAGGACAAGTGTGTCTCCTGCAGAGCGTGTCATCCTGCCTTCTGACTCTCCCAGGGCCAGCGGCTGTCCCTTCCTGCGTCACCGCAGTGCACACACCGGGGCTCGCCAGCACTGGGGTAGTCAGTCCTTGTCATTCTAGCCACTCTGGGGTATGCAGAGCAGGGAGTCACTGTGGTTTTCATTTGTATTTCCTCGTGACTAATGGTGTCCCATTGTTCATGTGATGACTGGCCATTTGCACCTCCTCCTTTCCGAAGCATCACTGTCCCAGAAATGGCTCTACCCTGAGTTTTCCAGCCTCTCCCGCCCTCCCAGAACCAGTTCCTCGCATTCCCCTGGAGGACCCCAGCCCTCGCTGGGCAGCTGCCGACCCATAGAGGGCCGACTCCCTACTCTTTAGGAACCCGCCCGAAGCCAGAGGGCAAGACATCCTTGTTGACACCGTGTCTCTGGGTCAGCCTCCTTATCCACAGAGTGCCAGGAACTCACACTGGGGCCTTAGGTCGAGTCCCACCAGTAAATTAGGGATGTGTTGGCCCACAGGTGCAGGGACAGTGGTCAGGGGAGCAGTGGGGACAAGACCCACACGAGCGCTGAGAATACCCTCCTATATGGTGTTGGGGCCCTTGTACCAGAGGACGTCCTCACAGAACTTTAAGGTGTGAAGCAGGGCCTGCCCAGCTGCTTTGCCTCTCTGTCCCTGCTCCTCCCGCAGCTGACAGATGGTGGGCTGCCCTGTGCACCCCACCTTCTGGGGCTCACTGTTGCTTGCAGGTGGGCCGACACTGTCCGGCCAGCAGGACTGTGGACTGTCCGGCTCAGGAGTCACGCGCCGTGCTCACCCATGTCCCTTCCCGCACTCCGTGGGCAATGACGCACTGGCCTGGGAGCGTGTTTCCGACAGAAGACTGGTTCCCATGAGGACCAGCCAGATGACACAAAGTAGGGACTTGTGGTTTTCCAAACACACACCCATTTCTGGCTAAAGAAGGCAGATGCGGAGTGGGGTGGCTGACGTTTCCCCAAACAAGCAGTTACTCATCTGAAGAACCTCCTGCTAAATATAGACGTGGGCAAGAGGTCAGGAGCTTTAAGAACATACGGTGTGCTTTCAACTTCTATTTTGTTTTATTTTTTTAAAAGATTTTATTTATTTATTCATGAGAGAGAGAGAGAGAGGCAGAGACACAGGCAGAGGGAGAAGCAGGCTCCACGCAGGGAGCCCGACGTGGGACTCGATCCCGGGTCTCCAGGACCATACCCCGGGCTGAAGCCTGCCCTAAACTGCTGAGCCACCCGGGCTGCCCTCATCTGCTATTTTAGAGTCCTCACATGGGTAGAGGACAGCCTTTGTCTTCTGCACAGAAGCAGAGGCAGGAGATCCACCCAGTTTGGGCAGGTTGGGGCGGAGGCTGTGTCTCCACCATTCACCTCAACTTCTTGAATGTTGTAAGAGTGAATCACGATTATATGGAAAAACAAAGGAGCATGTGGCAGTTGGTTTCTTAAAATGAAATGCCCTACCTGTGTGCTCCAAAGTTTCATAAAACGATTTTAATGACCCAAGTCATGCATTGGATCCACGCTTCTTGTGAAGATTCAACACAGTACAAACCGGGGCCTCGGACTTCCGGCCCCCTCCTCCATTCCCACAAGGCGTATTCTCCTCTCTGCCTGTCTTTCCAGAATTTTCTTTTGCCTCTACATACCAGAACTGGTACCCAGGGAGAGAGTGTGGAGTGTTTCTGTGTGTGTGTGTGTGTGTGTGTGTGTGTATTTTACACCAATGGTATCGCATTATTCCAGTGGTTCTGTAGGTTGTTTTCTTCATGCAGCTTATCTTGGAGAGCTTCCATGTTAGCACCTGTAGGCCTTCTTCATTCTTGCAGCTGCTACGCAGTCCTGAAAACAAGAGTGTTTATTCCTCCAGTTCTGAACCATTTGGGGGAGTTCTGAAGCTTCTAAAATTTATACAATTTGATGATTTGCTTCTATTACCAGGGGATAAGTAGTCTTGGATTTCCTTATATTTCCTAAAATCCCTAACGTTTTGAGGATTTTTCCCCTAAATATCTGCAGCAAGCCAGTTTTCCTTCTGGTAGCATTCTCCCCTGTGTAGTGCCCTCTTTCTCCTGTATATTCATTTGCATCAATTAATTAGGCACTCTCTCCCATTCCTTGATAACTGAGATTTAAGTGGTCACGATTTCTCTATGGTGTTTATCAGAAACTAGTCTGAAGACATAATCACAATGAGTCAGAGAAGGAGCCCGTGCCTAGAGCTGCTAACAACTCCCAATACCTTTCTACCATGAGAAGAGGGGCTGAGAATAAGACAGACGTGGGAGGGCAGAGCTGCGGGACAGGACATCCTGCCAGTTTGCCTGAACTCCTGGATGCAGCTGTGCCTGCAGCCAGAAATCACCACTGGCCTTCCCCTCTTCTGGACCAGGGATACACTTTCCTTTTGCTGCCATCAAGTGGGTTGGCAACAGACAGGGCCCTCCCTGACAGAGCTCCAATGTCAGATTTTGTCACTATCTTGGTATGTTTCTTTCTGGTTCCAGCGTCCTTCACAAAGTTGTTTTTCTCCTTGATACCAGGTTTCTCTTCACTATTTATCTCAACTCTGCAGAAGACCAAACTGCCAACTGTGTCTACAGCTTAAATCACTAGTTGTTTGACTGCCTAATGGTTACTATGCATACTTGTATATTAGTTCATGTTTGGCTTAGGTCATACTGAAAAAAGAAAGTTCTAGCAAGAATTCTTTTCTGTGCAACGATGGCATAACCTATCTGGCAACGCATTTTATAGTCATCTTAACTCAAGTGTGCTGGGAAAGTAACATATGGCGAACTTTTGCCGGCTTCTCGTTACATTTATGTTTTCTTGTATTCGTCATTCTTGGGTCTCTGCCGAAAGTTTATATCTAATTGCCTCTACATCATATTTTCCCCCTCAAATAGAAAAAAAAAACGTGTGCTTTGTAAATTGTTATAAACACTGTCATTGCACGGCGATTTTGTTTTCTTGTTCCGCATGGACTCACAAATTTAAAATTCTTGGTAAGGCGCCTCAGACTTTTTTCCAGGCAGGGCAATGTGTGAGTGGTACTATTTCTTTCTTAATGAGGGTGTGCTGGGCATATTGGCCCACTGTTCCCATGCTTTATTACTGTGGCGTACCAGAAGGGACCATTGATAAAGGCTCAAGCAGGGGTGGAATATGAAGTATTTTTTCTATTAAAGAAAGAAGCATTATTTCACAAGGAAAATGCCACAAGACTGGGAAGGTTTCCAAAGGCTTTGAATCATTGCACACAAAATCACTATAAAAACTTAAAAATAATCCCTTTGGTGGTGCATGTGAACGTGAGCCATGTGTCTGAGGCGAGTGCATAAGGAAGAGGAGAAAGAAAGGCACTAGTAGAATAGAAAAGCAAGGCCATGGTAGACTTTAAAAATGTACATTTCTTTTTGCAAAATATTTTTCTTTTGGAATATTAGAAGGGCTGGATGGTACAGTGGTTGGGAACATGGGTGCTGGAGTGTGATTTCCTGGTGTGAATCTTTATTCCCCTAACTGTGTGAGGTTGGGAACTAAGTCACCTCTCTGGGATTCACATCACTTTCTCATAATGCAGAGTAGTGGTGAAAAATCACATATATCCCAATAGGGTCATTGTAGGGATTTAATGAAACACTGTAGGTAGGCCCTTCAGACAAGGTCTGCACATCATTGCCATGCTGTAAATGTTCAGTGTGAGGATGGTGATGAGGATGATGACGGTGAAGGTGAAGGTGATGGTTATGTTGTCTATGATGATGATGAAGGTGATGTTTATGATGATGAAGATGCTTAGTGATAAACACAGCTATGAAGAAAAGGTGATAATCTTGCCTCCTTCTGCCAGGACTTTGCATTACCTGGTACAGCCCGATTGAGAAACTCCTTCTCTTCAAGACAAGACAAAATGTCTAGGATCAAACTAGAGATATATTTGTAGTAAAATTCTCAGAAAGTTCACAATTTCAGATATATTTTTTAATCTTCCCGAATATGGAGACTCCATTGCTCTGCTGCCTCTTCCATGGTGCTCAGAGGTCTTAGATTGTGCATTCCTTTGTATATTCTGTTCAGCAGCTACACAGACTCAAGGTTATTTTCCTACTCAAAGGAAAACAAGATGGGGTGTAGACGTTGCAATACTTTAGGAGCAGGGCTACAGCAAGGGTTTCTCCTCTCACGTATGTCATGGCTGTTCCTGTAGGTCTGAATAGGATGTTTGATAGTCTGTAGAGTAAATACCAGTCTGCTTTGCTGATTCATAATCAGGGGTTTATTCCTTCCTCACACAATACCCTTCTGAGTGTATTGTACTCCAAAGAACTATTTCATTCTGATCTTGCAGATGACTTTGGAAAGATTTTCCTGAAATTGTCAGTGTATGCCCTAGGATATATTCAATGGACTTTGGCCAATCCACTGTCCCCCACTACAGGGGATGATTTGTAACCTGAACCAAATGATTTCAGAGGAATATATTTTTCAGTAGCTTAATACCACTAATTTAAGTAGATTAAAAATGCTATTACTTCCTACATTTATAATTATTGCTTGGCACACTTTTTGTCTGATAGTCTCTGAATGCATGTATGAGGGAAATAAAAACAGGGTACTTCCTGCCATTATAGGCATAATTTGATAAAGGCACAGAAAAGAAACAGGTCACATAAATGATACCCATGTAACCAGCATTTTAGCATTACTAATAGTAATAAACTAGTTTAAAGTAACTTGTATGTCTTCTTTGGCGAAATTTCTGTTCTTGTCTTTTGCCCATTTCATGATTGGATTGTTTCTTTGCTGTTGAGTTTAAGAAGTTCTTTATAGATCTTGGATACTAGCCCTTTATCTGATACGTCATTTGAAAATATCTTCTCCCATTCTGTATGTTGACTTTTAGTTTTGTTGGCTGTTTCTTTTGCTGTGCAAAAGCTTTTTATCTTAAGTCCCAATAGTTCATTTTTGCTTTTGTTTCCCTTGCCTTCATAGATGTATCTTGCAAGAGGTTGCTGTGGCCAAGTTCAAAAAGGGTGTTGCCTGTGTTCTCCTCTAGGATTTTGATGGAATCTTGTCTCACATTTAGATCTTTCATCCATTTTGAGTTTATCTCTGTGTCTGGTGCAAGAGAGTGGTCTAGTTTCATTCTTCTGCATGTGGATGTCCAACTTTCCCAGCACCATTTATTGAAGAGAATGTCCTTTTTCCAGTGGATAGTATTTCCTGCTTTGTCAAATATTAGTTGACCATAGAGTTGAGGGCCCATTTCTGGTTCTCTGTTCTGTTCCATTGATCTATGTGTCTGTTTTTGTGCCAGTACCACACTGTCTTGATGATCATAACTTTGTAGTACAACTTGAAATCCGGCATTGTGATGCCCCCGGCTCTGCTTTTTCTTTTTCAATATTCCCCTGGCTATTCAGGGTCTTTTCTAATTCCACACAAATCTTAAGATGATTTGTTCGAGCTCTCTGAAGAAAGTCCATGGTATTTTGATAGGGATTGCATTGAATGGGTAAATTGCCCTGGGTAGCATGGACATTTTCACAATATTAATTCTTCCAATCCATGAGCATAGAATATTTTTCCATCTCTTTGCGTCTTCCTCAATTACTTTAAGAAGTGTTCTGTAGTTTTTAGGGTATAGATCATTTACCTCTTTGGTTAGGTTTATTCCTAGGTATCTTATGCTTTTGGGTGCAATTGTAAATGGGATTGACTCCTTAATTTCTCTTTCTTCAGTCTCATTGTTAGTTTATATAAATGCCACTGATTTCTGGGCATTGATTTTGTATCCTGCCACACTGCCGAATCGCTGTATGAGTTCTAGCAATCTTGGGGTGGAGTCTTTTGGGCTTTCTACGTACAGTATCATGTCATCTGTGAAGAGGGAGAGTTTGGCTTCTTCTTTGCCAATTTGAATGCCTTTTATTTCTTTTTGTTGTCTGATTGCTGAGGCTAGGAGACATACATATGGCCAATAAGAAAGAGATAGAGCGTGAGAAAATGCTCTGCATCACTTGCCATCAGGGAAATACAAATCGAAACCACAATGAGATCCCACCTCACACCAGTGAGAATGGGGAAAATTAACAAGGCAGGAAACCACAAATGTTGGAGAGGATGCAGAGAAAAGGGGAACCCTCTTGCACTGTTGGTGGGAATGTGAACTGGTGCAGCCGCTCTGGAAAACTGTGTGGAGGTTCCTCAAAGAGTTAAAAATAGAACTACTCTATGACTCAGCAATTGCACTGCTGGGGATTTACCCCAAGGGTACAGGTGCAGTGAAACAGCAGGACACCTGCACCCCAATGTTTATAGCAGCAATGTCCACAATAGCCAAACTGTGGAAGGAGCCTCGGTGTCCATCGAAAGATGAATGGATAGAGAAGATGTGGTCTATATATACTATGGAATATTACTCAGCCGTCAGAAAGGACAAAGACGCACCATTTGCTTCAACGTGGTTGGAACCGGAGGGTATTATGTTGAGTGAAGTAAGTCAATTGGAGAAGGACAAACATTATATGGTCTCCTTTTTTTTTAAAAAGATTTTTTGATTTATATATTCATGATAGAGAAAGAGATTGAGAGAGAGAGAGAGAGAGAGAGAGAGAGAGAGGCAGAGACACAGGCAGAGGGAGAAGTAGACTCCATGCCAGGAGCCCAACGCAGGACTTGATCCAGGACTCCAGAACCATGCCCCGGCGCAAAGGCAAGAGCTAAACCACTGAGCCACCCAGGGATCCCCTATATGGTCTCCTTCATTCGGGGAATATGAAAAATAGTGAAAGGGAATAAAGGGGAAAGGAGAGAAAATGAGTGGAAAATATCAGTGAGGGTGACAGGACATGAGAGACTCCTAACTCTGGAAAACAAACAAGGGGTAGTGGAAGGGGAGGTGAGAGGGGAGATGGGGTGACTGGGTGACAGGCACTGAGGGGGGCACTTGATGGGATGAGCACTGGGTGTTATGCTATATGTTGGCAAATCGAACTCCAATAAAAACATATGCAAAAATAAATAAATAAATAAATAAATACAAAAAATAACTTGTAAGATAATGATTACATTCAAGATTCAGGAAATATGATTTTTTTATTTTTAAAGATTTATTTATTTTAGAGAAAGAGAGAGCATGAGTGGGGGAGGGGCAGAACCTCTAGAAGACCCCCTGTTGAGCCGGAGCCCAACTTGGGCTCGACCCCATGACCCGAGATCATGACCCGAGATCATGACCCGAGATCATGACCTGAGCGGAAACCAGGAGTCAGCCGGTTAACCGACTGAGCCACCCAGGCGCCCCAGGAAATATGTTGTTAAATCGCTCATAAATGGTGTGTTTTTATTTAGCGACGTGGGACAACTTGCAATAGATGAGTCCAGGGTGTAAAAACTGTTATTTCCGACAATTCTGCACATTCTGAGCTAGGCGATGTCTCAAGGATGATTTATAGACACCCAAAACTTAGGGTCAAGGAAATAAAATAATTTGGATGAAAACACACTGAACTCCGCAGGTGTCTTAGTCCGTGAGCCACACGGTCCTACGTGTGGCAAGCACGAGAATGCTGGATAATTAGCCCTAGGCAGCAAGGCCTGTGCTGCCACGTCCCGCTCCCCCCAGGCCAGGGCGCTGAGCCCTACTTCAAAAGTACAGTTTGAATGTTTGTGTACCCACCTCCGTACCCGCATCAACACGGGCACCGTGGGGGGCTCCGGTCCTCTGAACCATCCCCCTAACATAAAATCATTCATCAGAACATCTTTCTAATTCTTTTTCTGACGAGAGGAATGTCAGGCCCATCACAGTCAGCGGCCGCCTCTATTTTAGCAGCAGAGCAGCGGGAGATGAGCCACCCTCTCCGGATGCTCGGGGGCCGCAGGGCTTTGTAGGAAATGGGTTCGGGTGGGAATGAAAGTGAACAGCTGGGAGTTCGTTAAACTCTCCTCTCTCAGGATTTACTAAACACTTTAAGACCAGGAATGCATAGGGAATCTCTGAACTATATCATCAACCAAATTCCAAGAAAACTCATCTTTTTTCGACCTTTGAAAATGTAACTATGGATGATCTTTCTTGAGGTGAAAAAAAAAAACCCACCCCAGTGAGATTTCTGTTGGCTCAAATGGGGAGAGTTTTAATAAGTTCATCTCCCTCCCCCTTTGTCATATCCACTTGCCAAAATAACATCTAAATTATTGGATTCCAAGGGATTTCATTAAAGAACAGACTTTGGTTGGGGATGTGAGGGCTCAGGGGTTGCTACTGGGGCTCATCATGCTCTTGGGTCTCAGAAGAAAAGGTAAGAGGAAAGTATGTTTTATTCTGGAAAGATTCGTGACAGCTGAGCAAGGAAGAGAGGCAGAGAGGCGCTTCCTCCCTTGTTTTTTAAAGGAGTTACTTTTAAGGAATTGAGTGTAGTGTCAGCTGCGTCTTTTCCTGTTCTGTTCCAACTCAATTGGCAAGGGAGGTGCATTCCATAGACTCTTAACAAAACAGCACATTGAAAACAAATAAATATGGGTGAGCCCGCAGGAGGACAGGAGGGAGATGTCTGTGGTCTTGAGAGGTTCCTCTGTTCACAGCCCCAGCTGCCGGGAAGGACCCAGGCGGGCCCCGGGGCTGCTCCTCCGAAGTACAGACATGCTGCAGGAAGCCAGCTGAGAAGTGGGCATGTCCACCCCCTTCAAATTACAACCCAGAAACTCAATGAGAACATTTGTAGTTATGCAAGTGGTTTCTGAAGTGGTTCTTGTGGGCCATGTGTGAATTCTCAAGAGCCTCGCCAGAGCCCACGATGTGGAGAGATGACTGGACCGTAAGATTCGAGGTATCCAGGAGCCCACGGGGGTCCTGGTGGCCCTGCCTCTGCCCTGGTGCGCAGCCGCCACTGGGGGACCTTGGTCCCAGGAGGGCTCCCACTTTGTTGCTTTTCTCACAACAACCGACAAGGGTGGGCCGTGTCTGGGCCTCTCCTAAAGGGCCCCCACCATGGTGGTGGAGCGAGGATGGGTTCCCCCTGCCCTCAGCTTGCAATGGTCACCTTCCCAGATGCACACGGGCCCTGACAGAGCAGGGATCCCCTGGGGGGCTGCTTATCCCGTTAGTTCTGGGCTTCCGATGGGTCTGGCATCTCTGTCCTATCGATGGCAGTCCTGCCTGCCTGTTCCTCATCACATTGTTCTTATTAAACAAATGAGACCCTCTGCCTACTTGCCCAACCAAGTCCCCAGGAGTCAGTGTTGGCTTCTCAGAGGCCCTTCTTGGCCTCATCCAGTTCTTACCTCACACCCCCACCAAAGCACATCTTGGATTCTTGGATCCTCCTCTTCTCTGCATTCCCACATCCCCCACCCCAACCATCCTGGCCCGAGCCTCCACAACCTCCTCGTGGTTGGATGTCTCCACGAAGCTTCTCCACTACACTTTTCTGCTTCCAAGGGCTGGTCTGCCTCCCAACAGTCTACCATCCATACAGCAGCCCCGTCTTTTACGATGAAGATGAAGTCAAGTGCTGTCCTCTTGAAACCTTACCGTACCTTCCCAGGCCACGTTCAATCCATCAGTCCCGCCACTGTCCTGGCCTCCAGAGCTGTTCCCAGGCCAGCCCCGCCTGCATCCAATCTCCTTTGCTTACCATGTTCTGGCCACATCAGTTTTTCTGATTCTCATCAATATCAGGCTCATTTTTGCCTTAAGGATCTGGTGTTCTCTCGTGTGGCATCGTCTTCACTCAGAGCTCCCGTGCCTGAATCCATCAAATCATTCAGCACCCAGCTCCAATAGCACCCAGGATGTTCCTCCCAGATCATCAACGACAGCCATACCTCCAGGCCCTCCCTGCAGCCAGGAACAGCAAATGGCGTTTTCGTTTATTTCCTTTAAAGCAGTCATCAATGTTTTCACGTTTCTCACTTTTTGTGTACCTGTGTGTTTCTCCTTCCATGCCCCTCCTTTCCCCCCTAGAAAGAAGTTCCTTGAGAGTAGACACTGATTTTTCTTGTTCATGGCTTGGAAGAGCATCTAGGGTACAGGCGACGCTCCATAAATATTTAATGATAAATTCCCTGAGATATAGTGGCAGAGGGACTAGAGAGGATGGGCTGCTCTGTCTCTATGTTGATGGATTGATGAGCACGTGCTTAGCTATCCTCAGACTGCTGTTGCCTGGCTGTAGCTGAATTTCTGTGAGGATTCAGACACATTAAAAAAAAAAAGTTTCATTGGGCAAATGGAGGCAATGGTTTTAAGTAAAAAGGCGGATGCTGAGCTCTGTTTCATGACTTCTCAGCGTCCATACTCACGTGAGCCGATTCTCTCTCTCTCTCTCTCTCTCTGCAGAATCCTGATCCACCTTCCCTCCCTCCCTCACTCCACATACATGTATGAAGCCTGAATCTGATGCCATAGAAGTTGATATGATGTGGCCTTTGTGCTCTAAGAACGAATAATCTAATAAGAGAGTTAAGATAAAGACGCAAACACTCAAAATTCAAGGCAGAAAGTAATGGATGCCAGGGGTTAGGCACAGTTGTGATGCTCTGGGTGCTCAGAGAGGGAGGCTGACTGTGAAGTGCTGGGTGAAGGGCATTAATTCAGGAGCCAGGCTGTCTGGGCTCAATCACCTGTTCCTGTTTTTATTACTTGTGTCATCTTTGGCGAGTTTTCAACTGGTCTGTGACTCCGTTTCCTTGCTGGTAACACATAGAAACTATTAGTACCTACATAACGGGATTATCAGAAACACCAGACAAAACAATTCAAATAAGACAGTTAAAATAGCACTATGGTGTTAGTATTCAGTACATGGGATGGAAGATGGAACATTGTTTGAATTTAGGGTGAGGAGGGCAGGGGCATCCTGGTGGCGGCGCCATGAACAGAGGGGACAGGAGGGACAGGATTAGGACGTAATCTCTTCTGAGACTAATTGTGTGTCACTGAGGACTTGGAAGCAGAGGAATTGCTGAGATGCCTTACTTTCTGCAAGAACTTTACCTGCTTGGAAATTTTTGGTGACATATAATGACTTGGCAAAGCTCACTTCTTTTCTTTTGCTTGATTTTTTTTTTTTCCTTCTCTTTGCTTTTTCTATTTCTTTCATGTGGAGGGAGCTCAGAGGATTGATCTGGGACTGTGATTTTGCCCCTTAGGGCACATCCCGCCAATCCTGATAGGTCGGATTTTCATCTTCACCCTGTCAAAACTATTTTCTAGCTTCACCTGAGAGTTTTTCTTTTACCTGTGGGTTAGTTGGGAACATGTTGTTTAATTTCTGAGGAGCCGGAAATTTACGTGTTATTTTTCTGTGATTGATTTCTGGTTCAATTTCATTACACCCAGAGAGCCTACCTGGTCTGACTTCACTTATCTACATTAATTAGGATTTTATTTTATGGCCTAGGATATGGTCTTTCTTGGTGAATGTTTCACGTACTCTTGTGTGTTCTCCTGTTGTTGGGTGGAGTAGCTCATAAAGGCCAATTAGATCCAGATGGTCCATTGTGTTGATTTCTTCTAAACCCCTTGCTGATTTTCTGTCTCCCTGTCCTATCTATGGCCGGGAGGGGAGGGCCGACGGTCCAATTGCGATTCTGCACCCGTCTATTCTTCCTTCCCATTCTGTCAGGCTCTCCTTCAAGTGTTTTGAAGCTCTTTCGTCAGGTGCACACATATTTAGGATTCTTTTGTCTTCTGCCGCATTGACTCTTTTATCTATGTATGACTCCTCTTCATCTTTGCTCATTTCCTTCGTTCTGATGTCTGTCCCGTCCGATATTAATATAACGAGCCTAGCTGGTTTTGGGGGGAGCGGGATTAGTATTTGCCTGGTATATCTTTTTCCATTCTCTTTTCACTTACCTGTATCATTACGTTTGTAGTGAGTTTCTTGTGGATAGCATGTACTTAGGTGTACATCCTGTGCTGTAAACCACTCCATTGTTGGTAAGTTTGGATTTAGGTCTACCATTATATATATATACAGATATATATATACACACACACACACATATACATATATATGTGTATATATATATATATATTTTTTTTTTCTTTCTGTTGGTTCCTTTTTTTGTTTTGTTTTTTTTTTTTTGTTCCTGTTGTTACCTCTTTCCTGACTTCCTTTTGGTTTTTGGAGTTTAGTTTTCATTTTGTTTATTATTTTGGTTCTGACTATATCTCTTCGCATAATTTTTTAAATGGTTGCTGTAGGGATTGCAGAATACATCCTCCACTTTTCACAGCCTACTTGGAATCACTGTTTTACCACTTCAATTTGAATATAGAAATCTTGTCTCTTGGGGCACCTGAGGGGCTCAGTTGGTGAAGCATCTGCCTTTGACTCAGGTTATGATCTCAGTCCTGGGACTGAGCCCCACGTCAGTCTCCCTGCTCAGCATGGAGTCTGCTTCTCCCTCTGCCTCTCTTCTGCCCATGCCCTCTCTCAAATAAATAAAATTTTAAATAAAAAAGAAATCTTGTCTCTCAATGGTCTCTTTATGCTCTGTTGTCTTACAGGTCTTGTCTGTAGATGTTAAAGTCTCTGCCAGCCAATGTTTTTGTTTTTGTTTTTGCTATCAACTGTCAAACATATTTAAACATTGTGAGGGGAAGAACAGTATGTTATATTTACCCACGTATCTACCGTTTCTGTTGCACTATCTCCATTTCTAAAGAATGGAGTCCAAGGAAGGTAAGTGAAGAGTGGGATATAGGAGTGAACTTCCTGGCAAGCTTGAGTGAGTCCTGAATGTGGCCCTGCTAGCCTCTGGACTTTCCACAGCTTGAGTAAATACATAACATTTCCCCCCTGTCCTTTAAGTCTGTTTTGAGTTGGATTTTCTATCATCTGCAACAGGAAGCACCCTGATTGACACAGTCTTAAAGGAGAAGGTTTGGGGAATGGTATTATGATAGTTGGTTACAGTTTGAGTTATTCTAGGCTACTCAGTGGTGAAATTTGACTGGATTTCAAATCCAAACATCTGTCTTTTTTGGATGTCTGGTTTAGTGTCATTTGTAGGATCTTTAGGAAATTCAGGATTCTATTATTTGTTGGTATAGGCTCTCTCAGGAATGGATCTCTTGAAACACAGCTCCATCTTTGAAGGTTTCTATGGAGCTTGACGTTGTTATTCGCAGAGGCAGTGAGTAAAGAATTAATTCTTACTTTTGCTGCAATGGTTCAGCATGACTTTCTAAAAGGTGCAAGATAATTGTCTTTTTCTCTGCAGCTGATTTCACTCCTAAATAGCAAACGCTATTGTTTGCTGGATGATATGCTAATTGCTTATATGAGGACGGTCCTGGTAATGACAGATGATGATTACTTAGTGCTTCACTGTCTCTTAAGATCCCATCTGTTAATGAAAATGGACTTGTAGGTAGGTACCCCATGACTGTTTAAGCAGCTGAGTCCAGAGACAAAGCAGAAAACTCAGTCTGCACAGAGAAATTATCTAAGATAAATCATCAACATGAGCCCCAAATCAGCATGTCAACCGTATCAGTTAGAGATTACGTTCAAGTGCACGTAACTGAAAGTACACTCCAGTAGCTTAGCCTGCAGGACATCTTTTCTTTGTTTTGTTTTTGTTTTTGTTTTTGTTTTTAGAGAGGGACGGACAAAGGGAGAGGGAGAAGGAGGATCCCAAGCAGACTTACTGTTGAGTGTGGAGCCCGATGTGGGGCTAGATCTCATGACCCTGAGATCATGACTTGAGCTGAAATCAAGAGTCAATTGCCTAACTGGATGAACCACACTGGCACCTCAAGCGTCTTTTTTTCTTGCATGTGGACGTCCAGTTATTCCAATCAATGCATTGAAAAGACTGTCCTTTCTCCATCTTGATCCCTGGCACTTCTATTGGAGACCAATGAGCAGTGTAGTCGTGAGTCTATTTCTGCGTTCTCTCTTCTGTTTCATCCATACAGTGTGTTAACTTTTTGTCGGTATCACATTCTGTTGAGGACTGCAACTTTATAGGAAGTCTCGAAATCAGTATGGAAGAGTTCCAATTTTGTACATGTTTTTCAAAATAGCTTGAAAGCTATCCGAGTTTCTTTGCCTTTCCATATAAATTTTAGAGTTAGCTTGTTGATTTCTGTCAAAAAATCCTGGTGGGATTTTGATTGGGATTTGAGTGGGATTATCTGGGGGAGGATTGACATTTTAGCAATACTCACTCATCCAGCCTGAGAATGCACTAGATCTTTCCATTTATGTAGGTGCTTTTCGCATGTATTTTGTTAGATTTATACCTATTTCATTTGGGAGCTATTACAAATGATCTTTTCATATTTAAATTTCCAATCATTCATTACTAGCATATCAAATTCAATAGATTTTTTTTTATGTTGGCCATATTTCTTGTATGACCTTAGTAAGCTCACTTGTTCATTCTAGTAATTTATATACTATAGAGCTAATCCATTTAAACTGTACAACTCAGTGTTTTTTAGTTAATTGACAGAACCACATAATCATTATCATAATCTATTTTTAGAACATTTCATCACCCCGGATCCAGACATCTTTCTTTCATTTGGATTTCTGTTTAATTCTATAATGATTAGAGAATATACTTTATATGCTTTTGATATTTCATGTTTGCTGGGTTTTTTTATGGATCAGAGTATGGTCTATTTTGGTGAATGTATTGTGTGCGCTTAAAAAGGATGTCATTTCTCTGTTGCTGAGTATTTTATAAATGTTATTAAGCCAATTAGGTTGATAATGTTGGTCAGCTTTTCTACAGCCTTAGTGATCTTCTGTCTACTTATTTTATTGATTACTGAGAGAGGAGTCTCTGAATACATCTGTGGGCTTGTCTATTTCTCCTTTCAATTATAGCTGTTTTTGTACTGTGTATTTTGTGATTCTTTTGTTAGATATATACGTGTTGTTGCTGAATTCATTCCATGGTCCTTGTATAATGATCCTCTTTATCTCTGAAAAGAGCCCCTGTTCTGAATTCTATTTTGTCTCCTAACATGGCCATTCCAGTTTTCTTTTATTTTGTATTTTCAAGGTACATTTTTCCTGTCTACTTTTACTTTTAAGCTAGCTAGATATTTTATATTTAAAGATGTGTTTCTTGTGGACAGTATATACTTGGGTCTTTCTATTTTATCCAGTCTGGGAATCTTTGTTATTTGGTGTGTTCAGGTCATCTAAATTCAATTGAATGGTTGATATGATTGGTATTAAATCTGCCATTCGTGCCAATTATTTGTTTTATCTGGTTTTTGTGTGTGTGTGTGTGTGTGTGGGGTCTTCCTTTTATCCTTTTTTGCTGCTTTTGGGTTAATCCAGAATTTGTTATGATTCCATTTTAGGCCGTATTATTACCTTATTATTTGCCCTTCTGTAACATCTTCTTCCCAGTGGTTACCCTAAGGTTTACTAAATGGCTTTGCAGTGACTAGCAAAGGATATATCTGTTTAAATAATCACATATTACATTCCATAATCGTGTAGCACTTCATGTGTAGTGTATGTACATGCCTCACAGCTTATACTCTCACCTCCTTCCTGACCTTTTTGATTTTTTTTCCTACACTTTACTTTTACATTTGCTGTCAACCCACAGCACATTCTATTCTTTTTCCTCTGATGTTTTTCATTTTACAGTGATCAAAAATAAGAAAAAGTGTCTTTCCTACTCACATCAACTGTAACCATTTCTGGAGATCTTCCTTCTTCCTGTAGATCCAGGTGTGACTAATGTCATGTTCTTTTACACTTCTTGTTGTGCTGGTCTGCTGGTTCTGTATTCTCCCAGCGTGTGCTCATCTGAAAAAGTGTTTATTTCTCTTTTATTTTTCACTGAGATATAATTAACATACCATAAAATTCATTCCTTTAAAATGGAAAATTCAGCTCACTTTGGCAGCACATGTATTAAAATGTAAAATTCAGTGATTTTTAGTATATTCACAATATTCATAAAACTTAGTGATACTTAGCATAGACACAATATTTACAGTACATTCACAGATATATTCACAAGTGTATTCACAAATCTATTCATCAGTGTATTCACGAGTACATTCCCAAGTGTATTCTCAAATGTATTCACAAGTGTATTCATGACTATATTCACAACTATATTCACAAGTACAACCATCACCACTATCTAATTTCGGAATATTTTCATCCCCCCCAGATGAAATTCTATACCCACGGGGAGTCATTCCGCATCCTCCACTCCTTGCCCTCCCCTTCATTTTGAAACTTTTTCCTACATGTAGATATGGACAGAGGTGTAGCGAGAGGTCCGGATACAGTGCTGATGCTCAGCTCTCTGCACCCTGAGCATCAGATGCTTCCTGCATGGTCCTTTGGCTCCTGTGGTTCCTGACACTAAGCCCACTGTAATTCTCTGTTCCTCTGTATGTATTTTCCCTCCTCTGCCTTCGTCATCTCTCTTTTATGTCTGATCTTTCTAAGTTTGGTGATCATGTGTCTAGGGTTGTGTTGTGGTGTGAGGTATTTGTCTGCTTTGGGATTGTCTGAACTTCTTGAGTCTGGAACTGAGTGTATTTAATTATTTCTGACCATTCTTGGCCATTTTCTCTTCAAAAACTTTTTGGTCTCCTTTTTACACTTCTACTTCTAGAATTTCAATTACACAAGAAGTAGGTTATTTGATATGATAATATTGCCCCTTCATGCAGTTTTTAAAAAATATTTTTTAAATTTTCACTTTATACATCAGTCTGGATAATTTTAATCGGCCTATTATAAGGTTCACTGGTCCTTTGCCTGCCTGTGTCGAGTCTCCTGATGAGCTCATAAGTGCTTGCTCTGTTACCAATTTTATTTTCAGTGGTACCGTTTCTGCTTGAAATATGTATTCCTTCCTATAATCTCCATTTGCAAGTGAGTGTTATCCTTCTTTTCCACTAAAGCATTGAATGTGATGGTCACAGTTATTAAAAATTTTCTGCCTTGTAATTGTGATTGTTTTGTTTCTTGATGGTGGGTTGGTTTTACTTTCTTGGGTGTGTGTCATTATTTTAGAATAAATGCCGGGCATCGTGTATAAGGCCATGGGGATTGACATATGTGGTATTCATGCTGGAAAATGGGCACAGCTGTTTTTTGCTAAGCTGTTTGTGTATGTGATCATGCTCATGTGTATACATAGGGACAGATGCATGTATGTGTACTTCACACATGTACATATCACGTACATGTGCATGTGCACACATTTGTGGGTATGTATGTGCATATTCATGCCTTGTATGTGTATTTGTATGCAAGCATGCAAGAGTGCATATGCACACACATATGTATGTGTGTTTCCATGCGCGTGTGTGCATGTGTCTGTATAAATGCATGCACATCACAGTTTTTGTATACACGCATAGGTATATGCATATGGATGTGTATGTGTACACATGTGTGTATGTGTACATGTGTTAAGTCCATGTGGTCTGGAGTGGAGCTGGGTTTGGGTTCTCCTGCTGTGTCACATTCAGTGCATGGTTGGCTTGATCTCTCTGGCACAGTCTCGTCTCTGGGTAGGCCTTGCTTTGGCAGAGGGGATGTCTCCGTGTTCCTGCTCCACTTCAGCTTCAGGCTTTCCTTGTGTGCCAGGACATCAGAGTCTCTCCTTGTGCTCTGGCCTCTCTATGCCCATGCTGCTACTGCTGGCTAGCCTGGTATGAGGTGGGGGTGCAGGAATTTGTCTTCCTGGTCCAGCTGCAGCCTTTAGTGGCCCTGTGTTTTGGATCTTGGGGGCTCATGCCTTCTGCCTTTCTCTAGCTGTAGAGGTCCTGTTCCTGTGCCCTAGGGGTGCAACACTGCCTCTCCTCCCAGAGACTTAAGGACTTTGTTCCTTGGGGAGAAGGGTCAAGGCAGGCGTCCTGACTGCATGGTGGGGGCTGCTCACTTGTACATATGTGCTCCTCTGAGAGATGCCTCTCATCTTTCCTCTCAGTGCTTGCCAAGTGCCTAAGGGGGTGTGCATGCTCCCCTTTGTCTGCAGCTGCCTGGGGTCCGGTTCTTATACCAGCTTGCACCCTGCCATTCCAAACTCATCATAAGTCTTTCACTGCATTCTTCTCACTTGCTGGGGCTCCATGTTCCTCCTGAACCCTGACACATGCAAGCCAATGCTCATGTTCTCTTTTTCCTTAGATCTCAGGCTGGGCAATCTCCCTGGACCCCTGCTCACTGATGGGGTTCAGGAAAAGTGATGATTTTATAGATTGGGGGACTGTTCTTACTGTAGAGGGTGATGCTTTTTCTAGTTTTCTATGTCCTGGGACAAAAAGCTTCTGGTTTCCATTCCCGTGGTAGCCTGAGAGCCACTCCACTTCTACTCACTGCTGCCATATTCTAGCCAGAATAAAGGGTCAAGGTCAGAAACCACCAGGAAGAGCAAAGAGCCAAAGGGACTGGGCTTTCAAAGTTTTTCCTCAGAAGCCTGTGCCAGACCTTTCCATCTGCATCTTGTGTAATCACATGGCTATCCTGGCTGGAGGGGAAGCAATACTATTTTTTCCAGCTTCCAAATCATTATTTGTTTGTTTGTTTGTTTATTTAAGTTTAAAAAATTTTTTTTGAAGATTTTATTTGGGACGCCTGGGTGGCTCAGCGGTTGAGCATCTGCCTTTGGCTCAGGATGTGATCCCGGAATTCCATGATCGAGTCCCACGTCGGGCTCCCGGTGCATGGAGCCTGCTTCTCCCTCTGCCTGTGTCTCTGCCTCTCTCTTTGTATCTCTCATGAATAAATAAATAAAATCTTTGTTGGTTATTCTAAATAATGCTGCTATAAACATCAGGACACATGTATCCCTTTGGATTACTATTTTTGTATTCTTTGGGTAAATACCTAGTAGTGTGATTGCTGAATAGTAGGCTAGCTCTACTTTTAACTTTTTGAGGAACCTCCACACTATTTTCCGGAGTGGCTGCACCAGTTTGCATTCCCACCAGCAGTGTAAGAGGGTTCCCCTTTCTTCGGATCCTCACCAACACCTGTTGTTTCTTGAAATGTTGACTTTAGCCATCCTGACAGATGTGAGGGGATATATCATTGTGGCTTTGATTTGCATTTCCCTGATGATGAGTGATGGTGATCATTTTTTCAGGTGTCTGTTGGCCACCTGTGACAAGTGATCATTTTAACTGCGCTTAAATACACCAGTATTAATCAAATACACTTGGGGTTCTGCATCGAGAGAATGAAGAAGAGGGCAGTTAGCAATATCTGCCATGTATCTTCATGCTGAAACATTCCTCGCCAACTAAACAGTTTCTTTACCCCCAAAAGGTCACTTGTGAGCCTCTAAGCAGAGCTGGGTGTGCAGTATCAGGGCAGTCACTGACTTTTGAGCCTGTCCATGGTTGCCTGAGACCCATGGGACCGTGCCTGGTGTAAGGTCTTATCCCTGGTTCTCCAGAAGCAGAGCCTGCAGAGACTTATGTGTGAGTGTACTTGAGTGTGTGATTCTGGGGGCAAAGGCATACCAGGGGAGCAAGCAGGCAGGGACATTGGTTCCAGGCGACTTGAGCTGCTATGCTACAGTGGAGGGGAAGGGCCATGTTTATCTGCTGAGTCCCTACTCTTGGCTCAGTGGTGCTCATGAAGCACCCCCATTTCTGCATGCTTGTTCCTATGCCCATGGGCTTCCCTAGATGTCGCACCTGCTAGGTGGGAGAGGCCCACCCTGGCCCACAGGAGAATCGCTGCTGGGAGTGAGGCTGGTAGAAGCAATTGTGGTGCTGATTGTCCTAATGTGGCAGGAATAAGAAGTGAGGCTGGGAGATGAAGGAGAGGCATCTGGGAAACCAGGCCAGCAGGGTGGATGTCTTTTTCCCTCAGCCCCCAGCTCCTCCACTTTCCTCTTGTTCCTGTGTTTCAATGAATGCCAAATTACTGCGGTGTCTCGAACTGGCCAGGACTCTTAATTGCAAGTGACAGAAACCAGGCTCAAAACTGCTTGACCCAGGTGTGCATTTACTTGTGCCGGTCAGTGAACTGGCTTGAGGTATAGCAGGGTCCAGCGGCTCAGCCAACTTCATCAGATCCCTCCCTTGCCTGTTTTTTCAGTTTGACCATTTTTCCTCTACAGTTGATAATTTTTTTCCTTTGTAGTAATTAAAAAATGGTCATCAAAAGCCTTAAATTAAGGCTATTCTGGGTTAGCAGCTCCAGTGGGGGAGCGGAGGGAGCCTTCTCTCCCCAAGATCGGTGTCCATCCAGGAAAGGCATCAGTGATATCAAGTAGGTCACCTACACACCTGTGGACAGTCACAGCACCTGGGGCATGGAGGTGCTGAGTGTTCCCATCAGTCCTGTGCCTGCAACGGTACCTGCAGCCAACAGGAGCACATATGCTGGTGAAGGAAGTGCTCTCCAGAAGACCACATGCCTTAGTCAACAGAAGGGGACAGAACCTGGACCGGCAGGAATAGCACATGTCCATCATGCACTCCACACTGCATCCAGGATGCTAGCCCATCCCATAACTTTTTCCAGAATGTTTTTCCTTCCCTTAAGAGGAAGAATTCCTTGACTCCTTCATGAAATGTCCTGGCTGAGCTCACTCCCCCAGCTCTCTAACAATTTCTGCAGCACCCGTGTGCTGCCTGCACCGCTTAACACAAGGCGGTGTCCAGCCATAGGGGACACACCCAGCTCTGGCAGCTTCCCACAGGTCCGTTGGCTTCTGCAAGGCACTGTGGCTGGGGGAGCTGCTGTTAAGGGGCGATGGTAATGAGCGTTAATGACTCTTGGTTCCATAACCTTTCCAGCCTCCCAAGCTGCTCTGGGCAGCTCCCCATGCTGTTCCTGAGGCCCCAGGCTGCCCTCCCATGGGCATGAGGACACGTGTCCACTTTGCACCTGCTGTCTCTGCATACATCACCTAGTTATGTCTCCATTTTCAGCCAGCTTCATGCTTTGCTTCATCCCTGGAAACACTTACTGAATATAGAGCCTAATGGGAATTAGGGTCATTTCTTTTTCTTCTCTTTTCAGCTTTATTAAGGTATAATTGACGAATAAGATCATTATATTTAAAGCATATGATGTGATGATTTGATACATACATTTATATATAGAAGGGGGGTTCCCATAGTAGAATTTATTTAACGCATCCATTACCTCATACCTGGCTTATTTACTTGTTTATTTATTTATGTATTTTTTTGTGAGAACACTTAAGTTCTATTCTCTTAGCAAATTTCAATGGCACCACACGCCATTATCAGCTATGGTCACCTTGTTACCCCTTAGGTCCTCAGACCTTCCTCATCTTGTAAGTGGAAGCTCATACCCATTTACAGCCTTTCCCTCCTTCCTTGCCCCACAGCCCCTGCCAAACCCATTCTACCACATTTCTATGAGTATAACTATTTAGATTCTGCATATAAGTGATGTTATATTTCCATGGAAAATATTTAATTAATGTCTATCTCAATACAAACTCGATATACTTTTACCAAAGCATGACAAAATTTTTTTCTTTTATGTCAAACACACAGACACTCAGAAAATATTGGATATTGGATACCTATTAGGTACTGAGCTATATGATCCAGCAATTCCAGTGCCGGGGATAGATCCCAGGAAAATAATAACTGTGGTGAGGAGACATCTGTGCCCCCATATTCGTTACAGCTTTACGTATAGTGGCTGAGATGCAGAACCCACCTGTGCCCACCAGTGGTGGTCAGATCCAGAAGATGTGGGGTACAGATGCAATGCGGATTGCTCGGCCACGAGAAGAGCCATCCTGCCTTTTGCAACAAGCATCATGCTGGGTGAAATAAGTCCGATAGGAAAAAGCAAATGCTGTATGATCTCCCTTCCATGGGGACTCAGAGAAAAACAAAGCCCTCAACACCTGGAACAAGAGATCAGCAGCAACGGGATGGCAGCATGGAGGAAGGCGCTCACGGTCCAAACAAGTGAGATAAGTAAGGACAGGGGACGCACGCCCAGCGTGCTGACCACCACCGAGTGTTTACGGGAACGTCCTGGAGGAGAGTAGGTTCTGAGAGCTCTCAGGACAAGGAAGAGACGTTGTTTTTCTTTCCTCTGTGTATGTCTGAAAGAGAGGGCCAGGGGTGGCGAGCATGTCACGATGCGCATGAGTCCCAGCAGCACGCACACCGAGCGGCGGGGTGTCACCGATGGCTCTGCAAGACCAGGGCTGTTCTCAGGGCTGAGGATATGGAAGCAACAAGGCAGAGAATGTCTCTGCTCACACAGGGCTCGCGTTGCGGTGACAGCCGTGAGATGAAGGCTGGACATAGCAGACTTGCGACAGGGAGAGTTTCTGGGAGGGGGCCCTGGGGCCAGGATGCTGCCCCAGCCCTGCTCCTGCCCGCACCTCCAAAATCTGCACACCTCTGGGAACTGCCACTTTGAGTGAAGGTGGGCTCATCTCAGCATCAGAAGGAGAAGTGGGAAGGGGCAGGTGAGGGGAATTAGTACAAGCTCCTGGTCTGGGTTCGGATCAAAATCCAGTCTGAGGGTGAGTGTAGACACCGGCTGCTGAGTTTGCTTTTCTCCAGTGTTTATTCCTGCCATCGAGTTGGGTGCCTCCGTGATCTGATGACATCTGCTGTTATAGAAGAGGCCCCCGCGGGCTTTGTTCAGCCGTGGAAGTGGGATGTGTCCACCAGAGTGAGGTCTGTCCAGTGGTGGTCAGTCCGGCCTGGGAGGAGTGTCCGTGCTGCCGGCGTGTCTGTGGAGGCAGCCCGAGGTGGACTTGTGAGGATGCAGACTGTAAACTGGTTTTCCTGGGAGGTCAGCCTAGGGTAGCAGGGTAAAGGTCACTGTTTAAATGCCCTGGGAGTTGGCCATCAGGGCTTTTCCAGATAGGCTCCTGCTCCTGGAGGGCCTGGAACCCTCTGTGGCCACGCGGGGAGGCCGAAGGGCCCGTGGGAGGCTGGGGCAGCGCCTGGAACCAAGACAATCACCTCACATTTAACATCATGAGTTGGGGGGTTCCTTACCTCCCTCCCGCCACGGAGACTGGAAGTCATTTTCGTGTCCTCTTTAGGAAGTGCTTGGATTCAGGACTTTATTCCATTTAAAGTCAAGACAAAGGAGACAATGTTCTCAACTAACATTTAATGGGCGTTACTGTCTACTTTAGAATAGTCATCGCAGCTGACTTTTATTGAGTGACATTTTTCCCCCGCAAATGATAGTGAACATTTATGGAGTGCTACATGGTTCCCTAGCATGGCTTCAGGGGCCTCCTCTGTGTCACCTCATTTCTCATTACAGCCCTGTGGGGTAGGAATTGCCACCTCCAGCTCAAAGACTAGGAGTCGGAAGCACAGGGAGGGTCAGTAACTTGCCTGGGAACTCACAGCTGGCAGGTGCTGGGACAGCCCAGGAAGGTGAGCACCGGTCAAGTCAGAGCACACTGCAGCCCTGACCGTGCTAGTGTACCTCTGGATCTGGGGTAGATGATCAACTTTTCGTCTTGAGTAAACTGAGGCTCGGGATGTCTCAGGGTCGGACTGTTATCCCCCGGAGGACAGGATCCTGGATGCTGGTGGATATGGGTTTGGTGTCATTACACTGAGGACCCTTTAGATCATCTCATTGCCTCTGAAAGGGTTAAGGAGAAAAATGTGGTCAGCACTTATCTGGGGACCCGTGGGTGTGGTTTACTTCCCTTTGCCATCCGTATCACCATCTTTTCTGCTGGTAAACAAGGCTCAGCTCTCAACACAGTTGCGGTCTGTTGTACGTTTTCACTTTCTGGACATTCACTCTGAGCTCGAGGGTGCTGGCGGGGAGCATCTGATCCCCGCAGACGCCCAGCCTGTTGGTGCGCCAGCTGTCCACAGGCTGGTGTTAGGACCCAGAAAGGACGCGGCAGCGAGGGGTATAAATAGGGAGGCAGAGCCGAGCAAAGTTTGAGGAGAGCCTGACATCATTCCTTCCCCACCCAGTGCTGGGCCAGAGGCAGCAGGGCTGCGGCTGAGTCAGAGCGGAGGAGCTGGCCAGCGGGGGCGCAGGGACCGGCTCCTTCCAAAGTCGCCTTGCTCTGCCCACTGCAGGGTGCGAGAGGGGTCGGGTTCCAGGCCTCGGTGGAGCCGGCCTGGGACGCGTGGGGGAAAGCAGCAGGAGGCCCGGGGACTGTCCCGCGGGGCTCTGCGCTCCCCACCCGCGCGCCCCGGCCCCGAGCATTCTTGGTTCGGGTTTGGGGACCGGGAAGAGACCCTGGGAGCTCTCCAGGACAGCAGCGCGCCACCCACGGAAGAGGCAGGTCTTTTTCTCTCTGGAACTGGTGAGGATGATGGTTTCCCAGGGAAGTGAAAGTTAGGGAGCGGTCTCTGCGGGGACCCTCAGGGATTTCTCGGGATCCCGGGAAGTCCGTCCCTTCGAGGAGTCATGAGGGAGCTGTGGCTCCGGCGCGCGCACTCCTGGCTGCTGCTGCTCTACTGCGCCTTCCAGGTGAGGGCTCCAGGGGCTCTTCCTGGGGGGAGACTCACTCTTTCTGCCTGTGGCTATCCCGCCACGTCTGACGCTCCCGTCTTTTGTGCAGGTGCATCAAGTCTGCTCCAGGTCACCGGCCCATCCAGGTAAGGGAGTGTGCTTCCTGCGCCAACCACCACCTGCCCTCCCATGTGGCTCGGGGATCCCCCACGGCGTGGCTGCTTATCCCCGAGGCCAGCAGACAGCGGCCCTTCCGTGGTTCCCTCTGTCCCCGCTGGCTGCCCTGCCCTTTGCCTCCTGGCGCTCTGCTCATCCTGGCGTCAGACCTGGGTATCCCCAGCCACGGCTGCCACCCAGAGGCCTCTGGCTCTTGGTCACTGCTACCTCACGATGAAGGGAAGGTGCAGGCTGTCCGTCTGCTGTCCTAACTCATGCCGTGAGCCTTCATGCTGACTCAGGGCTCTGTCCTCTCTGACCCCGTCCCTGCTGGGGCTCATGGTCCTTGGGCCGGTGTGAGTCCTCAGTCTGCACGTCGTCCCTGAGTGGTCTGGCCGTGTCGCAGGTGCAGGCATATGGAAGGAGGGGCCCGGTGAGCAGATGCCACACCGTCGGCTTCCTGGCCATCTGTGCATGCCGGTGAGGAACCCACCGAGGTCCCTGAGCCCGTGCCCAGAGCCATGTCAACAAACCCTAACCCACTGGTGAGCAGCCTCTGCCTCTGAGCGCCCCCCCACCCTGGCCACTGTCACCTGCAGCCCAGCCCCCTCCTGGGTACAGAGAGTGTCCTGGGCTACCCAGGTGCAAGACCAGGCCTCTGCTAGGAGCGCTGGGACCTCGGTCGTGGGGCTGGGCCTGTCTCCTTCACGACTGATCCAGCCAGGCTGGACGTCTGTTATGGCCCAGACGACCTGTTTCTGTGGCTGCGGTGCTGCCATTTCTCTTCCACCCACACATCCAAGTTACATCTTCTGTTGAAAAGGTGTGAAGGCCCTGAATTTCCATGAGCCCTGTCCCCCAACTACAGTGCTCACAGGAAGAGATAAGGGCTCACACCGAGCAGCGTGTGTCTCCCTGAAGCTCTCGCCTTCCTGCTGGGGCCGGCTGGGGCTTCTGTGGATCTCCAGTACACAGAGATGAGAGGTGCCGGTAGGCAGATGGGGGCAAGGCAGCCCCCGAGACCCAGGCTGCTTGCTCAGTGTGGGAAAGAAAGCGGGATGTGGCCTGCAGATTGTGCCCTGGCCACATTGCATCTGCACATGTATCCACACACATGCACGTGTCCATACCCACCCACATGTATTTACATGTGTCCAAACCTGTCCAGACCTACCCACATGCATGCACACACACCTACCCACATACCCTTGACCCTCAGCTGCAAGGGGTGGTTTGAATTCAGTCTCTGCTCCACGCGGAAACATTGCTCGTCTCACACTCTAACTTGGGGTGGAAGCTGACTCAGTCTCCTCCATAACTACTGGCTTGGAAACGTGACAGTAGCGCAGATGAGTGTGGGTAGCAGTGAGCACGCAAGCCCTCCTGGAGAGCTGAAGCTGTTCGGCCCTCTTACCCACGTCCATGCCCATGGGTTCCCTTCTTGTCTCACTTCCCATGTCCCAGGTCTCACCTGTTCCCTTCGCCGCCACCCTGCTGATAGTTCATCACCTGCTCTTCCTCCCTCCTTCTCTACCCTAATGACAGAGGCTGACGCACCTGGACACGATCGTGGGCGTTCCCTTGTGGACGAGACCCAACTGCTTGTGTTTTCTTCCTCCTCCCCTCCTTCCTTCTCTCTGCATTTCTGTCTCTGTGTCTCTATTTCTCTGAGTCTCTCTGTATCTCTATCTCTGTGTCTATCTTTGTCTCTATCTCTCTCTCACCATCTCTATCTCCCTCTGTCTCTCACTGTCTCTGTATCTCCATCTCTCTGTCTCTATCTCTCTGTCTCTGTCGCTCTGTCTCTCTCCATCTCCCCTTATCTCTCTGCCCCATCTCCTCCCTCCCCCACCTCTCTGGTCCTTATGCCATCTACTCTCCCACATGGTGCGCTCTGCTCACCCCGTCTCCAGCAGAGAAGCCCTTGCCCCTGACAGTCTGTGTACACACAGGTGCCTGGAGGCCGCCCTCCTTCAGGCTTCTGGGGGTGAAAGTCAGGGCCCCGGGGGGAGCCCCACTGAGGAGAGCCTGGCCCAGCACCTGTCCAGGGCGCCCCTCACAGACCAAGAGCCGTGCAGGCAGCCTGTTCTGAAGGGGGAGCATTTGCAAACCCTTGGGATGCCTCTGTGAATTGCAGCCTTGAAGTCTAAGGAACTCAGAGCAGCATATAAAGGTGCTAACATAGTGGGTGCTCGGACATAGATTCTGTGGGGTCCTCACAGGGTCCTCTGAGGGAGCCCACGCTCTCCTGCAGGCAAGCAGCATATCTTCCAGAGAGAGCAGGTGCTTGGCCTGAGCTCTCCAGGCAGGACGCGGTGGTGGCTGCGGGAGCTCCCGCGGGCTCAGCCACGTGAGGGGACTCAGGGCCACGAGGCTGTGGTAGGTGCAGAGTGGGAGGTGTGCACAGGACTTCGGGCAAGCCTCCAGGAGGGTTCTGTTTCCACTGTGGCCACTCCAGACTGCCTTTTTGAGGTCCTGCTGGGACTCACAAGCCCTCCTTGCCTGGCCGTGACCTAGCGCACTGCCCCACGCACAGGGGGTGCTTGGCCAGTGTTGGCCTGACTGTGCACCGCCAGCCATGGGTGAGTGGAATCGGTGAGGAGGGCCGGCCTGCCCCATGGGAGCTCCTGGGGGCACGGTCACTGGCCTCATCCATCCACACTAGCCCAGGTGATGAGCTGTTTGCCAGATGTGTGTCTCTACCGCATAGGTAGATATTTAGCTCCGTAAAGAATTGAAAGACAACTTTAGATCACTCTGTGCCTTTGTATTATCTGTGTTTATCTATGACTGTGGGCTGTCATTTTGGAGAAGTGTTACAGCATTAGACATCTCGCCTGGCCCCAGGCTGCTGAGTCCTTTCTCCTTTTGGAGGGTGGCGCTTGGGAGCTTGATGCTTGATAATCCTAAACCCATAAATGGCATCAGCCAAGAAATTGCAGGACATTTAAACAGTTTACCAACATGTCTTTAAAATAGCTTCTCTAATGAGGAAAAGGAACCTTATAAAACTCCGTTATCCAACAGTTCCCTGGCCCCAGGGCACACGGAGCAGCTGGTTCCTGCCCAACTCTGGGAGGTCGAGATAGCGACCCTCGTGGCCCTGTTTGCGGGTCTGGGAGACCAATGCCAATGGTGGTGGTGGTGTAATTCCCTACGGTCCCTACTAGATTTTCTCTGTGCAAATCAACAATTTGTTCCTTTATTTATATATATATTTTTATTGAGGTATAACTGACATACAACATTATTTTAGTTTCAGGCATCCAATGTAATGGTTTGATATTTGCACATGTTGCAAAATGATCACTACAATAGGTGGGTTAATGTCTGTCACCACCACAGTGCTGTGTGGCCTGCAAGGGGCGGTCAGAACCAGTAAGTCTCAGTAGAAACGTCATTCTTCATCTTCCTAGTGCAAAGAAAAGTGTTTATGATGGAATTTTAAAAAATAATGTCTATAGTCTATTGAATAAATGGAAATTTGGCCAATAGAGATTTTTGGGGTGTATATGGTTTCAGAATTATATGTATATATATTATTTCTATGTTTATACATTCATTTATTCATGATTGCATTTCTTCATCCATTCTGCCTATATTTTTTAAAAGATTAATCACTAAGAGTACCATCTTGAGGAGAATCCAAATGTCTGGATTACACAGACAGACAGGCAGACACCCCCGCTCTAGGCCTGGTGTTAGACGTGAGAATGTGGTACAGATGGATCAGAGAGTCTGACACAACAAATATATTAACAAACAAAAATATTCAAATAATAGTAAGTGCCATGGGCAAATAAGTGAGGAGCTGTCAGAAAGAGCTGAGCGTGGTGGTGGCTGTCACCTAGGCTGAGGCTCCCACGGTAGGGACACTTGTGCTGGCCGTGAGAAGAGCATTCTAGACCGCGAGTGTGGTGGGCACAGCAGGCCAGTCCTGTGCGGCCGAGAAAGATGGAGTGGAGCCAGCTCAGCAACAGATGAGGATCGACTTACCTCCACAGTGTAGACATCTATTGAATGGAGCCATGGGATTCTGGGACATTCTTCCCTACAGCTTCCGGGGATGAGGGTTCCTGTTGGCTGACACCAAGAATGAGTCATAGGGAAGGGGTGGGCATGCAGGATCTGGAGGAAAAGTTGATGACAATAAAGGGAAGTTTTTATTAACACTCCTTTGGAGCATCAGCTCTTCTGTTTCCCTGCTCCTCACCAACCTGAGTCCAAGACACATTGCATAGAGATGAGAATTATTTCTGGACTGGGTGGTGTAGGCTGAACACCCCCCCCCCTCATTCTTCAGGGTCAGAGGTCCCAGGATGAGCCATGTCATCACTGGGCTTGCTTTCTTGGCTAACAGACACGTAGTCTTTATCTGGTGGAAACCAGGGTGCTTGTAAAACCTGGACATCTCAGAAGGTCTTTCTTATTCCCAACAGAATGTGATTTGCTTGTTCTGATGACACTTTTAGGGCTATGGGTTGTTTATGTCTTAGGTTGTAAAGGGGGACCTACATGTAGAATTTCGTTCCTAGGCACATCTTGTTAGCACCATGCAATGTTTTAATAAAAATAATCACCTTAGTTACTAACATTGAGATTTGGGGAGATTTCAAACAAAGAATCTGCAAAATTGGGGTTTCTGACTTCTCTCTAAAAGTGGAAGAACTGGCTGGCTAGGCACACCTCCCTGCAGAGCCACAGTGACCAGGTCTGGGAGGTTCCGGTCCTCAGACAGTGGGTCCCAGGTGCAGCCCAGCTCCTGAGCCCCGCGGCCCAGCAGCAGCAGCTCCTGTTTCCAGCACCTGCTGTGATTCCGCTCCACTGGGCCTGCCACGTGGGTGACCTCGTGAATATTCTCCCCGGCCCCTGTGGACACTTCAGTCTGCAGCCCCTCCTCTACGTATTTCCAGTCTGTCGGGCCAACTTGCTGGAACAAGACTGGGCAATGCAGCAGGGCCTTGTGCTAGTCTGGAGTGCGGTGATAACAGGATAGCAGGCCCTCTGCGGACCCCAGCCCCCTTCTCCCACAGACTCTTGCTAGCATGGGGGGCTTCCTGTGTGAGCAAGACCACCATCCCTGCAGGGGGATCACCCCCTTCGCTTCTTGTCAGCTTTTCTGCACAGAACGGGTGGTGGCTGGTTGTAAAAGGGCTAACGGGGAAGGATTTACCATCCATAGCATTTACTTTATCACAATGTGTGTTGTGATGATATCACACCTGTTCTTTGCACGATGGATGTCATTCCCTCTTCTGATCCCCCTCTCCGCCCCCACCTGCCCTCAGTGAATTCAATAGCAAGTCAATGATGTTTCCCATCTTCAAAATGAATATCCTACATTTTAGGGGGAAAAAAGCATAGTAGAAATGGAAATGAGTATTTTGATTTTTACATTTCAGAGTTTCAACGTTGCATTGCTAGAGGAGGACCTAGCAGATATCAGCTTGAGGCACGTGTCTTCAAATTTCAAGTTTTTAAGGGAATACATGTCCACATATTTGAAAAGAGCAGAAATACAAAGGAATATAACTCTTCCTACATCTTACATCCAGTTCCTCAATTTCCTCACCACTAAAATACTGTCATCCATTCCCAGGCTATCTATGCAAATCTCTCTCTCTCCCTTTCCATTTCTTCCCTTCCTCCTTCCTGCAGAATAGTTGGCGTTTTCTGCAAGTAATTGATACTAACACTTTCTTTCTCTCACCTTGATTTTTTGACAACGCAGCTTAAGGAACATTTCACATCAGGACAGGTGGATCAGCCTGGTTATTCCTAGTCACATGCTGATCCATGATGTAGATGTTCTGTACTTCTCACCCAGCCCCTCTCCTGATGAGCATTTAGCCTGTTCACACCCTTTCGATACTATAAAAAAAAATCCTGCGGCCAATACCATTGTACATAGCTCTCTGATCCCATGTGTGAGTCTATCTCTAGAATAGACTTCTAGGAGCTGAGTTACTAAATCAAAGTGCACTTAAAATTTGTATACTCACCGATGTACTGCCCTCCGGAAAGGCTGTACTTTCCACCAAAAATGTGGGAGAACTCGCTGCCTTACTACATCTGTTTGTCAGTCGGCTGGGTGAGCTGGGACACGTGAGCTCCTTGTCACTTTAACAGGCCTCTAAAAATTATGAGCAAGGTTGAACATTTTTTCATAGATTTAAAAAATATTTTGCATTTCTTTTTTCTAGAACTGCCTGTTTATCTCCTTGGCTCCCAATGTTCTGTTGGTTTACATTTTCTTAATAGCAGGAGTTTTAATTAATGCAATAAATTTAAAGCATTTTTTTTTAAATCAGTACATTTCTGTCCTCGTATTCCATAAACATCACTCCCCGGTTTAATGTAGCTTGATTTATTTTTATGTACAGAAATTTTTAAAAAATTACATAGATTTATCACCTGATTTCCTCAGAAGCTTTTGTGTTTTATTTTTCTTATGTTTAAGGTTTGATGCTTCTGGAAATTGTTATGGTAGAGGGTGAGTTAAGGATCTTGTTTTTTTTTGTAGATGGCTAGTTGGCTCTGAAAGCTTCTGTTGAGTGTTTCTCCTCTGGTTTGAAACACCACTTCTATCATAAACTAGCTTCATATGTGCTTGGGGGATATTTCCGGGTGTTTTCCATTGAACTGTCTATTCCTGTGCGGTGCTAGATGGTCTTTGTCAGTGTGACCTCATGACAGGTCTTACTCTGTGGGAGAGCAGGTCACCCCCTTCACCCTTTCCTAGCTCCCTGCAGGCTTGTTGGTTATTCTTGCTTATTTCATTTTCTAGATAAGCTCCATGATGAGCTTCCCCTCACACAGCGTCTCTCAGCATGTTTACAACAAATTTCCTCGTGTTTATATATGAATTCAAGGGTTGGTTGGCATTCTTATGAGTTTGAGTTCTCTTTTCCAAAAATAGCTTAAACAATTCTTCATTTATTCAAGGGTTCTTGTACCTCCCTCGGTATTATCTTATTGTTTTCTTGGTGAGAGTCTTGTATGGCTCTTATTCTTTGGGACTTAAATGTCTTCTCTTTGTGGGCTGCATTTACAAATGAGAACTTTCCTTCCATTCTGTTTTTGTGTTATTGTTTGAATACGGGGAAACTATTGACTTTCACACATCACATCTGCATAAACTTCCTTACTCGCTGCTCTCATGGTGTGTTAACAAGTCTTCACTTACCAAATTCTTTCCTTATTTGTAAGGATGTTTCATTTTTTCATTCTCTTTATTAGGCATACCTCATTTGAAAATAATGTTGTGTTATCTCCTCTTTCAACATTTTTTTTTTTCTACCATGTATAACTCAGAGACTACTTTATTTTTACTTCTTGATGACCTGGCAGACACTTTGGGTGGTTGATGATCATGTAGTCATCTGGACCATTAAGTCCACTTCTGCGAACTGATCACAGAGAGCTGACCCGGGAGCAGATGAGGCTCTGCTGATCTGGAGTCAGGTGGGGGGCTGAGCGCATGGGGGTGTGGTGCCCCCAGAGACTGTCCCCAAGACCCCACCATGGAGCTGGATAGGAGCAAGTAAATAGTTTGCAGGGTGTGGAGTGAGACGAGCAGAGTAGGACACAGTCTATCTGCATGAAATCATGTCTACTCAAAGTACAAGGGTCATAAAGGAAATCCTGAAGCAGTTAATTGTTAGTATGTTGGAAGAAGGGCAAGAAAGAAAGGCCAGGAGCCATCCTGGGGAGACTTGGGGTGAGCCTCATGTCAAACCACCCAGTGGGGTGATCTCTGAAGAATCATCGGCCCCTCATCTCTACAAATAGGCAAACAATATCATTACCTTACAGATTATTGTTACAATCAAACTAAGGAGTTGTTTGTCAAAAGCCTTACACGATGTTAGTAATATTGGTGCTGGTTTCTTCCTCTTTTCAAATCATTCTAACCTTATTTCTTTCTCTCAAGTGATTGTAGAAGCTATGTTGTCAAAAACAGTTATAAAGCAATCATAGGATAGTGGATATTCTTGCCTTTCTCCTGACCTTAATGGACACGCTTCTTGTGTGGCCCCTTTATGCCTGGTGGCTTTTGTTCCCTGTGGTCAGAGATAGCTGTTCTTTCCTATTCATCACACTTCATCCTGCTAAGGAAGTATTCATCCATTTATAATTCATTAAGAGTTCTTTTTTTTTTTTAAACCCAGAGCGTGTGTTGAATTTATTCAAATTCCTTTTCAATGAATCCCACGGTCAATGAATCCCACGGGAGGATATTGTCACTCCTCCCTCCATTGACCATGTGGAAGGTAAGCCGCTCTTCCCTCTTAATGGTGATTTAACATGTTTATTCTTTTCTTTCCCCGAGGGTTTGAGATCTTGGCTTCTGCTTCCCATTACTGGCCATTGGAAAATGTGGATGGGATCCATGAACTTCAGGATACAACTGGAGGTAGACATGGGTCGTGAGAAACCCCAGGCCCAGGAACTGGTGGTTTGGGTTGGGGGGATTACGGTGGTGGTTCGGGGTTGGGGGAATTACGGGAAATAGACGTGGACAGCATCCACCTCGATGCCAGGACAGTGGAGATTAGCACACACTGTGCAGTTTCCCCCTAGTCGCTGTTAACCCAAAGTATTTAACTAGAACTGTGATATACGTTTATCATTGAAAGACAGAACTTATGATTCGAAATATTAACGTGTGTGCTTCCCCCCAATAACCTTGAAGTGAAAGCAGCTGTTTGGAGCTTAAAGCTCTGCAGATTGTGGTTTAATCTACCCATGAGTCTAGATGTATGTTTTCTAGGTGACGAAAAGGGGATTCTCTCCATGCCTGCCAAAACAGGGGTCGCTCTGAGTCCAGGGTCAAAGGGCGTGCCAACCGGGGCTAACCCGCACATTTGTGGGGTCATCGTTTCACTCGCGGAGGTACTCCCACTTACCACTCAGCTTCTGCACATGTCACTGGTGGCTCCCTTGAAAAGACCAACATCACCCAAGATGCTCCCAAGCTCCCTAAGTTCATGGAAAATACAGTCTCTATCTGACTGAATTCAGACACTTGCCATAAGGAGAAACCTCAGATGCCCCTGAGCACTTTCTCCCATTCCAGCAAGAAAATTTTTTCCCATTATAAGTTTTGAGTGACGTGGGATACTTTTACATTTTGCTTTTTATTTCCTTATTGCTCTTCATTATGTCAGATGGCTGACATGGGTTTACTGTGCAACCCATCCTAGCACATGCTCACATTGTGTCTCTTCTGGTTCTGTGCAATGGAGTTAAAAAAAAAAAACAACAACCCAAGTGCTGACTACTATGCTTCCCATAGAAGCGCACTGCATTTTCCTTACCCCTGTGACTCAACATGCTGCTGTTAAATTGCTGCCTAAGATTCTAAAATGTTTCCTTTAAAATTTGCAAACTGAGAAGCATTCTGGCTGGAGTCTGGGCCACTGGTGTCCTCAGAGTGAGGGCAGTGGAGGAGCAGGGTCCTCCAGGAGGGTGGAAGGCCAGCCTGGGGCACTCAGCTTCCCCTTCTGCCCGCCTGCGTGTGGCCATGAAGACGCGCCTGGAGTTCCATGTTTTCTCTGCATGGTCTGTGCTGCAGGGATGTAAGCTCCCTGTGGGAGCCGTTACATGACCAGTGCAGGTTAAAATGGGCTGCGTCCTCCTCATTACAATCTCATCTCTCTTCTCGGGGCCTTCATTTTAAAGCCTGTGAAAAGTGATCATCCCAAGTGGAAACTCATTGTTGAGTAAGTCCTTGTTCAGGACACAGCAACTAATGTTTTAGTAGTTATTTCAAACAGTAGCTCAAATATATTCCTCTCCTAAATTCTCAGCACAACTCACTGTTGTGATCAAACCAGCAACTTTTGGTGTCTTGAACACCTGTGGGGAATTTTCATAAAGTCACGTTGTCACTGGGACACCACTAGGTTGTGGCTGAATTTTGTTCACCAGTGTGTTGACTTCCCTGGAAACTCAGTGTGTTCATGTGTGTCCTAGAACACACGAACGGTGACGGCATCACTGCAGTCCCCTGGATCCACTCTCCATGTCACAGTGCCATGCTGGCACATTTCTGTTCCACCACAGGCTCCTCAAGAAACAGAGAGAATAGGATCCATCGGCACATTTTCCTGCTGGGGACAGTTGAATGGCTTTGGAAGCCACTTCGTGCTCTCGCAGCTCTGTTATTTGTCGCTGAATCCTCTGCTGTTCTGTCCATGTGTCGTGATATCATGCCATTGCCTCCGTGCCGCGTTCCCAGCGCACCAGTTGTTGTGACATCACCACCACGAACCGTCCTGTTAAGGCTGTTTTATGGCTGAGCTCAGTTCCATATCTCTCAACTAAGTGTCTGAGAGGGTACTTGGATACAGCGGATGGGACCCCACGTTTGTGGAGAAAGCTAGCAGCTGTTGCGCCCTGGTTTGGGATGGCAGGCCAGGGCATTGGCCAGGAGGGCATCCAGTGCATGGGAGAGGCAGGGGGTGGGAGGGAGGTGAGTTGGGAGAGAAAATCCAGGGTACTTGCCGGGTGAGAGACCACTTCTCAGTGCGTTTCAAGTTGAGAGATATGCCGGTTCCATTTGTCGTTCACGTCACTCATTTGTTGTGCTTTTTCTTTTGTTGTCCCACCTAGTGTTGCGAACCCACAACCTCACTGTGCTTCCTTCCCATAATTCTACCTTTGTTCGTACCAATGACTCTGCCTACTCAAATTTCTCTGCAACCGTAGGTGAGCACTTGTATACTTCCGTTCCATGTTCTGTGGAGTTTGGATCTGCCATGAGTCTCGAGGCCAGTTTGATTTGATCCCATATGAATTCACTTTGTCTTGGCTGGTGAAAAAGCATATCCCCAAGGACACAGCCCAAGACCCAGGGTGTTGGAAATACTGCTTCCAGCTAGGTCTAGAGGTAGTGCCACCGATTGCAATGCATTAGGAGGGGCATGCAAGCTTTCACCTGATCAGCTGCTTTTTTTCAGACCAATACAGACATGAGATATTTTCTACAAATAGAAATTATTTAGATTTTTAAATGGAGTAAATTCTTTGGAGGAGGAAAATCATACCCTTTGAATGGAAAATTAGAGCTGATTTAAAAATACATCACCAAAAATTTGATCTCTTAAAAATATTAAAATCAGCATTTCTTCTGTATCTGGATTTTTAAAAAAATTATTATAAAACACCCAGTAGAGTCAGGGTTAAATTACTATCTTAATAACCTCAGAGCCCATATGTTTCCTATTTTTCCTACACAGCTCAAAGTAAAAGAGCTGGTAGCTATTGTGGCCTCTACCCCAAGCAGTATAGAAAGTGAGTTCAGGTAATTCAGGTGTCATGCCTTCAGTGATTTTTAGCACAGCACATAATCTGATTGCTCTCAGATGCAAGATGTTTGGCTTCCAAAATTACCTTTTCCAGTCAGACAGTCTTGTTGAGGGGTTTATACAGCTTAACTCAGTTATGCAACTGTTAATTTTGCAATAATTTAATTTTGTAACATATAGTCCTCCCCAAACAATAAATAGGATAAGCAAAAAATAATGAGTTTAAAACAGTAAGGAAGAACACTGAGGCCCTTTGAGTGGGTTATCCACTTGACAGTGGTTGTTGGAAAACCTGAGTCATGGTAGCTGTCAGGTGCAAAGAGCTCAGTTAGCCCTGCTGTACATCTCCTGCTGCTTGACAGCTCAAGGGCAGTGGGCATGTGCCCATACAGAAGAGCAGGTATCTGGGTGACTTTGACCCCAATGAATAATAAATACCTAATCACACTTGGTTTTTATAGTCCTCACTTATCAGTCCTGTAAACCATTTACCCTACACTCACACCATCAGGTATGTTTGCCATGGGAATGGACCAGACAGAAGATGGATGGAGCAGCGAGCATCCCCAGGGGGCCCATGGCCACTCTGCCTGGAGTTGGCAGGCCCACTAGGACTGAGGTGTGGCTCTGGGATTTTCTCCTAGAGTCCAAACATGAGTTCTTTCAATATTGTAGGTTCCCACGTCTAGGAATGGGGGCTTCCAAGGAGAACTCACAGGGAGAGAGAGTTCAGGCGTCTCTTCATGTTCAAATACATACCTAAGTGTTTCACTTAGAGCATGGGAGGGAAGGGCCCCTGAAACATGTGGATGGAGCTGAAATTCAGGACAGTAGAAGATTGTCACTGCATTGCTCCTGGAAAATGTTATAGTTCGGGTGTCTTTACAGTAGAGCGCATATTACATACAGATATAGTAGCCACTGATGATAGAATATTAATGCTATCAAATTATTCAATATTCACATTATCTTGTTATACTATTTATAACTAGTACGAGATAAATGTTAACTATTAAGCATTAATATTAATATAATTATATATAATATTATAAAGACAAATAGTACAGTACGTTGACGTATATGTTGTTTCTAAGTCTGACGCGTTTTCAGACGCAATCTCGGACCATTGCTTTCACATGACGCTGTCGCTCTTCTTGTGTAGACATCGTGGAAGGGAAGGTCAGCAAAGGCATTTACCTCAAGGAGGAGAAAGGAGTCACCCTTCTCTACTATGGGAGGTACAAAGCTTCCTGCATCAGCAGCCCAGCACAATGTGACCCTGACGGTGAGTGATACGCTGCTGCCTCTGGGCGCTGGCAGGTGGGGATGGACCTTGCAGCTGCAACAGCCTTCGTGGACACAGGGTGGGTGGTGGGAGGGGAGGCAGAGGTGGGGGTGCAGGTGCCTAGGATTCTAACCAGAGCTATGTCCTGGAGACCAAGCACTGAAATACTGTCTCTCAGAGACCTGAGAGCACACTATTTAATTTTGTAACAACAACAACAACAAAAAAACCCTGCCATAGAAATAGACGCAGTGATGTCATATTGGGACTTGGACGGGGCTGTGGCCTTTGTGGGGAGTAAATTGGTGGTGTGGCTCCCACCACGTTATTTCTGGCTCTGGGATGTTGATGGTGGGCCTGGGCAGGGCAAGCCTGTGACACTCCTGCCCTGGGCTTGTTTCTTTTATCCTGGAGCTTTGGGGGGCAGTGGGTGGAGCCCCCACTGCAGGGGGCTGCAGGCCCGTGGTTGGAGGAGTGTCAGGGACACAGCACATGTGGGCAGCAGAGGAGCTGGCATGCATGCCTTTTCCCCTTTTACCTGTGAAAAGCAACCCGATCTCTAGTATCAGAGGTTCAGACAACAGGTATTTGTGCCACATCTCAAACCTCTCTGAAAAGTTGTTGTCTGACATCCACATCAGCTTCAAGCCTTCAAGTTCCATTACTATGGGCAGAGTAAGAATTTTCATTTGGGGGTAAAATAAAGAGTTTAAGGTAAGCCTGTCTGAAAGTGAAGGCCTTCGGGGCATCCAATGGCTTTCTCAAGACAGCATTGTGGTGAACTTGTCATATACCGTTTTGGGGACATATGGACTTCATTCCAAGAAAAACAAACAAAAGCTTAACAAGGCAAAAACATGCTGGTGTGTGTGGGGGGGTATGTTTTGGACTTTGTAGAACCCAGAATTTCAAGAAATGGTTTTGAGGTCCAAAACCATGGCCAGGTTTACAAACCAATGTTCGAGCCATTCCAGAGTTTGGACGGCCCTATAAACACATCAGGCTTGTTTGTTTCTCTTAATGAGTAACAGCCCGGGCTCAGCTGTGGCCACTAGGAGTGCCAGCAGAGCTGGGGGGCTGGGGCCTGGCCCGTGGGGAGCAGCATCTCTCAGGGGACAGGTTCTCTGCTGCTCTGCACCCCCCAGGGGGGACTTAGATTGTTCAGGAGGTAGGCGGCGTGGGTCCCCGGAACTGTGATGATGCGGGCATTGGGGGCCACTAACCCTCATGGGGCCACTGTGATGGGACCGCAGAAGGCATCAGAGTTCTGGGAAGTTTTACCTGAACACCAAGACCACAGACTCAGGACCCTGGGCTGGCTCCAGCCTGTGGCCGTGTTTGGCTTGGCAGGCACGGAACTACAAAAGGTTTAACTAGCTGCCATCATGGAAAAATAGAAAAGTTTCATGTAAATATATGGATTTCCAGTTTCTCTTGAGAAATCACCCCTGCCTCCCACTGACTCTGGTTAGGCAACTGCATAGCGCACCCCTTCATCACGGACACTGGCCCCCAGGCTGTCACTGGCTCCCTGGCCCTAGCAGTCATGGTGCCTGCAGGACGCACAGTGCGGTGAGAGCGTGGGCTCTGGTCCCAGCTCTCATTCCGTCTGCGGTGACCTCAGGCAACTGCTTCACCTGAGTCCGTGTCCGTCAGATGGGTGAGTGTGGGCTCACAAGTCTGCTGTGGAGCTGGAAGGAGCCCCCCTGCTCCTGGCAGGTGCAGCCCAGCTGTGTGCAGCCCCCTCCGCAATGGCCCCCGAGTGAATATTTGCAGACTTGGCTCCTGTCACCAGGGCCTCTGTCCTAATGAGGACCGCAGCTGGCTTGCTTGGAGGGCCCCTCCACAGGGGGCTAACCCACAATCACGACCCCACGTTATTGATTGCTGATGATGTGACAATCACGGGACCACTCTCATTACACATATTTGCTCATTTCATCCTCAAAAAAAAAAAAAAAATGAGACAGACAAGAGTGCAGGGTGGTAGACAGAGCTGCGGAGTTTGGCTTCAGGTCCCAGTCTGATAGCGGCTTCCTGTGTGCTGTGGTTAACTGGCGCCCTTCAAGCCATCGTGTGGCCACTTTCCTTACAGTATGGCCAGATGTAAAGTGAAGCCAGGAAGCCTTACATCACCCTTGGCTTCCGGAGACAGTGCTGGCGTGAGGCTTCGTGCAGAAACAGACGGAGGTTGGACATTTCTTGGTCTGTCCCCCTTTGCCTGCATTTCAGTTTCCCGGAGGCGGGGAGGCAGGCCTCACATGTGAGGACCACTGCGTGCGCGCCTCCGCGTGCGCCCTCAGCTCCAACGGGTTTCCCCGCAGCCGGCGTGAGCTTGTATTTCTGGGTTCCAGAAAAACAAGAAGCGAACAGGGAAGGTCTGCCCAGTACTTTCCACATTAAAGTCTCTGAAGCGCATGGAGTGTGTGGGATGATTTCAGGTGACACCAGGCAATTAAACACATTAATGGTTACATTTTTGTCTGAACACAAATAGCTCATCAGAGATGTGATTTCCTAGATACGATTTAGGATGAGACTTCAGTACGGAGTGAGCTTTAGGCATGGGCTGACTTCAAGAAATGACTCAGTAACGATAGGGAGGAAGGCAGTGGTCAGGTGTAAAGGCTGTGAGTGACCAGAATGCGGGAACCTGAGATGTGGGGTCTTTCCAGATCCATCCATCCCCTCCTCCTCCACACATTTGTCTCTGTTTCTCTGGAGTTTTTTGGTAGTGATAGTTAGTGGGCTCAGACGTATAGTCCATTACTCTTGTGATAAAAACTAACATTAAAATAGAGAGAGACCCATCCACCAGGTCAACTATTTTTATATTTCTTATTTCCAAATCCTCTTGTGGTCTCCACTCATGGTTTTGGCTGCTCTTTGAAGAAAAAAAAAAAAAGAGGACGCTTTTAGGAGCAGAGTTGAAGTCTGAGCTTTTCAAAAAAGGACTAAACGCCTGAGCAGCTGACCGCCAGCCCTGCACGCCCTCCACCAGGGCCGCCCACCGCTGCTTCCTGTGCCCATGCCCACTCCTGCTGGACCCGATCTCCATCTGTGCTCCACCTTCCTGCATTTTTGGCAAACACTCCTGCGTCTTGGCAAATGGTGCTTTCTCAGGAAGTTTTTCATGGGCATCATGTGTAAACTGGGGAATGGTTTGAGGCTATTATGAGGGGAAAAGGCTACTTGGATGCTTGGCCATTCTTGAATGTGAACCTAAGGAAACACAGTCTGTGTTCCTTCAGGATGAGGTGTCTGTCCTTCATTCCCCACAACCCGCAAGGGCACAAGTTGGGAAACTCAGTGTAGGGAGGGAGACTTCCCGGAATGTTCTAGCACCTGGTCTCACCCACCCGTAGACCTTGAGGGCTCAGCTCAGGTGTTACTTCCAGACAGGTGAGTCCCTTTGTCTGTGCTCCCCTGGCTTGCTACCGTGTTCCTCTCCAGCACGCCTTCGGCCCATGAGGGCCTGCTCACCATCCATCTTTCCTACGCGGCAGCAGCACAGTGAGGCCAGGGACTGTGTCCGTCTTGGTCACCACTGTATTTTCGGGGATGAAAACCAGCCTCATCGATGCTTCCTACGAGTCGGTGAGCAGATACATCTAGTGGGGCTTTCGAAAGTTTCCATCCCTTCGAAGGCCTCTCTGTTCTGATCTTTAGATGTTGTCTCTGATCTTGGACCAAATTCCACCTGGGGTGACTTCTATCCATTACCTCTGATGCCAGCTCAGCTCTAATCACATGGGCTGCTCTCAGGGAGGACATCTTCCTGTTTTACTCATCCGCTTACCTTGGCTCCCTGTACATATGCCCCTCATTTTCTTCTTGTGCATAGAACTTCCTCTGCTTGTAAACACCGAGTTGACCATGAAGCCCCATCGTGGCAGGTGGAAACCCTCAGCACTCACATTCCCTCCTTCCTAGCTCTGAGGTGACTTCTCCTTTGTGTGAGGTTTCTAAATCCAAGCAGCTGTCAAAAAATATCTGAAAATATCTGAGATATTTGCAGAATGGAGTTTCAGGAAAGAAATTTCCAGAGAGGTCTGGCGGATGCAGGCTAGGCATGGATCCAGCTGCCGTCTTCCTGGGATGGTCTGGGGTTACAGGGATATTGGAGCACGAGTGGATGATCCTCAGGGAAGCATTCATCTGTACACTCAGGTTACAGATGGGGGAACTGAGGCCCAGAGGTGAGCGAGACGTGCGAGAGCAGCACACTGACTTAGTGCCGTGAGTCTCTAAGTATTGTTTATGGACTACGGGCAGCAGGGCCACTTGCGGAGATGTTGAAAGTGGAAGTTCTCAGGCTCCTGCATTCAGGATCTACTGAATCCATTCTGTGGACAAAGCCTTGGAATCTGTATTTGTAGCCGGGACCTCCAGGTGATTCTCTTGGATCCTGTCCTCAAATTGGCTGCAGCTGACCATCCCACAAATGTGTTTTATTTGGTAGCATTATGTTGGTCCTCTTGGTTTTTATATATTAGCGAATTTCCTAAACTGTTTTTAGCCAAATATCCCAGCTCAGTAAATTTGCAGAAACAGCCTCCCACAGTGCTTTAAATGTGTTTTTTTTGTATTTAACCCCTATATAAGAGAACATTTCAGTTAAAAAATCTATACTTTTGACTTCTCTTAAAGAAAGTCAGAAAATCCAACAACACTCCTGTGTACCTGGCAGCAGTTGGTTGGAGTCGAGGGTTGTCCCTCAGATAGGTCATACTCTCTTGATCTTCTTGGTCCCCAGTGCTCCTGCTGCCTCCTGCGCTGAGACTGAAGGGCAGGTGGCACATGGCACTGTGGCTTGTGCCGTCTCTCTCTGAAAGTGGCAGTGATGGAGAGATGGAGGAGCTGAAGAGAGTCCCACTGTGCCAGGTGTGTCAAGAAGAAGCTAGAGAGAGCCTTTTCTTGGCCCCTGGGCAGAAGTGAGTATTTGATATGGAAACGTCTTGCTCTGTGAAGCAGCAGGGTGCACGTGGAAAGCACACAGCCCGAGCTTCCTTTATGAAACCACCTGGTTTTCTTGCTCATGGATGCAGTTCTCCTGGCGGGATGGGCTCTGTCATGCACACTGGAGTCCAGGAGACCACTGTCTTGCTGTGCCCCTTCTGTGTCTCTGCTGTGTCTCTCACTCTGCTCCATCTCAGATATCCCTGAGGATGGAAATCCTCCGCAGTCACCTAGTATGTGAGGTCCAGATTCTTCACCGCTATGACCTTCAGCTCTTCTCTCTGTTTTACTCTTTGTGGTGTCATCTCTCTCACCTTCTTTGGCTCTTACTTCTCATCTTCTAATTATGGAGCCAGAAAAAAAAATAAAACCTCATTAGGATATCGTGTTGAATATTCACTGTCCTCACGTTCTCTAGGTGCTGGGTCAAAGTCAGGTGTGAGGGAAGACACTGCACTCTGGGTCACGGAGCCGCTACCTGTTAACTTCCCACCTTAGGAAAAAGACCTCTTGTATTTACCGACAACCGTACACGGCTGTACTCTTTCCTCCTCAGTTGTTCTACGCGTTTTGGGATCAATAAGCAAGTCTTACGAGCCGTTCTCTTTATGTTTTTAGGCACATGGGTCTCCACAGTATTGAGAATTACTTGGAAATTGTACCAAGGAAGCTTGCAGAGCCAGACATACTTCTATCCCCACAGTTTTGATGTGGGCAGAAGAGGGGCATACCGATCTCTTTAACTCAGCCTACCCAGTGCCAACCGTGGAGTCAGTGTAGCAGTGAGGTGTGACGGTGTCTACACCAGAGAACAAGTCCAAGGCAGGGTCATTGACTTTAACTGGCTTGGGTTGAATGATGCAATTATCTACATTTCCAGTAATGATGGAATGTCTTTTAGGACCAATGATTCTTAAGTTTTTAACCACTTTTATAATTTTTAACCCACAAACATGTACCACCTGAACTATCATTATACTTAGTGTTTTTCTTTAAATTTCACCTGCTTGGATTTAATTAAAAAAGAAACCATGTCACCCCCATGAATTGAAAACCAGTACTAATTCCTGTAAGTGGCAGTGGGCACCTGCATTACTGAGTTCTACTTGGATATCACTGCCCATCAAGGGCTTCACATTTGACATGTGCCATTTCTTTGCTATGTGGGGATTAGTGATTGTTTTTTACACGCTGATGGATTCTCTCCTTGTTGCTGGCAGAAGAGCAGAGAGAAACTTGAGAAAGACGCAGCTTCTTACACTGTGATTTGTGTTGTGTCAAGGCATGTTTCTGTACTAAAATTCTCTTGGAGCAAGTGTCCCAGACCCTAGGGTGTGGAATTACCAACAATGTCATTTTAAGGGGCCCTATGCTGAAACGTGGGATGAAGATTACATTTTAGCGTCTTAGAGATCAGGGTTTGGGATGGGAGATGGCAAACTTGTGGGTCAACCATCACTGGGTGTCGGGAGCTTTCCCCAGGTGAGCCAGAAAGCCCAAACTTGTCAGACTCACTCTGCTCCCAGCCTGTGCTCTGTGGAAGTACCTGGCAGGTGTTGCCCCGTCCAGGAGAGGAGAGGCTGTGGGAACCCTGCACAACCAGATCCTTTCCTGCACAACCACGTTTCAGGAAAACCCACCGAGAACCCAGTAGTTGGGAGGTCCCTTGACATCCTCTATTCATGTGACAAAAGTGACCAGGGCCTCAGTTCTGGGAGGCCTCTCTTACCCTGAAACCGGGAGAACATGCAGCTCACCTGCCTAGGGCGTGCTGACAAACTGAACCAGCCAGAGCTGCTTAAAGACCTTCCTGACCTCACAAAGTCCCTTCCTCTTTCTAAATACCTTTCTACTTAGAGATAGCTGTGGATAAACAGCTTTGTAAAAAGTCACAAGACAGTTCCCGCATACCCTCTGCCCATTTCGCTGGTGTGGCGAATGAGGACTGTGAGGGTCCTGGATGGCGTGTGACCCTGGTGTAGCCTCTGAAGCGGCAGGAGGGCAGAGTCCAAGACAGACATTCGCAGGTGGCTCTGAATGGGGAGCAAGGGACCTGAGCCAAGGGATGCAAGCGCCTCCAGAAGCGGAAAAGGGAGGGAACACGTTCTCCCCTGGGGCCTCCGGAGGGAAGGCGGCCCTGCCAACACCACAAGGTTAGCCCCATAAGACATCTTGCCTCCAGAGCAATGAGTGTTGTTACAAGGCTGTACACTGGGGTGGGATTTGCCGTAGCAGCCCTGGGAGACCCGGGCAGGCACGCAGCCTTCTGTCTCCCTCTGAACCTCGGCACAGGTACCAGACCCAATTCCCTCCTGGTGCTTGCGCCTGGCACCTAATTCTCTGCTTCTCTTTCCCCTCCCCCACCACATGTGGCCAGAAAACCTATGTGAGTCGGGTTCCTTCCATGCATTTTGCTCCCTTCCTTGTGGGAGAATGCCCATTCCTTCAGAGCTCAATTCCAAAGCCACCCGTTTGGGGAAGCAACTCTTAGTCTTCAGGCCACTGGATCCAGGTGTCACTGAACAGACTCCATGTCTGTCTGTCTGTCCCTGCCCTGCACGGCACTTAGTGCCAGCAACCCGGGACCGTGTGGGTCTGTCTAGCCCTCTGTAGGCAGATCCTTGCTCCCCGTGTCTGATGTCATCAGCCACCAAATAAATATCCGTGGAAGGAAGCACTGAGAGTATTGCCATGGACTGAATGTGTCTCCTCTGTATTCATAGGTTGAAGCCTTGTCCCTAACAGGAAGGTGATGGAAGTGGGCCTTTGCCAGTGGCAGGACTGGGGGAGGTGGGACTAATGCCCTCTGCGAGCATACCAGGAAGGGCCATGGAAGACGACCCTCACCGGGGTCCAGCTTCCAGGAGGTGAGAAGCTCTGGAGGCCGCCAGTCAGTGTCTTCTGCTGCAGCACCAAGATGGGGCTTCTCTCAGACCAGAACTTGGCACTGGGGTGACAGTGGGTGGCACTGGACATGGATGTCCTCAGTTTCCCACTCTAGAGCATTCTTGAGCCTGCCCTTTGGGCTCAGGGTAGCTGTTTGTGCTGATTTGCTTCCAGGTAGCTGCCAGGGCTGATGGTATGGACAGGCTGTTCCCCTCTGTCATGGTCTCATGTGGGCCACGACCACCTCTGGCGGGACCACCTCTGACAAAGTACCTTTGTGAGCAGGAGAGGATGGAGGGTCTGGAGCAGCCACTCTGCTATATCCTCCCCAAACCCTCTACCCAAAGTGCTGGGGAGGAAGGAAGGAGGGAGCCATGTGCACTCCTTGTGCTGGCCTCTGGGGGGACAGTGGGGTGAGGAATGGAAATGTCAGTTAAGAGTCATGGTAAGCAATAGAAACTCAACTCAATTAGGCTTAAACAAAAGGGGGAATTTGTTGGCTCATGGAAGGGATGGCTTCAGGTGAGACTGTTTGGTTAGCCATTGCCCTGCAATACAAAAGACTGCTGGTGCCACTTTTCTCAGTTTCACGGACTGGAGGGACTCAGCGGGCCCTTCCCATTGGGGGCCTCCAACGGCTGCAGTCAGACAGTGGCCAGGCCTGGGGTCACCTGAAGGCTCACCTGGACTGGATTCCTAGGATCGCTCCCTCCCTCTCACTCTGGCACTCGCATGTGTGGTGTCTTTCCTTAGCGGTGTGGCCTGGACTTCTCCCATGTCGGCTCAGAGCTCCAAGAGGCAGAGAGCTGAAGCTGCTAGACAGTCACCATAGCTGGGGCTGGGCCAGTGTCACTACTGTGTCCCCTCTGGGTCAAGTTGGGCACAAGGCAGTGGGGAACTTGGCTCTGCTGGAGAGTGGTGGGGTCATGGGGCCCGACAGCAGGTGGGATGGGGGGCATCGTGGCTGTCTGCATCAAGTTGGGCGCAGATGCTCAAATACTCTCATCAGAAGTATGCGTCTCTCCTTGCTCTGACCTTTGTCAGCAGGGCTCTCCAGATGGGAGAGCACTGTAGGCCCAGAGGTTCCATCCAGGCCCAGCGTGTGACCCTGATGGGGGGTGTCGGCCTGGGGTGTGTGTGGTTGGCCCCACCCAACTGGAGGAAACGGGGGTGGGCAGGATGGCTCTCCCTGCGGCACAGAGGTGCTGTTCCTGGGGAAGGGTGCATAGATGCCATGCTGGCCACAAGGCATGGGAAGGGCTGCTCCTCTACCTGGAAGGACTCCTCCCTCACCCGCACCCACCACAGACACACAGAGAGGACAGTGTGTTCACCAAGACTTCCTTACTTGGCTTGGGTCTTTGTTGTGCGTTTTTCTTCTTCCCATAATTCCTGAGTTTTTTTTTTTTTTTTGTCTAGTTCAGCAATTGAGTGATGCTGCTCTTGAACACACAATGTCCTCTCTGTGGGAGGGGAGAGTAGAACAGCACAGAGAGGTGATCACAGGTGCAGAGTCCAGAGTCACCCTGACAGGTCCAAATCCTGCCTGTTACCAGCTGTGTGGCCTTGCACGTGTTACCTGTTTTCCGGCCTGTAAAATGGGGACACTGAGCACATCTCCTTCACAGGGTTGTTGGAAGGATTAAGAATTAATACACGGACTCGTCTTAGAACCATCTTCCTTGCTCCTAGGAAATTCCCATTAAATGCTAGTGATCACATTTTTCTCTGTGAAGTGTCTTCACATAGTAAGGAAATGTATCTGTTAAATGTATCACGTGTAGTTTTTCCTTCCTGGATCACCATTTGTACTTTGGCTTTGTTATGGTAAGTTATTTGCCTTGCAGAATTTTGTATTTCTGTGCTTGAATGTATCCGTCTCTTCTTGTGGCATCTGGATGATACTTTCTTTTTTCTGGATCTTGCTGAGAAAGACAGCATCCTCATTTTCTCTTTGGGTAGATTCAGATTTAATGCTCATATGGAGAAAGAAGTGTGGTATCACTTGTCAGTGATCACACTTCCTTCTTACCCCTTCAACTTGTTTCTTCCTTGGGTTGATGACCCGCGTGCCTGGAGCCACGCTCCTGGGGACGCCGGTGTTAGGGCTCCCTAAGACTCTGGGGAGATGTGAACTGACGTTAGAAGATAAGGATATTTCTCAGATGGGAGCGATTCTCATGCAGGTTACATGGATGAAAATGAAATGCTCGCCTTATCCTTACCTAATGCCAAACCGACTGCCTTATTTTTGTTTCTCTTCCTGGACAGACATTTGGCCAAGATGGGATTGAATAAAAGGAATTTCTAAATGCAGCACAGTGTTTGGAAAAAATTAACTTCTGTGAATCCTCTGGGAATTCATTTCATAACAAAAATTTCACAATGCATGTGTTTGATTCCTGGTGAAATGGGTTGTTTCTGAGAGCAGGGAAGCATGGCAGGACTTTGTGCTGGGCTCTGCTTCAAGGGCGCGCAGGGAGCAGGCTCCAGGAAGGGTCCTGGGACCGGCCCACTGCCTCTGAGCAGTCTTCCATCCAGGGTTCTGCCCTTCAGGGCACTCGGGGGGCTGTCTGCTTTCCTCAGTGGCCCTAAGTACTCACCCCTATGACTTGGAGTTCTATTCCAGCTTCTCAGAGGTAAGGAAAGGGCCAGGCCCCTGCCCTTATTATGAGATTCCTCTTATATTAAAAAAAATGGAGAAATTCCAAACCAGGTTATAAAATTATTCTGTTCTACATGCTTCTCATTAGCAGATTAGACCTCCAAGCCCACCAAAGTATAATGCAACCTGATGATCACAAGACATTTGAACAGCTTATAATGTATGTGTCAGCCCATAAGGCGTTACAGGAAAGGTGGTTGGACAGGACACTGTCCTGTTTATATTTGATGGCCAATGTCTGCTAATTTAATGACTCTCTCAGGCTGTGTCTGTAATCTCATCTGAAGACAAGGCCCAAAGTCGAAGTTAGGTGCCATTTGTATATGAAAGCCACCCCCACCCCCAATGAGTCAGGAGTCTCAGGCTCTTTCCTCTCTCCTGCCCAGGGCCAGACTGGGAGGGTCAGGGCAGCTGGGATTATTTCTGGCTCCCACCCGAAGTCCACGCAGGTTGCTGGCTCAGCACTCGCATGTGTGTGTGCTCTCTGGCACACAGGCACACACATCTACACGCAGAGTTACTCATGCAAGGAAAGGGTTAATGTCACTGGGGTCAGACAAGCAGGACAGAGGCTCAGATTCAGAACTCTAAACAGTGGCAGGCAACCTGAAATGCAGCTGAGCCTCTGGCCAGCTCCGCCCATATGTCCCTCACCCAGGAGCCTGGCCTCCAGGCCTGCAGGGTGACTGTGGAACAGGGTCTCCACCACCAAGAACTGGACTTACCCTCAGGTAAGATGCAGTGACCATGGAGCCAGCTTGTTCATAGTCACATCTGAGTGAAGAGCACTTAGTTCACGTGGTAGGATGCAGGGTGTCTTCAAAGGGCCTCCGCGGACTCCCCCTGTTCCTCTGTTGGAACTATTTGTAAATGCCAAAACCTTTAAAAGTGGGCTTCCCTTTGGACTGGGAATTCCCCACTAGGAACACATCCTAAAGGCACAGAGTCCAAACATATGCCAGAAGGTTTTAGTTTTAGCTTCCAGTTCTGTCTGGAGAATGAAGAGTGGAAGGAAGCTGTGTGACCCTGATTTAGAATGTAACACTGTGTAGACATACAGCACGGCGGTGTGAAAAGTCTATTTATGGACATTGGAGGAAGCTCATGATGCAGGAAGTTTTTTAAAGATGTGGCTTATAAGCCAGTATGCTTGAGCTGGTCCCTTTCTTTGTAAAATGTACTGGCAGGAAAGGTTTTAGAGGGACAGACCATATGGATGCTTCTGGATAGAAAGGAGGGGTAAGGACAGAAGGGTGCAGGTTGTTGAGATCTGTGGGCTCTGGGGCCACAAGACTTCCTCTTGGATCCTGCTTCGATGCTGGCTTGCTGACCTTGGGCAAGCTGGCCCCAGCGCCTGCATTTGCACAATGGGGATGTTAACCAGGGTTTACGATACTGAAGATGATTCACTCAGCACTCCTGGGAAAGTGTCCAGTACTTACTGAGCTTTGATAAATATTGCCTGATTGGAACATGCATCATCTCTAGAGTGAGAAAAAGATGGCTTCTCAAATGGATGTTAGGAGCCGAGACAAGGACCTGCTTCTGAGGGCGGGTTCCCCTCTGTGGTCTGTCAGTCCTGACCCTGTGCCTTCCCTTCCTTCAGGAGTCACGTTTTCTTTCTTCTGGAAGACACAAGGAGAGCAGTCCAGGCCCACCCCTTCTGCTTACAGGGGACAGGTAGTTTCTGATGGCTTCAAAGTCTGCTCCAGTGGTGGCAAGGGCTCTGTGGAGCTGTATACACGGGAGAACTCCATGACGTGGGAAGCCACCTTCAGCCCGCCAGGTAAGGGCCTGCCTGGGGACACCTGCTGGAGAGGCCCAGCAGCCGGCAGCCAGGTGCCCGCACTCCCTCCCACCCCAGCTGTGCGCGGGCCTCAGCTGCCCTGTCCTAGAGGGGAAGTGCTGATGGGACTTGACCAGGTTGTGCAGGACACTGTTTCTACCTCTCCCTCCTCTCCCGGCTCCTCCCCTCTGGCTGTCTTCCCTCCCTCCTCTCCCCCTGCTGCCTTTCTTCTTCTCCTGTTCCTCCTCCTCCCCCCACTTTAAAATGGTATAGATATGGCAATATTTAGGATATGAAAATCTTTTGGAACAGAGGCTGAAGACTAGGCAAGGAAGTGGGGGTGAGGGTGGTGATGCTCTGGGACGAATGGGGAACATCATGGAGCTGTGTAGACAGTGGGGAGTTTGCAGGTGGGTGTTGCAGGGCCATGTGGCTCTGTCTGGAGATTCCTGCTTTCTCTGTGGCATGAGATCAGGTCCTGCCACAGGGCAGGGGTCAGAGGCCTGGGGCAGGAAGCTGGAGGAGCACAGGGTCTCAAGTGGAAACTGGGTAAGGAAGAGAAGTATTGGGGTGACATTGAGGGTGAGTCCAGTCTGGGCTGAAGGCTAGGAGGGATGCGTGGAGGGGGAGGGGGACAGAAGGAAGGCCTCCAGTAGGAAATGGTACCCGAGATATTAAGGACAATTCATTTTCTGGGCCATTTCAAGAGGCTGTGTGTCTCAGTTGTTAAGACACGGATGACTCTGGAGCCAAACAGGCTGGGTCAGACCCCTCTCTGTACCGTGCTGTGAGCCAGGAGCCTTACTCACTCACCCCAAGCTTGAACCTCCACCTTGCCTCCGTAACAGGTCTGGGACAATCTTGCCTACTTGCTTTCTCTGACCCCAGGCCAGGGGGAATCTGCCTCCCCTGCCCTATACAGAACTACCTGTATCTTGTTCATGGTGCTTATCATGTTCTACCCAAGGTCTGCTTCTTCTGTAAGAGTCTTATCTCTGCTCCTTGGGGCTGATGCTGAATGGGGGCACCTAGTAGGTTTCTACTAGTAGAAACCTAGTAGGTTTCTTCAACATATTTTAAGGTAAAGTCTACTGAACTCTGTTTTTCTTCCCAGAAGAAGAAAATCTTAAATCACTGCTGGGTGATTTAAGAATTGTAAACATTTCTGCCTGGCAAATACATTGTTTGTTCATTGAAAAATTTGTTATTTTTGCTTTGAACTCAAAGGCAATAAAACTTTGGACCCATTTAGGACCCAAGCGCTCTCCAGGGACTCAAAATTAGAGAGCTGCACAATCCTGAGCAATTGCTGGGTGATTGATTGACTTACAGAACTTGATCTTCTTAAAAAATTATTTTATTTTTCATCATGATAAGAGTACTCTTTAATCCCCATCACCTATTTCACTCAGCCCCCAACCCCTTCCTCTCTCTGACTTCCAGTTTGTTCTCTATAGTTAAGAATCTGTTTCTTGGTTTGTCTCCTTCTGTTTTGCTTCTTAAATTCTACATGAGTGAGATCATATGGTATTTGTCTTGACTTATTTAGCATTATACTCTGTAGGTCCATCCATGTCATTGCAAATGGTAAGATTTCATTCCTTTTTATGGCTGAGTAATACTCCATTATATATATCCGCCATCTTTATCCATTCGGCCACTTCCATAATTTGGCTATTGTAGATAATGCTGCTATAAACATAGGGATGCATGTCTCCCTTTGAATTTGTATCTTTGTATTCTTTGGGCAAATACCTCCTAGTGCAATTGCTAGATTATAGGGTAGCTCTATTTTTAACTTTTTGAGGAACTTCTATACTGTCCTCTACAGTGCCTCACCAGTTTGCATTGCCACCAACAGTGCACAAGGGGTTTTTTTCTCCACCTCTTTGCCAACACCTGTTGTTTCTTATGTTTTTTATTTTAGCCATTCTGACACATTCTGTGAAGTGATATCTCATTGTGTTTTGAATTGCATTTCCCTGATAATGAGTGATGTTGAGCATCTTTTTATGTCTTTTGGCCATGTGGATGTCTTCTTCTATGGAGAAATGTCTATTCATATCTTCTGCCCATTTTAAAAATTGGATTATTTGTTTTGGGTGTTGAGTTGTATCAGTTCTTATATATATATATATATATATATATATATATATATATATATATATATTTTTATGATAGTCACACACACAGAGAGAGAGAGGCAGAGACACAGGCAGAGGGAGAAGCAGGCTCCATGCACTGGGAGCCCGACGTGGGGTTCGATCCCGGGTCTCCAGGATCGCACCCTGGGTCAAAGGCAGGCGCCAAACCGCTGCGCCACCCAGGGATCCCTGTATCAGTTCTTTATACATTTTGGATACTAACTCTTTATCAGATATGTCATTTGCAAATATTTTCTTCCATTCTGTAGGCTTCCCTTTGGTTTTGTTGTTTCCTTCACTGTGCAGAAGCTTTTATTTTGATGCAGTCCCAACAGCTAATTGCACCTGAGTCTACTCAGATTTCTGTAATTATTATAAGGGCAGATTTGGGGACAATTTACCAAAAGTATAATTCTGATGACTTAGGTTGGAGAAAAATCTCCTTGGAGTTGCCATCTCTAGAAATAAAGGTGGTTGTTTCAATTGCTGGGTGATTTAAGATGATGCCTGGCTTGAAGTGATACATGCCTTTAAAGAGCTGCCTTGTTCCTTTCAAAAGCAAGCCCATGAGATGTCTTAACACAACACTTGCAAAATGAAGTGAGGCCCTTTGTGGGGCAAGCTTCTGTCAAAGTCTGACAAACATTCCTCTTATTGGTGACCGTGGTTCTCATGCCAGAGAGAATGAGCCAGGAGGGTGGCCCTGCCTACCATGGTACCACCGTGTTGGTTAGTATCACATGTACTATGTTGGAGCAGAGGTGGATACCAAATTCTGTGGGCTGAATCAGGCTCTTAGATAAATTTTATTGCCACATAGATTTTATTGACCTGCACTATGATGGCCTAGGCAGGACGAAAAAAAATTTTTGAACAAGTCATGACCACTAGCTATTATTTAGTTTTAATTTTAAATAGCAAAGGATCCAATTTAAAATAGCAAAGGGTCTCTTTGGACTGCTTATGGGATTTTAGGGGCAGGAATTTCTTCCCTGTGCTTCAAAAGACTGAGGAAAGTGATCCATATTATGACTCACCACCAAGGTTAAAAGTGACTAATCATCTCAAAAGGGATGTGCTTAACAACTGGGAGACACATGCATGGGGAGCTCTTCTCACATCAGCAGAACAGTGACCTTTGCTCTCTCTAGGTCCCTACTGGACTCATGTCCTGTTTACATGGAAATCCAAGGAGGGTTTGAAAGTCTACGTCAATGGGACCCTGAGCACCTCTGACCCAAGTGGCAAAGTATCTCATGCCTACGGGGAGCCCAGCGTCAACCTCGTGATAGGGTCTGAGCAGGATGAGACCAAGCATTATGAAGATGGAGCTTTTGATGAGTTCATCATTTGGGAGCGGGTCCTGACCCCGGACGAGATCGCGATGTACTTCACAGCTGCCATTGGTCAGTGGGCATGGTGGGGAGGGCTCAGGCCAGCTCTGCCCATCTCTGGAAGGGCAAGGCTCCTTCTGTCCACCTCCCTTACTAGCATTTCTCACTTTCCACTCTCCTGAGGTGGCCGTCTGTGCTGCAGGCTGCGAGGAATCCTGATGAACCTCATAAATACAGTCATTTCTCTAGAACACCTGTTCCCTAAGATGGAGTAACTGGCAACTTAGAGGAGACACTGAGATGAATATCCTGCTGGTCACCACGGGTTTTCAAGGTGTACATGATGGATGATTACAGACAGCTTTGGGGATAGATATTCCAGACCCATTAATGCATTTGATCAACAAATGTTTATCAGGTGCCTTCTGTATGCCAGACTCTGGTGGGTGCTCAGGGACCCCCAAGGATGCCCCCTTCTTGCTCAGTACAGAGTGGTTGTTCAGAAATAGTGCCTGAGGGACAGGAAGCCTGGGTTCAAATCTTCACTCAGCCATTGATGACCTGTGGGACTTGGGAAATTACTTTTGTTGAGGTAAAATTCATGTAACATAAATTCAACCATTTGAAGGTATACAGTCCTGTGGTACTATGTTCACTACATTGTGCAGCCATCCTCTCTGGTTTTAAAACAGTCTCAGAACCCTGAAAGAAACCCAGCACCCACCAGCTACTGCTCCTTGTGTTCCCCTCCCAGCCTTTGGCCACCCCAATCCACTTTCTGTGTCTACAGACTTCTGTCGTTTGGGTCTTCCATATACCTGGAATCATGTAATATGTGACTTTTTGTGTCTTAATCTTTCCAAGTCACAGCACTCTTTTTTTTTTTTTTTTGAAATGATGGAAATAGTAGTACCTATGTCCCAGAGAGCTGGGGGCTACGGAGATATCATGTGACAGGTGTAAGGCATCAGCAGAATGCCATGGGGCAGGTTTTTGCAACATTTTCACTGTTTTTAAGATTAATACTTTCCCTTCACTCCATTATCATTCTGCCAACATATGAATGTACTGAATCTTTATTTCAACAAGAAATAATCTGCCAGAAAACAACAGTCACTCATAAACATTTGTCAGCTGGCCACTGCGTGGACACCAGAGCAGCAGGGCATGCCAGGACCAGGAGCTGAAAGGCTTGCCTCCCCTCAACTTCTGACAGTAAATCCCTTAGCTGTTAGGGGCCTGTGGTTACATGACAGAAAACACAACTAATGTGACTTATGCCAAAATTAAAAAATCTCACACAATGGAAACAAGAAGAGAAAATCTGCTTCCAGACCCGTTTGCTCTAGGTTTTCACATATCATTAGGAATTTCTGTGTTCTCTGCTTCCTTCTTGTGGTGTCAGCATGGCTGCCATTCCCTCCAGGGCTCCATCCCATCCTCTGCCGAAGACGAAGGGCTTCCTTTTTCTGTCATCTCCTGCAGCAGGGCTGGCCATGACTCTCATTTCATCAGATTGATCTGGTGTTTCCCAGAAACCAAGTACTGTGGCTGAGGGTGGAGAATATGCTGATTGCCTTAAGTCTGCATCATAGTCCACTTGACATGGCAGTGTGGTCAGCCTCCCCAAAGATGACTGTGGCTGCTGGTCTTGGAAGCAGGGCACAGTCACTGTGCTTGCAGGAAGTCTCTGTCCATTGCAGCCTTTGACACCCATTTTTCACTGAGAAAGTGGAATTCATTCCTTTCACACAAGTGACATAAGGACAATATATAGGTCCTGTACAATAAAAAAGGATGTCAATCTCCTGCATTTTATAGCCTAAGATTCAGAACTTTGTCATTTTGAGACCAAGATGTCATCTGTACATGTATTATTGAAAGCCTCAAAAAAAAAAAATCCTGCCTTCCTGATACTTTGCCATTTTATTAACACTGGAAAGAGGTGTTGCTGTTTCTGGTTCTTGCAGCTATCCCAACAAATCCTTGTCCCCAGGACATCCCAGGGCTCAGGGATGAGGAGCGTCAGCCCCACACCTGACATAGTGCTTTCAGGTCACCTCGCCCTCTGTGCCTTCTGAAGGTGGTGTCTGTTTGTTTGTTTTTTTTGGGGGGGGAGGTATTTAGGAAAGGTGTTTGCATTAACATCTGTGTGTCCCAGGGAGCATTTGCATGCATCTTTGTTGAACCAGAACTAGACCCATCAGACCCCATAGTGCTTGGGGACTCAGTTCTGAAGACAGGTCACATGACATAAAGCACATATATAGAAAATGACCTGGAGTCCCCATGTGGGCTGCTCATGTGGGTCAGTCTGTCAGAGCCACAGGTTCAGGTCAGCAGCGGGCAGATAGACATCTGTGCTGAGATCCAGCATGTCTTACCCCAGGCCAGGGCCCTGCTGGGGCTGGTCCGCAGGAAGCAGAACTTGTTCTTTGCATAAAGCCCTGTCTGCACACAAAACATGTGCTCAAAGCAGGCATTTCTCTGTGTGACTTGCCCAGAGGGGGCATCCTCTTCTAATTTATTAGCCAGAACAGGCCAGATGGGGTGACCTTTTCTAATTCACACAGAGGCTTTGCCACACAAAGGACCAGAGGAAGTAGAAGGCTGCATCTAGTCTTGTGATTTTCAGGTATGCATCTTTGGACACTAGAAACACATCCACACAACCAGAGGCCGACAAAATAAGAGCCCTTTGGGACCTGAGACTGCCAGAGGACACAGAAGATTCTCCCTTCTTCTCTCAGCCTCACACGGTCCTCAGTTGAGGGTGGGCAGGATGGCTGGGCTGATCCTCACTGTCCTGCACTTTATTTTGTGGACTCATGTGAGTTATACGTGAATTCAGTGTGACTCCTCTGTCACTCCTTGGCACCTGAGGAATGAATATCGCTCTGACTTGGGGAACGGAATGTTTGGGGCTCTTGTTGTTCAGGCAGTGTCTCCCCTTCTGTGTCTGTCTCCCAGCTACCTGGCCCCTCCCCAACCCAGGGGGCCGGTTACTACTGGAGCTAGCTAGGGGTGATGAGGTCATTTCCTTAAGTCACCCCAAGCAACCTTGAGGGATATTCCACAAATGAGGTAGAGTATCTAGTTAGTCTGTTTTCTTACCAGAAAATGCTAAATTAGAAATCATCAGTGGAAAACAGGTGGAGCAGAGCAAATATGGCTTTTGGTGCTGATGTCTTCATTATTTGTAATTATTTATGACTAACCAAATGGAGTAGAAAGAACTAGAATCCTCAGGGTTGAAGGGGCTCAGGAGGAGAGTCCCCCCACCACTTTGTCTTGTTTCACCTGTCTGGGAAGAAGGCTTGACTGACGGATTGTTTGTCCCAGCCCAGAGATTAACGGCCCTCTCTATTCCATCTTCAACTAGTCCAGACGTGGTTGAAGGCTGTTTCTTTTGGTTCTCTTTTGGTTTATTTGAAATCAGTAAATGCTTGTATAAAATCATCGTTTAAATGATGACTTGCATGAAGGGTGTTCAAAAGCAATTTGAAACATAAATAGGAAAGTAATGTGACCTGGGAAATCCATACAATCTTGTCTATGAAGCTAATTTACTAGCCCTTTATCTTTCCAGCACCATTCCTACTCAAAACATTCTCAGGCTCTCTTGGATGTGTCTGAAGCTGAAGAATTTTGAACAAAGACAGGTCTTCCTCAGGGTGAAAGACTGACCATGTTTCAGTCCTTAATTAAGCGTTACTGATTTTTTTTCCAGGAAAGCATGCTTTGTTGTCTTCAACACCGCAAAGCTTCTTCATGACACCCCCAGCCAACACCATGGTGAGCATGCGCTTTGATTTCGGCCCCCTCTCCCCTTGTTGAAGAATTTCTGCTTAGCCTCTATGCCAGGACTGAATTTCAGTAGGCAGTCTAGCGTCTGGGAAGAAATCATCCCTGGAAGAGAAGCTAACTTTGGCATGAATTCTGGATGCCCAGGCTGACTGAAGGGAAAACCCTCTGCTCTTGTGGTCTGTGGCCTCAGGGGTCAAAAGGAAGTAAAGCAGACTGTCCAGGACACAAATGCTGAGAGTATCTCTGGGCAGGCAGGACCTGTGTTGACGCTTGTTTTCTTTCTGCCCCTTCTCCCAATGTTTGAGGAAAGATCAGTCCATACAGAAATGGACTCTGCCATTATTTGTAATCACACCACTACACCTCACTTGGGAAATCTATGGGAATAGTGAGGGCACAGACTCTTACACCATCTATGTGGGTCCAAACCCCAATTCCACATTTATTTCTGGGTAAGCCTTTCTGTGCTTGGTTTTATCTCTCAAGTGGTCACATATTTCTTGAGGTTGTCCGGAGGATGAAAGGTTAGTATGTGACAGTGTCACAAAAGTGCCTCCCGATATGCAGTAGGTGCAACTGCCATTGTCATAGGCTTTAAGAGACACGAGACCAAAAGGACACACTGAACTTCCAGGGGATTTCTTGGCTTTCGTCCCTAGCCGGAACTCACGCCTCTCATTTCTTTCAGATGCCCACCAATGCCTACCATCCTATCATAACCAACTTGACAGAGAAAAGAAAAAACTTCCAGAGTCCAGGAATTGTACTGAGTTATCTGCAAAACATGTCTCACAAATTACCTGATAAGCCTCTGTCACAGGAAATGGCACTGAACCTCACCAAGGTAAAGCTAGTCATTTCTGTGCTTAGCTGATCAGGGATGACAAAGTGCCAGATCCTGGCCCACAGGCGTGTTTTGTTTAATCTGCACAGAGTTACAGAAAAGTTAGGAGCTTTTACATAAAAGTCTGCATTTTAGACTTTCATGCATAACTGGATAGGGTGGCCTCTCCAGCCAGCTCACCCAGCTGGCTGGGGCCTCTTTAGCCCTGCCTTAGCCCTTCGTGTCATGTTCCCACCTCGGCATCTACCTGGCCAAAGGCCATCTGGACGTGCATCTCTGGTTCTAAACTCTGCTGGCTACCTTGGCACCTGGTAAAGGGTGGGATTGGGTCTTGGGTAGATGTTGCTGGGGGGCCCTAGGCTGCAGTCTGCACACACTGTGACCCACAGTATCGTGACTTGGAGGCCGGTGGGAATTGCCAAAGTTACCTAGAGCACTTTGTGAACTGGCCATTTATGGCACGGCATCAAGGTGCGGTTGCTTTCCACTCTGCTCCAAATACTTCCTGGGTCGAGGTAGAGGTGGTAATAAGGCTCCTGTGGCCTTAACTTCCATCTCAGCACCGGGGCTCTCGGCTGAAGTGGAGAGGGAAGGCATGTCCGGGTGGGTTTTCCCTGGAAAGTGTCCCACGATGGGTGCGGGGGGGGGGGGGCAGGGTGCAGGGCTGTATCTCCCCGAGCGGTTCCTTGCCCTGTGCCCTGTGTCCTTGGTCACTCTGTTCTGCGGCAATACGGGGAGACAACAGGAGACTGCGCTCGTGCGCCTGCAGAGAGCGGTGGCGTGTGGCGGGCGCTCTGGGAGGCTCCTTCATGCCTCCAGGCTTGCTGGCTGATGGCAGGTCCGAGGAGCACTTGAAAAGACGCTCGGGGTGCCCCCCCCCCAGGCGGAGAGAGGGCATCGTTGGCTTTCCTGCCCCCGCGGGGAGAAGCAAGAGCCAGCCTCCCAGGCGCCCCCTCCACCCCTGGGGCGAGCCGGGTGCACGCGGCCTGCCGAGTCTGAGGCATGGCGCTGGGCCTGCTTCCCCACGCCCCCGCCGCCCCCTACCTCCCCTCCCCCTCCCCCCCCACCCTCAGCCCCCCAGCGAGAGCGGCTCCGGCTGCCCACAACCTGCACCAGCCCTGAGTACGTGCAGGCAGGTCCCCGGCCTGCTTCACTCGGTTCGGGTACCTGGTCTTCCCGCACAGTGGGGCCTGCGGCCGCAGCACAGTTCCGTGTTACCCAACGGCGGGGACAACCCGCCCCCGGGCCCCGCAGCCGGTGCGTGACGGAGTCCACGGAGGCCACAGCATCCTCACCTCTCACCGGGAAGGAGAATCTTTCCCACGGTCCCTGTGCAGACCTCGCGTCGCAGCTCATTGGGCGGAGCTCGGTCACATGACCGCCGGCCCCAGGGGAGTGGGCGGGGCTCGGTGGCTCAGCCAATCACAAGGAGTGTGGGCGGGGCCGAGGCTGCGGTGGGGGGCGGGGAGCACTTCTGGCTTCAAAGGTGCGGAGGGTCGGCCGCGTGGGCCTCTCTGCAGCCTGGAGGGGATGCCTGTTGGATGCAGGTTGGCGCGGGAAACTCTCTTGAGGCTCAAGGTGTCCTCTCCCTGGGCCACCTGGCCTTGTCTGGGGTCCATGTGCTCAGGGGCCGCAAGCCGGAGCGGGGAGCAGGGACCTCGGCCCACCTGTAGGGGGGCGGCTCGCTGCTCCGAGCCCCGGGAGTCTGACCTGCGGGGCTGCCCCTTCTGCTTGTGCAAGGGAGGCCCCGTACCTGGATTTTATGTGCAGATTTATGAGGCACATTCAGCCTCTGGGCCCTCGGTTTGGGACTTCTAATGTGGACCTCAGTGGAGAGATCTGACTCTGGGTGTCATGCAGAGGAATCCTGCAGATTTGCCCCAAATCCTGCCCGTCTCTGACTCCATGAGAAGTAATATCTAACTTTCCATGAAGTCCCCTGGCTCCTCAGCGCTAGCAATCGGGCAGGAAAATGGTGAGAAGTCCTTTCCCGTGCCAGTTGATGCGGGGGCCGTTAGCCACATCTAGCTGGGGAGGGCTTGAGCTGTGGTTAATTCAGATTGAGAAGTGCTTAAAAAAAATACACACCAGATTTCTAACACTGAGGACAGAGAAAAGAATGTAGAATATTGAATTGATAATTTTTATATTAGCACGTTCAAGTGCTATTTTAGATATATTGGACTAAGTAAAAATTACTTTGTAAAAACTAATGAAAATTAGTTTCACCTTTTTTTTTTCCCTCTCTTTTAGAAGTATGGCTGTTAGAGGGGTGCCTGGATGGCTCAGTTGGTTAAACCCTGACTCCTGGTTTTGGCTCAGGGCATGATCTCAGGATCCTGAGATCCGGATTCTGCTCCCTCTCCGGCCTCCCCCTGCTCCTCGCAGCTCCTGTGCAAACTTGTGCTTTCTCTCAAAAAAACTAGATAAAATATGGCCTCTAGGAAGTTTAAAAGTTGAAATGTGGCTCACGTTATATTTTTATGTTGCCAAGCTGCTCTAAAGTACAAGTCAGCAGTTTATAGCCATTAGGCCGAATCTGTGTTGCCTTTTTTTGTAGAAAGTTTTATTGGAACACGCTCATTTAGTTATGTGTCTGTGGCTGCATTTTTATTAACGTGACAGAGTTGAGTGTTTCTGACAGAACTGTATGGCCTTAAAGCCTAAATACTAGGTGATCTTTCTTTAAGGAAGTGCTGACTCCTGCACTAGATTATAAATTTTCCCCACTAGACCTCAAGTCCAATATTTTGTTCATCCTTAGTTCTTAAGGCTTTGTCCTTCAGGGTCTTAATAAGTATTTATCAAAGATAATAAAGGAGCGAGGGGTTTTGATGATGTATTCTCTAAATATTTAGTGTCTAAAAGTGAGGAAGAATGTGATTTATCTGGAAATGGCAGTTTGGTGGAAATGTGGGAGATTTAGTTCAGGCTCTAAGTTTAATTCTGTGTCTACAATAGAAGACAAACAGTTAAAGGCTGATATGAGTGATGTAAATGAGGGACTAGACTAGGTGTCAGGCAGTAGGGAGTGGCGAGGACTAGGGTACACTGAGGAACACGTTTGATTAAGCTGCTGCTTCACTTTTGCCAATGGTGGCCATGTGGGACTGTGGATTAGGGGTGGTCAAAGCTTCTGCTTTTCTCAAAAGAAGCAGGAAATTAACATTTTCATTTAAATATTCCAACTTTAAATGGTGAACCAAACCAAATATGATTTTAAGGTGATTTGACCAAAGGTCCCCAAGTAACTTCTCTATGGAGAGGTAATTTCCAATGAACACACGTGGTTTTATGTCAGCTTGGCTTCTCTCCCCAAGGAAAGCATATTCAGTGGGCCATGATTTGTTCATCCGTTCATTCATTCATTTATTCATTCAACCGTCATTTACTGAGGGCTGCTTCTATCTCCTAGGCACTGTGTGTAGGGCATCTCCATGACTAAGCTGAATGCTTATCACTGATGAATGGGTTGTCACAGGGAACAAATAAGATAGTAGCTCTGAAGGACCTTGTAAAATATAACCCAATATGCTGATATCAGCTATTTTTGTTTATTACTATATGTAAAATCCAAGCCAGCCATTGCTTAATAGACATGGAGTAATCAAAGTTCTTGAGATTTTGAGGATTAAGGATACATGCTAAGAAGTGTCATTTTGTCTGCCTTTAGGCTTTCTTAAAAGCCATGGAAGAGGTTCTTCAACTGCCCAGTTGGATTGATGTATCAGAGGTAAGAAAAAAGAACATTTTGATCTTCAAAACGTATGCACTTTGGGAACCACTGTGACTTCCTAGAACTGGTGTAAATATGGCCCAATTCACATCTTGAAGAGAAATGATGCATCTTTTAGTTTTGTAATTTGAAATATTAGAGCACATTTTGACCAGATACTACTGATGTGAAGTACCATGTCTTCTGTATGGCTCAAGAATGTGTCAGTGATACATTATTCTCCTCAACACCAAGCAAGGAAATGGTTGCATTTCTTCCTGAAGTGTGTACTTGGTTGACCTCTGTTTATCATTTTATTAAAATATGTTTTACCATCACATTGTTCTTGAGTAGTAATAAAAAAAAACATGTTTTATGTTTAAAGATCACTAGATTAAGTGAAAAAAGTAGAACCTGTGACAATATGTATTTCATGGTTATAAATGTAAAAACCAAAAAAGCTTCTTTTTTCCCCTGAACTCCAAAGAATTAGAAAGGAGAATAGAATTTTTTCTTTTTAAAAATAACTTAATTGATCCTACTATTTAATGAATAAAACAAGTTAATATGTTGTGAAGGTAGAAACTGTAGATAGTAAAAAAATGTATAAAAGAACAGATACCTGAAGTCCTAAGGTGGACCACGACCCTGAGCACACCCCTTCCTGTTCTGCTTTTATTTCACTTACCTGCCCACATAGTCTACAAATACACTGTATGTCTGATTTAACCTGGTTGTCTTTGACTCTGCAGGACAGTCTCCACTGACAGTAGGGAGATCAGTCAGGCTAGGCTAGGCTATGCTGCAGTAACAAATAGACCCCTGCATCTCAGTGGCATAGCACAGTTGAAACTTAGTTCTCACTCATGCAAAGTCTGGAGTGGGTCCGAGGAGCCTCTCAGTCCAGTGACTTTGGGGTCCTGGCTCTGTCCATTTTCTGATGCTGTGGTCTTAACATGACTTCCAAAGTCAAGCAGTGGGGAGGACTCTCAACTGCCTTGCTTAGCAGAGTTGCAACCACACCAGTGTAATATTAAAGTGCTCCTTCTCCTGAAACCGTATAAGGTTTAAAAAATATTTGCCAGTTTGAGGCAGAAATGTTATTAATGAGATTGCTGTATGATTTACATTTAATGAACTTTTTATTTAAACAGTTTCAAATGGAATGAGATGGAGTTAACACTAGCAAAGGGAGGAAAACAAGGGATTTGAATTTACAGTTGATCTAGTATTACCTAGAAACAAATTCTTTTTTTTTTAAATGCACAACCTTCCAGAGTCCATGGCTTCTAGAGGGACTCTGTGTACAGAACTGCAGCATGGGGAACCCCCAAAAAATGGCCAGTGGAGGACCTGAGCAGACCTATTTTATCAGCATCATTATAAAGTAATTTTTTCTTAATGTTCTGCCACAAAATATGAATAATCATGAAACTATTCAGACTTAGGAAGGCTCTAATGTGCATTCACGAGAAGGTATCAATCAGCTACTGCCCACAGAACTACAGAGAGACACAGATTTCTATGTGTTTAACCATGCTCTACTGATTGAAATCAGGCCACAGGCCTCAGAGAAAATGTCTAAAATTGGCCTCAATGTTCTATTCCCAGCTCATTAAATTCTCATGGAGTGTGCATCTGTGAGAGAGCGCTAAGGATCCTTAGCAGACAGATGCTTTTCAGAAAGGCAGGAAGGAGGCAAAGGGCATGATGGCAGAGAGGCACAGCCACCGCACACCCGGGGCACTGAAAGGTCCTGTCCCTGTAGTGGTGTGCCTGATGAGGGCCCGTCAGCTGGATCTGAGCTGTCTGCTGAGATATGGAATGACCAGGAGGGACCCCTGAGATCCTCTCTGTGTTGGGGACTCAGAATGAGTGAAGATGGCCCTTGGAGGGAAGGGATGCACCAGGGGTTTGAAGAGGCCAGAGAGGATTTGGGGCGCTGGCACCTCCAAAGCATCCCTCCCCTGCATGGAGAATAGGATGAAGCTTCTGGTGTCCTTGTTCTGGAGGGCATTTGGGGGGCAATCAGCCCTCTCCTCCTGAAACGGAAGGGGGCAGAGCTTTGCTGAGGTGAGTCCAGAGGGTAGCTAGCACCAGTTCTCTGTGACCTGTGTCTAAGCATAGAAGCCTTGTGGCTGATGGCCAGGTGACTGGGATGTCTGCTGTCTACCAGGTCAGCTGGGTGGGTGACCTCACTGGCCACTTCTTTGCCTGTGAGAAGGGTAGTGCTGTGGGCTCTCCCCTGCTCCTGCTCATCTGCTCATTGAGGGGACAGGCGGCCTGCCTAGGCCACCACAGACACAGGCCATTCTTCCTTTGGAGGGTGCTGGTGGTGTCAGGGCCAGGCTGCATGTGTTTGGAGGGTAGGCTTCAGAATGGTCACTGTGCAGGTTCCGTTTTCTCAGTTTCCTTGTGTTGTGTTGTTTCCAGGACAATGCTATGGTGGTGGGCTTGATAGAGACTGTTGACACTGTCATGGGCCACATCTCTTCCAGCCTGGTCACCAACGAGCCCCAGGTCACCATCATAGGCTCCTCTTCCATGGCAGGTAGTTGTCAGCTGGGTGTGGGATGGGGCCTTTGGTGCAGGGGCTGGGGATTCAGGAAGGCAGCTGGCCTGTGAGGTTTGCTCTGACGGCCCCGTGCTCACCTACACACGCCTGCACGTGCACATCTGCATGGATGCACACATACACTTGCACGTGCGCACGCACAGTATACACACACACACACAGGTGCCCACACACTTGCACAAAGGTGCAAACACGTGCAGGTGTGCACTCACACAGGTGCACACACACGTAGCAGTAAACACACCATCAGCTCAGACCTCTCTGCTTTCCTAAACTATGTTGCCCTTACGCAAAATTACACTTTGGAGGGGCAGTGAGATTGGGGCACAGGTGCTCAGCTGTGATGTGGACGCAAAGTCACAGAAGCATTTGATTGTGACTTGGGAGCCAGAATGAGCTCATGTGACAGTTCTTCTGCTTAGAACAAGAGTCAAAAAGCAGCAGCTCCTTTGGGTGCCTGTAGAATAAAAGGTGCAGAGTCAGGTTTCCGAGGGCCGGCTGGAGGCTTGGTCTAAACCTGTTTTTCCGAGGTAATTGGTGTGTAGTCCCACACATGGCCCCTCCATTTGAAAAGCCTTATCTCAGGAGCGTTGCACTGCTAATACTCCAGCACAAGAACCAAACTCTGGGACACAGGCCGAATGTAGGTTAGTTTTAGTGAACACTTGTCGGCTGAGACAGTCAATCTGTACATGACACTGGTGGCTGGAAGGTCAGCATCTCCAGCAACTTCTTCCTCCTGTGTGTCAGGAGGAAGCCCTGAGAGCTGATGGGCTGCCGGAGGGAAGGAGGGGTCGCCTCAGGCCACAAGCCCCTCCAGCGTGTGGGTCTGATGGTTGTGTCAGCCATACAGTGGAAATGACTTCCCTGGACTCTTATTTTTTCTTAGGTTGTCATTGTCTAGAGGTAATTACACTGCCCAGGGGAGCTTGTTCTGTTAACAAAAGCAGAAGCAGATGGGGTTTTACAGCCTAATTTCCTGCGCTGTGGAGCTTACTGACTGGCTTCTTGTCTTTGGCTTGTTCTCAGAGTTTTCTGTGGCCAAACTCCTACCCGAGACCATAAATTCCTCCCACTACCGCTTCCCAGCCCAGGGGCAGAGCTACATCAAGGTTCCCCATGACGCTTTCCGCAGCCAAGGTGAGTGCTGCTGCTGAGCTACCCCAGGACCCCCGGGACTCAGCTGTCTCAGGTGTGGCCCTTGTGGATATGCTGTCAGCTGTTATCTGGTGGAGGACTACCCTGGAGCCTGCTCGCCTGTTCCTGCAGGAGTGGCTCTGGGCCAACATTTCTCAGGGTGTCCTGGGAAGCGCCTGAGATCTCACTCAAAATGCTGATTCCAAGTGTACCCCAGCCTGGTGAACTGGAACTGGGAAGGCTGGGAATGTGCATTTGGACAGGCTCTCTGGGTGATTCTGGTTCACTGTGAAGGACACCTGTGTCCTCCCAGATTTGCACAGTGATGCGTCAGCAAAATGTGAAGAGATGTGGCCACCTTACCCACCCCGTGCAGGGTGGCCTCAGGCTAGGTGAGGGGTTTGTCTGTCCAGGGGTCCAGGTTCTACTTACATCTCAGGGGGCTCAGGCAGCCGTGGCCATTTCTGCTGTGGTGACAGTCCCCTCTGGTCCCTTGAAAAGTGAATGCGTCCACAGGCTTGTCCCTCAGGCAGCCTGAGGAGAGTCTTTGATTCTCAGCTCCTGACAATCTGGCCAGATGATGTGTGATTCCCAGAGTTCTGCCTTAGAGACTGGGTACCAAGGGCAGCCTGGGTGGTGTAGGGTCACGGTTTCTCCTCGCCAGCAAGGAGTTGTCACCTGTGTGAAAAGTGCCTGGAGATGTCAAATGACACTCCTGACACATGGGGGGAACCCCAGAACGGGGGGTGTCTGGAGAAGATGCTAAAGTCTGCCAGCTGCACACATGATCTTTGGTCACCTCGTACCACTCAGCTCGGCTGCATGATCTAGAAATCCATGGTTTTTCACACTTAGCAGGGTGGCAGCAGAACTTATTGGTCACAAGGACCAACTGGTGGCTGTAATTCTTGGTTCAGCCAGTTGCTTGTTGTTACTGAACCTGCCTATGTTACAGTCTCCTCATCTATAAAACAGGGATAATGTTAGTACTGGACTCATGATATTGTTTCGGGAATTGAGTGAGCAAAGCCCAACTACCTGGCACACTGTGAGAGTGATATGATGCTAAGTACATTCCTGAAATTCTAACGTGTTCACGAATATCCCCGCCGAACTCCAGAAGCCAGTTCACCCCCTCCTTCCCCAAGCGTCCTCTGCTAAGCTAGTGGGGACACAGCACAGAACATGATTCCTGTTTCAAAGCCATCAGATAGCAGAGGTGGGATATAGTGGAAAGACAGGAAGGACACCTGTGTGGTCACCACCACTTGTAAATCCCGCACCCGCTGCCTCGCTCAGGTGTTTACGGGGCTGCAAATGCTCACATGACAACAGCAGAGGGGACATGCTCACCCAGAGGACAAGGCTGGACACTGGCGCTGGGTGGCAGATTGCGGGGCCTCTTGCCTTGAGAACCTGTAGCATTCCGGGCGAGGCAGGCTCTCCCAGGAGCCGCAGCATCTGCGTGTCTGGAGTCAGTTCAGGGGAGGTGCGGGTGGTCACTGCCACGGCTGCGTCCAGAGCTGCCGGGTCACAGAGCTGCTCAGGCTCACAGAGAAGCCCTCACTGCCCCCAGGAGCCCCCTGGTTGGAGTATGAGGGGTGGGGCCAGTGGGCTTGGCTGGGGCGGTTCGCTGGAGGCTGACAGGTGTTCGGCCCCTTTTCTTCCCTAGCCTGGGTCACCATCGTGGGCCTTCTCTACCACAGGATGCATGATTACCTGGACAACATCCTGCCCGCCAAGACCACGTGAGTGTCTCGGGGTCACACAGCGGGGTCACAGTGGGTCACGGCGGGGAGGAGGTTCAGCGGGCTGACAGGCAGTGGCCTGGGGACCGCGTCGGCAGCCAAGGACCTGTGCCTTCAGCGCCTGAGCGCTGCTGCCCACCGTGTGCTTCGGCCGAGGGTAGGGGGCCGGGAGGGCTGCAGGCCATGGCTGAACCCTGGACTGGGACGGGGGTGGGAGAAGTGTTTCTGACCTGCTCGCTGCACCCCCTGCCCATGCGCTCCTCCGTGTTGGCCCCTTTCCGAGCAGGGCTCTCTGCGGAGACCTGGCGGCTCCGGGGGCTCAGGACCCGGCCGTTTGGGTGCCTCAGGTTCCAAAAGGACAACAGCCTCGTGCCCGAACATGGGCGTGGAAACTCAGGGAGAGCTGTGATTGTCCCACTTGGATCCTGTGCCCATCCTGGCTCCCCAAATCACGGTGGCCAGAGCACCCTGCTCTGTCATTGGCTAGGTCTGCTCACGTGGCTCTGTGGACACTGGTTGGGGGGGGGGCTGTGATTGGCCCGTTTGGGTCATGTGCCCATCTGGCCTCGCTCATTGTGGTGGCCCCATCACCTTGGTCTCTCACTGGCCGGGTCAGCTCCTGGCCCTTGCGGCCTCACGCTGGGTCAGCTCACCCAGACCACGGGGAGAGGCTGGTCCTCGGAGGGGAAGGGCTCCTCTCTGCCCCTGTCACGGGATCCCCCTTCCCTGGCTGGGCAGGGCCCCTCTTCTAATGCCCTAATGCCTGAACCCGTGAAGGCTGCTGGGTGCAGGTGCCCCTCTTGCCCTGCGCGGTGGGCTCTGGGTGCTGCCATCTGCTGGGGCGATGGAAGCAGCAGCCCTCTAAGCTGCCTCCAGATAAAGGATGGGTTACAAGTGGCTTGTAGTGTGCAGATAGTTGAGCCCGACAGCATGTCCCTAGGGCAGCCCATGCCCCATCACCCAGATGGTCACAGCCTCTGGGGAGACGGTGGGAAGATGATAGCCACGATGTTGCTGCGGACGGGGTCAGTTGCCCCAGGAGAGCCTGCACTTGGACAGGTGTCCTTATAACCAAAGAAAAGGAACCCGTCACTAACTGTGTGAGTTCCAGAATTCTTTTGGAGAATTGTCAAAGGGAAATGCCATCATCATCACAAGCTAGACAGGCTTTCCCACAAAGGGCCAGATAGTAAATATTTTCGTCTTTATGGGCCATAATATCTGTGTCAAAACTATTCATTCTTCCCTGGGAATGTGAAAGCAACCTCAGATGATACATAAAGGAATGGAAGGGGCTGTGTGCCAATAAAGCTTTATTTATGAGACCACCAGGCAGCCACCCGGGCCTGCATTTGCACATCCTCCTGCTAGATGCCCTGTTATGTCAGCACTAGCTGGAATGGATGGGGGAAGAGGCTCATCGTGGTGAGCCTGCTGATGTATCCTGCTTTGGGGAGTCCAGGGATGTGCTTGAAGCTTGGCAAATAGGACATCCCTCCATCTCAGGGCCTTTTAGCCTCACCTCCCTGCTGTCCTCACTGCCTCAGGTGCCCACAGGGAAGGCTCTCACTCAGGAGGCTCAGAATCTGTGCTGCCATGACCTGGGTCACCGTGGTCTGCTCCTCTTGTCCCTGCAAGTTATGGGCTCTGAGACTCAGACTCTCACAGGCATATGGGCCCCCCTCACAGCCCTCTACCTAGCATGAACACCCATTGACATGCTCAGTTGGTTTCCCAAAGTCAAAACAGAAATATTTTACAATGATGAGAATGTATTTTTCTTGTGTGAAATCATCAGCTTGGGTGAAGTTCTAAGGTCAACACTTAATGCAAAGGTGTCTTATTATCAAAATTAACCTTGAAAAATAATCATCCAAATAGCTCATCAAGCACAGTCCCTATATGTGTTGTGTTCTCTCCTGTGGCATTTGGACTGGGACAGAATTGACCAACAGTGTTGTAATTAGCAGCACAGAATTGGGTGCTGGGCACCTGGCCTTCTTCTCCCAGGGGGGCCCTTATCAGTGGTGTGAACCTGGGCAGTGCCTGGCTCTGTTTGGCAGTGTGCTCCCCTCTGGATTAGCGATGATGATGGTACTGAAGTGTGAGGCTGTCATGAGCACTAAGTGAGTTAACTGTTTAAACAAAGCTTGGTGCTATTACCACCTCATAAGATGATTGGGCATTCTTGCCATATTGACTGTAAGATAATTATCAAATTCCATGCACAGTTAGGAGTAGATGAGTAGATGAGTAGAATCAGCAGATAGCATGCTGGTGTTCCTGCTCAGCTACACAGCTGAGTCCCTTCCCTTTCATGCGCTGTAACCTTCATGCATTTGTGGTTTTTGTAAGAATGAAAGGTGCAGTGGGGTTTAATGTCCTCTCAGTCCCCCTTTGGGGTGGGGTGGAGTCAGTGCATGAGTTTAGTGCATGAAGATGGGGGTCAGGGATGGGGTCTCCATCTTTACAGCCAAGCCTTGGGTGGGCCACGCCAGGAGCCCAAGCAATCACTGCCAGGGGCAGTGTCTGAGTGTCCTCAGGTCCTAGGGGGCACTTAACCAGTCCCTGCTATACCACCTGCACACAGAGGCTCTCAACGGCCCCGTCATGATGAGGACTGCTCAGCTCTTACTGATGGTCATGCTGTGCCAGGCAAGCAACTGGGAATCCAAGCTGGGGAGGGAGTCTAGAGATGCTCCAGGTCTCAGTGTCTTATTGGCAGACTCACATGTGCTTCAGACGAGTAAGTTCCCACAGGTTTTGGCTTGGCTTCCTTCCCTGCACTTGATCGTCTCTGTAGAGTAATGCCAGCCAATCGGTACAGAAGGAATGGCAGGATCAGAAGGACACCATCTTGCAGCCCTACGTGTAGGTACCTATCAGGCAAAGGTCACCCCAAAGGGGGACTGAGAGGACATTAAATCCTTTCATTCATTGGGCGTTCATTCCCTTCAGCCAGCTGGCCACTCTAGACATCAACAATGGGATGTGATGTCTTATGTCCCCTGATGTGATATGGTGGGAGGGAGTTAATGAGGCCCTTGGAATAATCCTACCCCAACACTTGGTCTGAAGCTCCTCATGAGGAACCAGCAAATGTAAAGGGCCATTTTGCAAAGTGTGGCTGGCACTGCTGAATGCCCATGGCATGATGGAGAAAGAGCTGTGGGCCTGCAAGGATGATCTCCTTAGCAGATGCATGGGCCTCATCGGGACCAGCAGAGCTCTGAGGCAACAGGTGGGGATTGGACATGGCATCACAATACTGAAGCAGTGTCTGATGGTGCTGTGGTATGGTGGGGGCTGTCTCTAGAGTTAAAAGGTACTTGCTGAAGTACTCAGGGGGGGAGAGGTGCCATGAGTGCTTCCTCGGGGCTCAGCAGGAGTGTGTGTGTATGAGCCTGCCAGTCGCAGCAAATGTGACAGAATGGTAGGGGATAGGGATCTAGGTGAGGAGTGAGTGTCCACTGTCCTCTTTCTAGCAAATTTTCTGTAGGTTTGAGAAGGAGAGGGGCTTGAGTTTAGTTATTAGGTAAAACTAGTCAAGGGAGAAGGAGGCTCGTATACCCAGCCCCCAGAGACCGGGTTAGGTGTTATGAAGGTGGCTGTGTGGACACAAGCACGGGCAGAGGGAGAATCCTGCACCAGGCTTTGGGGAGCAAGTGGGAGACAAGTGAGGTCCTGATGAGACAAGACAGCAGCAGAGGGCCAGGCGGCCTGTGTGGGCCCAGTGACTCCACATTTCAGGCATCCGAGAGCAGTTTTCCCAAGTCAAAATTCATGCCAACAGACGTTTGCTGAATACTGACTGCGGGGCTAGGACTGCGGGGCAGCGAGCAGGGCACGACTTCAGACAGGTGCTCATCCGTGGAGTCATACAAGCACTGCACACATGTGCCAGGCCCTGAGCTTGGGCTTCCTTGAATCCTGTACCGCATCTTGGCCCTGAGTATCACTTTGACCTTGTAACTGTGTGAGGCAAGGACCGTGTATGTCAGGCAGGGTTCCTTTGATTGGGTTGTACGTGTCGAAAACGTGGCTTAAAGTGTCTTCATGAGAGGGCACTTGGATCATGTAAGCTGCAGGGTATACAGGCACAGTGGCTTCAGGGGCGGCTTGATCCAGTGCCCAGCTGCTGTCACTCAGCTCTGTCTCTCTTCTTCCCTGGATGGGCTCCTTTCCTAGTTCATCTCTCCACTCATGGCTGTAAGCCCCTGCCAGGGCCTCCTCCTGCAGGGCAGACACGTAGCAGAGAGATATGAGGGTCCCTGACCCAGCATTTTCTATCTGAGTCCTTTTGCGTCTCCTTGGACCTTCCCAGATCACATACTCACCTCTGGACAATCACCATGGCCCGAGGGAGGCCGTGCGCTCCAGGTCCAGACCTGGACAGCAGGGCTTACTCCCCAGCCAGAAGTGAGGCAGGGGACAGTCACGTGGAGGAAAGTGTGGGCCTTTCTCAGGAGAGTGAATGCACACCGGGTGGCAGAACAGCAGGTGCTCACCACACTAGCATCATCACAGCATTTTATAAACAGGAGGTTAAAGTTCAGACGGGGTGAGTCCCTCACCCAAGGTCACACACGCGGCTGAGCAGGTGAGATTGCTAAGAGTCACACGTGGTGCCTTGATCCTTCTGTTCTTCAAACTCCCTGAGCCATGACTTCTGCTAAATTATCGACTCGGTGAGGTCAAGGGCCCCAGGTTGCCTGGGAAGCTGGCATGCAGCCCAGTGATGGAGTCCAGGCAGCACCAGGGGTAGATCCCCCTGTGGGTGCCAGCATCCAACCTTAGAGAGCAGCGTGTACCCCACAAAAGTTCCATCCAAGGAGGATTTCAGTCTCAAAAATCTCAGCCTTAACATGAAGTTCCAAGTCCTGGTTCTGGCTGCTGCCCCTCCCCACGTCCCCTTTTGTAATGATGTTTCTTTCATTTCCAAGGATTGCAGAGGCAGCAAATTACAAAAGCCACACACTGTCTGCAGTCAGCTACCTGATTTCTCTGGAGGTGTCCCCGCCGCCCGTGCTCTCCCAGAACCTGTCAGGAGCTCCTCTGGTGACGGTCCAGCTCAGGCACAGACTGGTGAGTGAAAGCGCACGCGCCCTCACTTCCCTGCTTCAGTGTCACATAGAGGAAGCCAAGGGACCCGGGGCTGGAGAAGAAACCTCAGATGGCGTGGTGCTGGCCCTTCTGTCTCCTTGAGGCCTTTCGAGGGGACAGTTCTCACGCAGCCGCGGGAAGTCCCTCCGACGGCACGGGGTTGGCCGTGCAGGGTTGGCATTGGGTTTCGGAAAGGCTTTCGCAGATGTGTGTGTGCGTGTTTCTGCTTCACGTGAGTGTCTTTCCTGGGGGGGGGGGGGTGCGGCGGCCAGCTCTCACCCACCCCGAGCATAGCCATTAGCGACGTGGAGTGCTGTGTCCTCCACAGGAAGCACACTTTGCAGCTGAGGGTAGGTCACGTCTACACTGTTCTGATTGATAAGTTCTTGGTCCTGCTGGATCGTGACTGGAATTCTGTCCGTATTTCCTGCATTGCTGCCCGTGGCCAAGAATGACAGGTACACCAGGGCACGGATATGCTCTGTCCTTTAAACAACACACAGCTTCTCTTGTGCCAGTATGTGCCCTACTACAGTGTTGATTCAGCCCTGAACGCCACGCTCCTCCAGGCATTTATTTGAGAACTCCCTGGGGGTTTGGTCGTTGGAGTCATGCTGAAGATATTTCGCTCCAGGATTTTCCATTTCGTTTCATCCATCCCATCCCATCCCACCCTCTAACCTCAACCAAAGACCCCTGCGTACCAGGTTCAGGGCTCCTCTCACTTGCCCGTGAGGAGGTGCGCTTTCATCCCCTCTCTCTGCTGGGCCTTTCCTACCCACTTGCACACACAGTCCCGGCCCCAGAATGCCTTGCCACACAGCATCTCTCTCTCTCTCTCTTTAAAAAAAAAATCACAAACCATGAAAACGATTTTCAGTTATTGTAAAATATACATACGATTTGCCATCTTAGCCATTCTCAAGTGCAGAGTCCAAGGTCACAAAGCACGTTCATGCTGCTGTGCAGCTGTGAGCACAGCCGTCCATCCCCAGACTTGCCCCTGCCTCGGCGCCCACAGTCTGCTCTCTGCCACCTTGAATTTGCCTCCTCTGGGGACCTCATGTGAGTGGAATCCTACACTTCATGTCCCTCTGGTTCTGGCTGATTTCACACAGCCCCGTGTCCTCATGGCCTGTCCACATTGTTGCAGGTGCCAGAGTTTCCTCCGTGGAAGGCTGAATAACGCTCTGTCTTCGTGTACATGAACTGTGCGTGTTCTGTACCCACCCGCCATGTGTGGATACTGGGTTGCCCCCACCTCCATCAGCAGGGCTGCAGTGAACCTGGGCATGCGGGGATCGCTCCCAGACCCTGTGTTCAGTCTCTCTGGGTGTGGGCCAAGCGGTGGTGCTGCCAGGTCACAAGTCCTAGAGGACACTGCTCCTGCCCTCTTTGCATGAAAGCTGCCCTCCTGAGTGCAGAAATGCTCAGAGTGTCCAGAGAGCTTTGGCCCAGCCAGCTCAGGGTTGTTGCCAGTGTGCATAGTCTTTGACATATGGGCAGCACGGGGCCCCATGGAAGCCCGGGCCCCCTCGGCCCCCCTTGGCCCCCTGCCCCTACCTCACTGCTTCCAGGACCCATTCCTCTTGGGGTGCCACCCCTGTACCTGGTGACCTGTCTCCAGTGTCACCTCCTCTACATCCTAACACCACCGCATGTGTATTTACTTCTTTGAATTCACAGAAATGCTGAGATGTCAGTGTTACTGTGTACACATGTCACTGAGGACACAACCCCACAGTGGCCCCAGGGCCTTGACACAAAGCCCCTGCTCTGGCAGGTTTCCGAGCTACAAGTGCCCCGCAGGGCACACTTCCCCTAGGCCTGCCCCTCCTCTGTGCTCCTGGCCACCACTCTGCTGCTGCCCTTCCCTCTGGGTCTGAGCCCTCGTGCCACCGTGGGTTCCTGTGTCTGTGTGCCATGTGGGACCTGCTGTGACCTTGTCAGACTGTCCCCTCCCTGGCTCAGAGTCCTTATTCTTACTTAGCTCTGCTGGCCAGGGGCTTCCTGACCTCTGCCTCACTCCATCCCATCCACATGCCCAGACTGACCTTCCAGAAGCTCAGACCAGATGACCCTACTCGCCTATTTAGAATCTTCCAAGTTTCTCTTAAGAATCTAAGCTCTGGGCCTCAGGGGCGGATCTCTGGCCACGCTTTCCAGTCTCATTTCTGGTGTCAACCTGTCCCTCCAGTGAAGTGGAAGTTCTGGTCTCGGTGTCGGGGCATGCCCTCCTCCTGTCTCCAGACAGACCCCTGCGGGAGCCCTCTAAACCCTCCCAGCACCATGACAGAGGACTGTGCATCGCTACCCTGGAGCTGGCCCGTGGCATTCTTGAGCAGCTGCCCTGGGCCTGTTTGGAACCACTGATCCCTTCTTTGCAGTGCCTGGCGTTGAACTTTGGTGCAGGGCAGCAGCTCAGTACAGCCTGGTGGGTGAAGGCTGCACTGCAAGCTGGTGACCCCAAGTGAGTAGCCTTGTTCTCGAGCTGTGCTGTCGTCTGCATTGCTCACGGTGTTCTTTGCACGGAGAGAATGCTCACCCGTGGGGTGGAGGTCCTGCCACAGTGGGAACGCTGCTGCCATGCAGGAGGATGAGCCCAGAGGCTGTGGAGGTTTGATGCGGTGCAAGATAGAGACGTTTGTAGTGCTTCTGTGTTGAGGGTATTATCATGTGGCCCAGAGATACTTCGAGTCTACAATCAAGCGCTTATAAATGCAGAGAAGGTCTGTTTTGAAAGACTCTGGAACCTTCATGTGTTTGAGGTTGAGGCTACTCTAGTGAAGGTGGAGACCAGGAATCACAGCGGGTTTCGGGGCCCAGACTGGGCTTGGGGCTGAGGGGTGCCGGCTAGCAGGAGTGCGGGGACGCCGTCCTGAAGCCAGGGTGGGAGGCAGAGCAGGACGGTGAAGGACCCACACCTCGGGGGTGCCGATGAGGAAGCCATGGAGCTCAGGTGCTAGGCTTTGTGGCGTCCAGGCACCCAGTGAGTTCACATGGACACATGTACCCACACACACAGCTCCCATACCCACCGCTGTTGTGTGGTCAGGCTGGCATGAGCCCTGGAACTTGCAGAGAGGGGAGAGAATTTGTCCTGTTTATCAGGGCTCCTTCCTTACCGGGGTGCTGCCCCGCCCCCGCCCCTCTGCCTGCGTCCTACCGTGCAGTCCCACCCCTCCTGCCCTTCCCCTCTTTCAGAACGGGGCTGACCCACGGCCCAACCCCACAGACCCCTCCTCACCAGTGCCCACAGGCAGCAAGGAGGTAAGCTGGATCACTGCGTATCGTTAGATTGTGGTGCTGACGTTTGTGCATTCCTGGGGGAGCCTGCGCATGAGGGGCTTGGGCCTGAGACCCTCCCGTCACACCCCTTCTGTGCAGCACCCTCCTCTGAGATGCCACCTGATCCAAACTGTACTTTTGGAGGAAGGTTCATTCAAGGGTTTTCCCAGAGAGACTTTTCAACCAATGAGACAAAAACCGAAACATTACCCCGGGTGAGCAGGCCCCGCCAGCTGGTACTTCTACTCGGCTAACTTCTGTGAGATGTTGTGCCATCAGTCTCCTGCATGGCACAGGATTCCTGCACTCGGAGGGATAATCTCAGTGCTGCCTTGGGAAACAGCTGGGTCGGTTACTGGTCCAGAACAAAGCAAAACTGAAAACACAGAGCCCACCTCCCTGATATTGAGGGGTTTTGCTTTGGGGTCCTCGTGTGTGTTGTGGTCCCATATGGGCCTGCGGGTGGGGACCCGGCTCAGACAGACGAGGCAGCCAGTGTGGCCGGGAGCCTCTCTGAGTCTTGTTCGGTGTCGCTGTGACTGAGGCTGGAGTTGCATGTGCGTGTTAGAGTCTGGGGTCCACACCCCACTGTGGTGTTTACTTCCTTCCCTGGTAATCCAGTCAGCCTCTGCCCTGCGGCCCACCCCCGCTGTGCCGATCTGCAGCCCCTGGTGCCTCAGTGGATGTGCTCCTCTGGGTGTCCCGTCCAACTCTAGGGAGACTGCCAAACTGCAACAGCTCAGACTCCGTGGCCAGGCCGCTGGTTGGAGCCTGTCAAGGGGGATGGGAGCACAAGCAGATACACACCACATGGGAGATGTCCCTGAGGACCGAGTGCACAGCTCTCGGATGGAGGTGCCGCCGTTTTTGACTAAATGTGGGTTGGAATAATGGTGTTCTTGTCGGCCAGCATTGCTCACCGCACTTAATCAGAATCCTAATCTGTAGCTCAGGATCGAACTGTCACCTTTCCCTGGTCAGTGATGGCGAAAGGCAAGGCTAGAGAGAAGTAGATTCTCTGGAAACTTTGAAAGTCAGGAAAGCAAGATAAGTACCTCAAAGAGCTACGTGCTGCCAGTTTTTATTGCTGTTGTCTAAAATTCACTCATCAAATGGGCTTTCACCCCATCTGACTGTCTATCCCAAGGACAGACCACGGGTCAGGATTGTCCTGATGCTTGGAAGGGATTGAGTCCCGTGACGGGATGAGTGGTGTTCCGGTGGCAGGACTCTGAGATCTGGCACAAAGGGATGGTCTGCCCCTTGGTGTCCTGACATTACCCCTGGTGCAGCGTCCACGATTGGAGCACAGACTGTGCTCTGGCTGTCCGTGGTGAGTTGGCCAGGTCGCCCAGGCTCAGTGCCTGCCATCCTTGTGTGCGGCGACCAGAACGTCCATACCCCCCGAGCCAGAAGCCCGTGCTGGTCTGGGATAAGAGCATGGAATATTGGTGGCCGTGAAACAACTCCAGGGTGAAACCATTATGGGTAAACCTGAAGGTATGCTGGTCCTCTGAGAGGCTCATGTGTTGGTTCCATAGAAACCAGCTCCGTGATGTCGGCTGAGCGACCAGCCTGTCTGTGCCTCCCCTTCGTCATAAGTGATAATAAACACAGGCTGATAATCCGCACCCCCAGGGCCAGTTAGCTCTTGTTCTGCCCTGGTCTTCTGTGCAGAAACAGAGGTAGCCTCGGCTAACTTTCAGGATACCTCATAGCTCACAGCACCGAGGGCCTCAGCCAGAGGCCCTGCGGCGGTTTTGTTACTTCAGCCTCATGAGGGGTGATGCCCTGTGCTCTGTGCCCATGTCTCCAATCCAAACACAAAGCCCCAGGAGGGAGAGGGAGAGACTGTGGCTAGTAGGTGGCAGGGATGTGGGTGTCGCTCCCCCAAGAGCGACCACGACTCGTGGTGCAGTGTCAGTCTGCAGGAGGTGGGTAAGTGGGCAGGAGGCCCGCATGCCAGCACTAATGCCCGTGTGCACTTGACAGCTGCCCCATCCGGTGTGCAGGCTGTGGGGCACACATACAGAAGAGTGACAGATTCTGGTGTTGAATGAACAAAGTGGAGTTTCTTAGAGACAAGGAAGAGCACTCATGTGAGGACCACCGCCCAGGATGCATCAAAGAAGAGAGCTGAGGCAGGGATGTTTAATACGGGGCAGTGTGTGCTTCTGTGGCTTCAGAAGTCACAAAGTGGTGACTGCGGACATTCCAGAAAATAACAAACTTGACCTTGTGCTTTTAGCGCATGCAAGTTTGCAGGCCTCGGAGGGATGGGAGCTTCAGCAGATTTTACTCCACTTTGATGTGTTTCTTGGGGGTTATTTGTTCATGATATAGATGTACAGCGAGTGCTCAGGGCAGAAATGGAGCCCCTGCTCTGAGGGGTGGGAAGCCCTTCTGACCTGGGAGCACAGGCACGGGGCCCAGCTGGAAACACGGAAGGTTTCCTTGCTCATGAGCAGCCAGATTGCCCTGAGTGTCGGAGACGTCCTGGGCTCGTGGATGGAGGCTTTCTTCCTGAGCGTGGGGCCCTGGGCGCCTTCAGGAGCTGGGACGTCCAGGGCCCACGGCCGTGAGAACGTGGCGCTGGGGGCCTCTGCCTTGGTCCTGCGGCTCACGCTGTGGGATTTGGCTTCCTTGGGGTATTGCCACAACTTGTGATTTTGTGAAGAGAAGCCATAAATCTGGCTTTTAAATTATATCTCTGCGTTTGTATTGTTGGCAGCTAATTCGCATTCGCCTTTGACATTGTCAACTGAAATATACCTGTGGGTTGAAGTTCAGCCAGTAGGTCACCACTTTGTAAGCTCTATTTTTTCCTTAGCTTTTTATTTGAAATGATTTTAAACTTACAGAGAAATTGCAGGACAGTAGACTTTCAGGTACCACTCATCTACTTCACCCCAATGCTACTGTTTTAAAGTATAATTGTTGAAGCCTGGAAATGGTGATATTATCTCACCATAGACAGGCTTTGGATTTTGTCAGTTTACCCACTTAGGGCATTTTCCTGTTGAGGATCTGGCTCTTGGGAGCTCCTCCAGCCCGTGGTGGGTCTGCAGCTTCTTTGCCTTCGTGACCTGGTCACCTTGTGGAGCATCCCTCAATTTGGAACAGTGTGATGTCTGCTTAGGATTAGGTTGAGGTTATGGGTCTTTGACAAGGAAAATACAGAAGTGGAATCGGCCCTTTCTTACTATGTCTTGTTAGCCTGTATCAGTTTCCTGTGGCTTCTGTAACAAGGCACCACAGCTGGGGTGGCTGAGACAGCAGAGGTGTATGCTCCCCTATTCCTGGAGGCATGGGGTCCCTGTCCCAGACAAGGTGCTCTGCAGGGTCCAGGTGCACTGTTGAGGTCCAGGTGTGCTGTGGGGTCCAGGGGTGGCACTGGGTCCAGGTCCAGGTGCAGCATGGGGTTGAGGTCCAGATGTGGCACGGGGTCCAGGTACGGCGCAGGGTCCTAGTCCCAGGGTGGCAGGTTGTCTCCTCCCTAGGCCTCCCCTGGGCTGCAGGTGCTGTCTTCTGGCTGCGTCCTCAGGGTTTGTGCCCCATGTGCATCTTCGTCCTGCCCTGTTCTCCGCAGGGACTCAGTCTGTGGGACAGACCCACCTGGTGACCCCACTTCACCTGTCACTTCCACACACAGTCACATCCCACAGTGCGGGGCTCAGGGGCCCCTGTGTGGGTTTGGAGGGACACAGTTCAGCCACGACACAGGCAGTACGAATGGTCCCCGTCATTGCTTGGCTGGGGTGGTGGCTGCTAGGTTTATCCCCTGTGAACTTATGGTTCCTTTTGCAAATTATAAGTCTCTTGTGGAGGGGAGCACAAAACCCCACAGCTCCTTGGTCTCATCATATTTTCACCATGAATTTTACCTCCCTTGGCATTACTGCTTGCAGGTTGGCACTGTACTGTATGTCCAGAGGCGATTTTCCATTTCCGTTGTTGCTTCTGTGCTTAAGTGGGTTCTGTTAGAAGGACAACTTGCTATTTGTGTGCTCAATTACTTATTTATATCAACATGACTCAAGAAGACTTATTTTATTCCATAGGTTGTAAACCAGTGCTACCATATGTATTTTGTTGCTCAGATTATCCCAGCTTTGACCATTCGGAGCCTTTTCCAGTTGGCTTCTGGGTCCTTTGAGATGCCCCTTTATGCTGGAGTCCTTTCTTCCTTTCTGGCATAACAGGTATTCTAGGTTTGTGGGAGCAACCATTGCTCAAGGAGCCCTGGTTCATTCTGTTGGGGAGTGATGTTTACCAGGGTCCAGATGCTGGGTGCAAGCGTACTCGCCAGAGGATGGTCTTTGTTCACATTCTTTTTGTTGTAAGCCATACGCCATGCAGTTAAAATAGTTTTACAGAGTTAGCTGGGCTGGTTTTCTTCCCTTCTGAGTGGCTTTATGATTCCCTGATGATACAGTGATATTTGCCTGTGCCCCCATTCTGGTCAGTCTCAGTGACTGACTTATTTGGGGGTATGTGATGGTAACACTGCACGGTCGTAGGGTGAGATGAGTCCTGCCCTGCTCCGTCTGCACCTCTGCGCTTTTGCCGCCTCCCCACCTATACTCTGGAGGTAAGCAGCCCCCCCCCCCAACTTCTGGCTCATCCTTCTCTATTCCTTTAGTGCGGAGTGAATGGACCCGTGTGTTTTCTCACTGCTCCTGCTCCCATGAAGGGGAGCATGCAATAGAAACTCTTCTACATGTTGCAATTTTTGCTTCATGGGGAATCCTGGAAATTGCTGTAAGCCACCTCTTTTACAGCTGCGTAGTATTCCACTGTGTGGCTTTCTTCAACCATCTTGGGGTCGGTTTGGCTCCTCTGCTGCATCTAGGCATTTGTGCGGTAAAGGAACCTGCCCCTTCCTTTGGGGAGTGGCCAGGCCTTTTGCGAATGAGCCCTCTCAGGCCTGCCCCTTCCCTCCCTTGTTGCTGCCCTTTGGCAGCATTCAGGGATGGTGGAGTGACAGACTTCAGAGAGAAGGTGGAGATACTTGGTCTCTACAAGTCAGCACTCTGAGATGAGCGCTTCTGGCCCAGTTCCATCCCCTCCACCTCTCTTGAGATCCACATGTGTGTTTAATTCACCTTTGAAGATGTGAGTGACATTATGAACTGTCAACCCCAGGTAGTAAGGAACGGATGGTCAATATCTCACCATGGTTTGGGGAGCGGTGAAGCCTAGAATTAGCTGCCCCTGAAGGAGAGGCTGGGAAGCAGTGGGTGTGGACGGCTCTGCTGGGCTGCGTGGGCCTGGGCTCAGTGTGACCTGGGTCCTGGTAGATGTCAGAGGGGGGAGTGGCTTCCAGGGAGATTGAAAGCCACTGGGGCACCACTCAAGATGCTACATGCAAGAAACTAAGGAGAGAGTATTTGGAGAGGCACAAAGGTGTCTCTTTGTTCTAGAAGGCTCGGGGCAGGGGCTTTGTGATGTTTCTTGCTGGCCCGTGACAGTCTCTTGCCACAGTAGCATCAGGATGGACCCAGAAGGCAGTGTGAGTGAGCATGGAGCAGGGCCAGCCTTCCTCAGACTCTTCCCGCATCCCGCAGCATTCAGCGCTCCGGCTCTGCTGGTCTGGATCTGGTGCCCTGGGCAGCAGTGCTGGTGTTCCACAGGCGTCTGCGTTTGTGTCTGCTGTGAAGTTAGAAGGTGCCAGTTTCAAAACCAGAGAAAAAGAAAGGGTGTATTAAAATGCAGTCCCTGTTTTAATGGTTGGTTACTGTAGTTATTTTTAAAAGAGAAAGATTTTGAGCAAAGAATCCCATCTTGAGGAGGGGCAGAGAGGAATTTTTATCATACCCAAAGAGGATGCTAATTGAGGCTTGTCTTCGCCAAGCGTTCTCTAGGGTTTTGGGGCTTTTTCTTTTGAAGGTTGCTTTTGCATTTCTGAGGATGTTTTTGGAGGCAGGCTTTTTTGAATTAAAATGATTCATCTGATGGGAAGCATTTTTCAAGGCCTTCACCCACAGGCTGTGTGGGGTGAGCAGAGAAGAAACACGGGGTGTGCAGACTGTCTCCCCGACTCCGCAGGGGAGGCGGGGGAGGCGTGGTGCGGAGGCTGCAGCATGTTTATTCCAACGTCGGGACCAAGGCCTGAGGCCCAGGGTTGAGGCACAGAATGCGGTGTGGACTCAGAGGGCTCTCCAAGGGACAGTGGTAGCTGGCCCAGCCCAGGCCTATCTTGGAAGTCCCTTAGAGGACAGCTCATTAACCACTCCCCTCCGCCCTGCTCAGGGTGCTCAGTCTGTAGCCCAGTGCACCTCGGGGTGCTGCTGGTTACTCTGGATGGTCCTGCTGCAGAGGACAGGTGGGAACAGGAGGCTGGCAAGCCCCGGCTGTGTTCAGACCCCGGGCTCTGGAGCGTGCACAATGAGGACCCGGCGGGGGTGGGGGGTGCGCATGCCTCCCCGGTGCTGTCTTGTCTGGGGCTGCCATGGCCTTGGGCCCTCCAGTGCCCTCCAGTGCCCTCCAGGGGGCTCACCGGATGTGTTAAGCAATCCCTTCTGAGCCTGGCAGAAGTCTCTCCTCCCAGAGCGCCTGCTTTGCCGTGGGGGGGGGGGGGGGGCGTTGGTCACTGAGGGTCGGCATGCCTGCATCTGGTCCACCAGGGCTGATCAGCACCAGGAGCGGTGTCCGCAGTGGCCTTCGAGGGACACTGAGTCCTTTAGCGCCCACGTGCCTGTGAGCAGAACAAGGCTCGGATACACTCAGGCACAGGGTGGAGTCTGAGCTTCAACCCTGGAATTTGCTTGTCTTCTGGGCATGGATCTCCCAACTCAAAGGGCTCTAGGTTCTTTTGCTCCCCATCATGTAAGAATTCAGAATTCGTCTTGTCAGGGCTTCCCTGCTGCGGTGCTGCTGTTTCTGTGCATCCCGGGGGTTGAACAGCTTCCCTGGCCTCTATCCTTCTGAAGCCAGCGGCACCCCCGCCCCCGTGTGGCAGCCACTTATGTCTCCAGACCATGTGGGGAGTGCCTGGGGCTCCTGGGGACTAGAGCTGGGGGTGCTCCTACGGGGGCTGCATCACTGTACACAGTAAGCTCGTGGCTCAGCGCTGCTGCCTGTGGTCTGGCTCTTCGTGGGTGTGGACTGTGAGAGTCGCTTCTGTGCTGCTTAAATTGTAACATTCAGAACCAGATGTAAGAGAAGGGCAAGCAAGTGGGTCCATTTCACTTTGGGGCACAAACTCTCCTGGCAGGTTGTGTGCAGCTGCTACTTCTCTAGGGTTCGTTGTGAGTGGGACAAACACTTCATTGTCTTTTTATGGTCACTCTTTGGTGCATTAGGGACCTAGAATGTTCCTACCCTGCAGACTGTGATGGGAACTGAGGTGCCCACATAGACACGACATACCCATATACACAGGTACATGCTGATAGGCACACGTGCAGGCACACCCCCCCCACACACACCTCTGTACACACGGGCGCACATACACATGCACATACAGGCACACATACATGCACACATGTGCCCATACAGACACATGTGCATACGTAGCATCATTGAAATCCCACCAGCCAGCAATAACCAACGTTAACATTTTGATGTGCGTCCCTCAGCAGATACACTTGTGTGCTCTACACATAATTTCTTGTAAGTGGGGTACCCTCCGTGCTGTATTACGCCTCCGCTTTTTCATTTAACATGTGTGTGTTTCTGTGCCAATAGTTGAAGACCATAAGTCATTTTCATGGCTGCGTTGCAGTCTCGTTATCACCGTTCTGTGGCTGCATGTTGCTTGTTCCATGATTTCCTGATCGTAAACAATGCGGTAACGAGCCCCCGTGTTCCTGTTCAGTTATCACTTTAGGAGAACATCTTAGGGCGGCTCCATTAAAGCCTGCACATTGTCCTTCTACCTTACGGTTTATTGTGGGTGTTGAAGGCAGGTCTGTGTTGCTTCTAGAACATGTGTTACAGCTGGAGTTCATACTCTCCAGACCCGGCTTCCCTCCCCACAGTTTTGAAAGTAGGTGTTAGGGAAGTACAGTGAGCTTACGCAGATGTGCGTGCATGAGTGTGTGGCATGGTGAGCACATGGTGAGATCACCCCCGCCCCACCAAGACCCCTCCCGGAAGGCCCCATCAGTCTGACATGGGTGGGATGACGGCACTCCTCAAGCACTGCGTGCCTTTTGGTAGCAGTGCACATGCATTTCTGCTTGGTGTGAACTGGGGAATGGAACTGCCAGCTCCTAGGGCACGTGTGTATTCAACCTGAGTAGGAAATGCCAGGCCAGCTCCCAGAGTGGGTGCTGGTTTAGCCCTGACCATCGGCATATGACAGTCCCAGTGGCCAGCATCTGGTGTGTCTGTCGTTTCTAGCTTCTTTGTTCTGGTGGCTCTTGGTGTCTCATTTTGGTTTTTATTTGCTTTGCCCTGGCAACTACTGAAGTTGGCTACCTTTTGGTATGTTTATTGAACATCCTGATGTCCCTTTTTTGTCTCTGCTGTTCAAGTCTTTTGCCTATTTTCCTGCTGGGTGGTCTGCTTTTGTTCTCTTATTGATTTTTTAGGAGTTCTTTACATATTGGGTGGGAGTCGTTTGTTGGATATGTGACTGGCAAATAGCTTTTTCACCTGGGTCTTGCCTGTTTACTCTTGGGGCTTCTCCTGGTGAGCCACAGCCTTGATCTGTGCAGTATGATGCACTGAGCTCCTCTTCATGCTGCATGTTCCTTGTGCTCTCACAGCAATCCGCACCCCACCCACGGTCACAAGGGCACTCTTGTGGCTACCTAAAGCTTCACTGTTTTCTAGCACTTCTCTGACTGTCCCCATGTGTTCTGTGAAGCAGGGTCGGGGCTTCATTCTCCAGGAAAGTCAGCGTCCTCTCCACAGCAGGGTCACCTTGCCATAAATCAAGTGACCATGTCTGTGTGGCTGTGTCTCTGGACTCTGTTCCTGCTTCTTGTCTGTTTATTCTGCTGCCTGTGTCTGCTGTCCTAAATGCCACAGCCTTCCAACAGGCCCTGCCACCTGCTCAGGGCCCTGGCTTCGTTCTTCCAGGCTGCCTTGGCCATTTTGAGTGAGATACCCATTTTAATATTTGATACCCATTGCCAACTGCCCTTCAGGAGCTTGTAGTGATGTGTCCTGCCACCAGAGGGGCTTGCCGGCACCCACCTCCCCCCCAGGGCTGCAAATTCCAGCAGGCACAAAGTTGCATCATGCTGGTGTCTTTTTAGTTTGCAGTTTTAATTTTTATTTGTTTCCTCACTGGCTTCCAAGTTCTTCCTGCCTGTGGCATCATCTACCAGCCTTGTTTCTTATTCTGACTACTTTGGCCATATGCAAGTCGGAAGTGTTTGTGTTGTCGGGTATGTCCACTATTTCTCCAGAAGAAGGGTGCACTAACTAGTTTCCTATTGCTGCTGTAACAATTTACCACAACGTGCATGGTTTGGAACAACATGGCCTTTACTATCCTGCAGTCAGGAGGTCAGACCTCTGAGGTTAGTCTTGTGGGGCTAACACCAGCATCAGCGGGTCTGTGCTCCTTCTGGAGGCCCCAGAGGAAAATGTTTCCCTGCCTCTTGCTGCTCCTCGAGGCACTAGGTTCTGCATCCAGAGCTGGTGGCACAGCATCTTCAAACCTGTCTTCCTGACCCCACTTTCATAGAGACGCCTGCATCTCTGACGTGACCCTCTGCTTCCCTCTTGAAAGGACCCTGATGGATCATCTAAATAACCTCCCCGCCTCCAGATCTTTAACTTAAGCCCATGTACAAAATCCCTTTTGCCATGTAAGGAACATCCTCAGGTTCTGGGTATCTTTGGGGGGACAGGCACTGTGTTGGATACTGCAGATTAGCGGGAAGCCCCTTGCAGATCCATGCTGTCCCAATCCTTGGGGCAGGTGGTCAGACTTGTGAGTGTGCACAGCCACCACTGCAAGATGGGCACCGTCCGCCCTGAGACTTTTAGCATCCAACCCTCCTCATTCTGATGGATGTGACGGGAGACAGGGACTGATAAACGTTGGCAGGGTGTTATCTATCCCTTTTCCGCCCAGGCTGGGCCCGATGTGGACACTGTCCAGCTGCTTGTCAAGGGCTGGGATGTGCAGTGGCACCCTACATCCTAAGGAACAAGTAGTCTGCCCACTTCAGTGAGACAGCAGAGTGCTCTCCCCTGGCATGTGTGGCCACACATGGCTGCTGGACAGCTGGACATGTGGCAGCTACGGTGTGTCTCCATGAGGCAGAGAAGAAACAGGGGACACCAGTTATTTTACCCTTTCTCCAAGCCCAGCCCTTAAGTAAGCAGGAGTTTGCTGAACCCAGAGGGTCTGTTGTGTCCAGAGAAGTTGGTGATGGTGTGGTTCAGGGGCAGGTGCAGCCACCAGGTGCCTGGCATCCCGAACAGTGTCCTAACTGCTGCTATCCTCCTGGGAGGTACTGCAGGGGGCCATGGGGACAAGCCAGAATGCTCATTACTCAAGCTGTCTGTCCACACCCAAGGCTAAGCACCAGCCAAGACCTTGTCCCCCTGGTGGATCCACCTGTAGTCTGCATAGCTCCTCTGGGGGAAGAGGCTGAGGTTCATGTTTGCTGATTTATGCCTTTCTAGACCATTCCCTGGTCTCGCTGCCTTGCAGCACAGTGTCATCGGGTCTGGACATCTGACAGTAGAGCCATCGAAAACCGTTGACTGTTCTGTTGGGCCTAGCTTCATTTCCTCCAGTATCTGAGTCTGCAGGGCCCAGGGGGGTGTTATGGGTCCAGGTAGACCGTGCAGCGGGGCTGCTGTGACCCATCCTTAAGGTGACTCGCCTCACAACTCACATGTTTTCTTCAGTACCCCCCTGCCCCTCCTGCCCCTGACCATTTTCATGCACCTACCTGTCAGGTTTATTCCCACCTGCTTGTTGTGCTCTACCAGGTAGGGTCTTAGCAAGTGCCAGCCTTCCTGGGTCACCTGCCTTGATGCCTGCCCCCCTGACACAAGAGGCTAGTAGTTTAATGGGGGCCCCATTTCCTTGCTCTGCCATTGGTCTTCCCCAGCCCACCAGGCCCACCTCTGTAGAGCTCTGAGACTTGGGTCTGGGGATGAGGTCTGGGCACCGACTCCCCGTCCCCACAGAGACCTTGGCTCCTCATGCCCAGTGAGCCAGCTTCCTTCCAAACATCTGCAGCCCCTGTGCTTATTCCCCACCCCCACCAACTTGTGTGGAGCAGGCGAAGCCATTCTAGCCACTCCTCCACGAGCTGCCACTTGGGCAGGTTGCCTCGGAAAATGGCCCCCGAGTGGCCTCTTTCCTGCCGCAGATTGTCCTTCTGGTCCCAGTTTCCTACCGTCTGACTCACAGAGACAGGTGATGTTTCTCTCCAGATGCAGCTCTTCAGGCACTGGCCATAGGAGCTTAAGCCCTTAAGTAAGCAGGAGTTTGCTGAACCCAGAGCAACTTTGGAAGCTCTGCCTCCAAAGCAGAGGAGCCAGGCGCCAGCAAGGACATGCACCAGCGCTGAGCCCTGCTGGAGTGGCCCATGCTGGCAGGTAGCAGTCCCGTACCCAGGGGGCCGGCAGAACTCGGCTGTCTTCAGAGAGAGTCCCACAGGTGCATCCTCAGTGTCTGAGTTGCGGCTCATCCCTGGTCCTCCAGTGGCTTCTAACACTCACCTGAGCATTTGCCCTGGTAGCAGGTTCCCCACCTGTTTGGTTCTCTGAAGAGGGACTTGAGGCCTCAGCTGGAACTCCCAGCTGTGCTGCCGTGAGCCTGTTGTGAGGGACGGCAGCCGGGGTTTGGTGGGGTCGTGTGCACGCTGCCACAGGGGTCACATACATGGGGTTTGTCAGGTTTCCCAGTGGTCTCTCCTTCCTTCTGCCGCCCTGGACGTCTGTGTAGTCAAGAAACACAGAGACCCTCACAGCAGCTACTTCATCTGCTGGCAGTCATGCTCCTACCCAAGTAAGTGACGGTGCGTTCCCACCAGCCCACGGAGCTCCGCCGTGCTGGAGGTCTGTGCAGAGCAGTGCCAGATGGGGTGCCTGCCTTGGGCCCTTGCTGCCATAGAAGCCCCTGACAACAGGGAGATGGGTGGGGCTGTGGCTTGTGTCCCCTGTGGCCAAGTCCAGTTGGAGCTGATTTTCAGTTTTGTGAGGTAGGGGCTGGGGTGGGCAGGGAGGAGTCTGGGAGGCAGAGCTTCCAAAGCTGGCTTTGCCCTCAGCTGATTTCATCTTGATTGCATTGACATGGGTAACATGCACGTTTCATCACTCCCTTGGCCCCATGTGCCCATCTCAGCCCCCTGTACCACCTTCCCCACCTCCCCTGCTCCAGCGACAGGGTCTGTGCACGTGCTGTTCCCTCTCCCTGGCGCCTTCTTCCTGCTGCCCTTCCTGGCCCCTCAGGATACACCCCCACTCCGTGTCTCAGCTCTGCTGTCAGTCCTGGATGAGATGGACATCGCTGTTGTTTCCCGCTTCAGGTGGCACTGTGCATCTCGCGTGGTTGTTTTGTGAAGGTTTATCTTTCCCACCAGCCTCTACCCTGTGCACATCATTGCTTGTCAGGCTGTGCACAGGGTGTTGCACTCAGGAGACCCCTGATGACGGGGACTGTGAACAAGGAGAGCACAGTGACATCCTCCAGATGACACAGCCAAGCATCGGGGCTGCAGCTCGGGGGATCTGTGAAGCTCCATGTTCACGTGCCAGTGGGACACGCCTGTCTGTGGCATAAGTTCAGACGTCACCTGCGTCTCAAACTTGCTCTGCTTTCTGCCCCTGCAGGCAAACTTCCCCATGCAGAACAATGAGCTTTTCTGCAGATGGTCAATGGGACGGGGCTTGTGGCTGGCCCCCAAATATGACACACACTTGGTCGTTCTGACACTTGAGATTAGAAACTGTGGCAGCCTGTCTCTGAAACAGTGTGCCGCTATTATTATGTTTGGAAGAAACTGTAACTTTTTAAAAAAAAAATGTATTTACTTATTTTAGAGAGAGGGAGGGCAGAAGGAGAGAATCTCCAGCAGATAACCCACTGAGTGCAGTGTGATGCGGGGCTTGATCTCATGACCCCGAGATCATGACCTGAACCTACGCCAGGAGTTGGACACTTAACCAACTGAGCCACCCCAGAGGAAACCATGCCAGAACAACACTGACAGAAGTCAAAATAAAAGAAGAACATACCCGTTTTCCACATCTCTCTCAATCCCTTACACATGTGTGCGCATGTCACCAGTCAGGGTTACAACACAGGGAAAATACTTATATACATGAGAAAGCTTGAGTGCGGGGAGGGGCAGAGGAAGAAGCAGACTCCCTGCTAAGCAGGGAGCCCAACGATGTGGGGCTTGATCCCAGCACCGTGAGGTCATGACCTGAGCTGAAGGTTGACACTCCAGCGACTGAACCACCAGGCACCCCACCTCATTCCCCTTCTTGTTCACTGGCATAAACACAGCAAAGCCTACGTGGGCTTTGCAGATGGGCCAGCATTGGGGGTTTGAGCTGCAAGTGGCTGGGCCAGGCCCAGGAGGGACATGTGGGGAGCCCCCCCACCACATCCTCATGGCAGCTCATGTGTGCAGCCTGGCAGGGCCCTGATTCCTCTGTTTGAACTTTAAAATCTCTTGGAAACATGTCCCCAAGCCCATGCTGATGGACTAAAGTGACCTGGCACCTTGCCTCATGCCCCACCCACAGACCAGGATCTTGGGATGGCTGGTAGTGGGTAGGTGTGCTCAGACCTGAGCAGGCGGGGTTCTCTCCCAGTCCGATCCCTCTTACTCTGACCGTTGGGTGTTGTCTCTCTTATTTGGCATCTGAGAGTATAGGGGTGGTTGATGGACAGCTCACATATTTTCTAAACTAGAGTTGACAAGTTTTCTGTTTTGTTTTTTTTTTTTTTTTAGAGAATCAATACTTTTTGTGAAGTATGCAGTTTAAAAAATTTTTTGAACATGGTTCAGGCCACATCAAACACATGTGGGGATCCGGTTCAGCCAGCCAGCTGCATGATTGCTGTTCCTTCAGATTTTTCCAGACGTTTGCCTGGAGAGGACACAAAGTCAACTAGTAGTGAGGCTTGTGGGTGAAGTTTGGGGGAAGGTGCTCATCTCCACGTGGCCACCAGGGCTTGGACCGAGGTGGGAATATGCATGTGCAGGTCCAGGGCAGGTGACGGGTGGGAGAGGTTAGCATAAGGATGTCTGGAAGGACAGCGGTCAGACGGTGGTGGAGGGGAAGGTCAGCTCAGGCCCCCATCAGGGGTGAGCCTGCCTGCCCAGGAGGGTGGACGTCACATCCATGGATTCCCCACTCCCATGATCCTGATGCAGACAGCAGTGGGGGACACTTCCTGAGTCTGGCACTAGCAGAGCTGCCCACGAGGGCAGGAGGCTACTGCCGCCACCCAGGACTGGCCAGCGGAGCACATTCTTTCTCCTCCCTGACAGAAGCCACACAACAGAGGGACTGGGCCTGCCATCCCTGGGTGGCCCCTGAAGTGGCCGTAGATGAGACGTGTTGGTGGGACATGCTCCTGCCTGGCCTGAGTCCCAGGTGACCAGAGAGGCCCACCTTCCTCTGCTTTGATGAGAGCTGCAGCCAATCCTTGACCTTGCAGCCAGGAGAAAACCAGACCTGGCAGGGGGACCCCACCCTACTGACCGGGCAACCTTGAGGGCACATACATCCTATTGTCTGGGCTGCCCATTTTCCCAGAGGGACTGCTTTTATGTGACATTTCCTGATTCTTACATGTGCCACTCATGAACGGGATGTGACTGACAGCACACAGGTGGATAGGGCACATGCTGGGGCCTCATGTGGTATAGGGGGCAGGGGACCCATGCTTAGGGCAGGGGGAGGTCAAGGTAAGGTCAGGGGAAGAGCCACCGTTCCCCTCAGGTCCCTGGAGCTGCGAGTCCCCAGGGGGCCCAGAGTTGGCTGAGTGCAACCTTGGCATTCTTTCCCTGCCTGCGGGAGGTGGCACAGCAACCCTGTGGGGAGCCCCCATCCCAAGGGACCCGCACAGCAAAAGTATGTGCTTTGGTCTCTGGGAGGCCGGGAAGGAGAAAGTCCAGCCCAGCCTGAGCTGAGGGTCTCCAACTGGTGGTCCGATGATGGCTGAGGCCACGCCAGCTGTGTCTGGAAAGAAAGAAGCAAAACAAGGATGCCTGTGTCCTCACTCCCAGCAGATTCCAGCCCAGGGACAGCCCAGCACATCTGGCCTGGCAACCTGCTGTTTCTGCAGCTTCTCCCCTGGCGCTCCCACCGCGAGCACCCCGAGCCCAGCCAGCCAGCCAAGGGAGTATCTGGGCGTGGGCAGGAGTGCTTGTTGGGCAGAAGGCTGCCTCTCCCCTGGGGTCCAAAGACCTTTTCCTGCTTTTGCATCATGACGTTGTTGCAAACATTTTAAAATCTGGAGATTTCACGTAAAAACCGGAATTTCTCTCTTGTTTCTCCCTTGGAAAATGGAGGCCCTGAGAATGCAGAGTGACTCCCACCTGAACTACCAACTGCTGGGATCTGTGGCCCTTGGGTCTCAGGAGCTCGGGACAGTGGCGACCCTGTTTGGGGAGCCCATGTTTGAGATCTGTGATGTGATTGCCCTGGGGGAAGGCTCTGTGGTGGCTGTGCTGGCTTCCCAGTGTGTTGCTCATCTGATGGGGATTTGGAGACAGTGGTCGGCAGGACATGGACCGCGGGTGGGGACATGGGCGGCGGGTAGTTGTCACCATGGCTTCCCTCCATCTCCCCCCTCCTTCATCCCCTTCCTTCTCTGCAGCTGGTGCCCTTCCTCAGGTAAGGGTACAGCAGTAAGCAGTAATACCCCTAAGCCCACGTGTTTAGTGCACGTTTCTCAAATACATGTGAAAACAGGTGTTATGATGAAGCAGAGTGTGCCCGTTTCTCTCAGTCATGTGGATCTAAAGTCATCTTGCAGTCTGTGGGGTGGGCAGCTGGCCCCAGGGGAAATGGTGCATGAACCAGCAGGGGTTTGGAGTCAGACAACTGAAGCCCCTGGTGTAGTCCTGGACACGCTCTGAGATTTGGGGTACAGTGCCTGCCCTGAGACCGTCAGGACACAGAGCACATGGTGGCAGCATGTGACCCAGCCTCATGGGGCAGCGGGAGGGGACCGACAATGGGGAGCATCATGGCAAAGCTGCAAAGTTGTGTCCACTTTTGGAGCTGAGCTTGTAAGGTGATGGCCCTCATGCCACCCGCAGCCCAAAGATGACCAGGACCATGTTTCAAATAGTTTCGAAGCTGCTGCTAATGTTCAGAGTTGGCATTTTGACCCAAACATCTTATTTTCTGGTTTTTGGCTGTGCCGGTCCTGCCGAGAGGCAGGATGGTCAGAGTGGAGAGATAACCGTGCCCTTTACTCCTGTCAGGGGCCATCATCCCAGCTAGCTTCCCCTGGGGACACCTGCTGGCAGCCTGTTTCCTGGGAATGCCCTCCTCCTGCTGGGGAGCAGGATCTTCACGGGGCACAGAAAACCAGGGTGCTGGCCGCTGAGGACATAAGTTTGGACTCGGGCCTCAGGAGGTGCCCAGAGGGAGCAGGTCAGGACGTGGCCTCATCACTGATGGGGACATCCAGAGCCAGACACCCTTCTGCTGGCTGTGGGATGTGGACACAGCACCTCGATCTGGTCTCGATCTGCGTTGTCCTGCTGGGTCAGGATGGGTCTGTAGCTGCAGCTTCTCCAGGTGGAAGTTAGCCACAGCAGGAGGGGCCTTCCCGTCTAGTCTGCATGCTCTGGGGCGCCTTGGCTAGGCCATCAACGCCCACCTTGGGGCTTTGTGGAAGTCACGAATCTGCAGGAGGAGGCTCAGCCTCCCATAAACCTGTGTCCTTATCAATAAGGAACGGTGGTCTCCACGGTGGGCTGCTTTCCTCTGGAGGTGAATGCCCCCTGGGCTTCCAGGATTTGGGCCCAGGATGATGGCACTCCGCTTGTCACCTCCATGTCACAGGTTGGGGGTGGGTCAGCAAGACCTCCTGCAGCTCCTCAGAAGGAGGCTCCCGAGGCCCCCAGAGCATGTGTCCACTGATGCCACTGGTCAGAGCCTTTGCTCTGAATGGCAGAGAGCAGGTGTACATTTGTCACAGAGCTCTGTCCTGCCCCTTACAGGGGCACTCAGGGCCCTGTTTGCTGAAGGGGGGCTGCAGGACATGGCAGGCCAACAGCCTTCCTGGAGCCATGCAGCGGGGCAGGGGATGGTGCCAGGTGGAAGGCACGAGTCGTCTCTGAGTCCCTTCCCTAGGGTGAGTGTTTCCTTTCAGCCTGGCCTGCTGGCCGGAAGCCTGGCCTCCTGAGTCCCGGGATCAGCCACATATCCTCGGGGCTTGGCTGGGAGCTGCCTGCTGTGTGTTACTCCACGTTATCCACGGCAGCAGCTGTGACGGGGCCCAGCTGTTCAGGGGGCGTGCCAGCACTTCCTTGGAAGAGCCGGTGCCGGGTGGGGGCCCCCAGGGAGTTTCCGTGACCTGCGCTCCTTGGATGTGCGGGGTGGAGGGCTGAACCAGGCGCTGTCCCACATGACGCTTAGATCGGTAATTTATTCTACGATGATAATAGGTTGTTGATCCAGTAACTTTTTATAGTTCACATAAAAGCCTCTTGTTCTCTGGGAAACCATTCCTCATTTCTGGGCAGGACAGGATCATGTTTAGACGTTGGCATGGCCCTCCTGTGCTCTGTGGGACGAACCCACACTCGGGCTGGGAGTCTGACCTGGGCCTGTCTTGCTGGGTCGGGCAGCAGGGCCGCCTGCCTCTCCTCCCGAGTCTCCCTATCCTCCTGAGCGCCGGGGGTCCAGCTCCCTCAGCAGCCCCGGGGTCCTTGCTGAGGCGAGGCCAGGCCAGGCCATGGCTCTCCCACACGCAGGAGAGAAGAGGAGCAGAGTGAGGAGAGAACTGGTGTGGAGGGATGGGAGAGGCAGGAGGAAATAGAGAACATGTGAGCACAGAGAGCAGCCACCACGTTGCATGGGGCTGAGAGCAAGCTCTGAAACCAACTCTTGTGTTCAAGTCCCGGCTCCGTCACATGTGAGCTGTGTGGCCCCAGGCTGGGCCCTTGAGGTCTCTGGTCTCAGCTTCCTCTGAACAGTGGGCTGATGTGAGGGCTGCACCGGCGGACGGTGTGAGGCAGGTGCAGCAGAGTGGAGTGTGGTGGCTGGCACCGCGCAGCGAAAAGCTCCTGGGCGAGGCACTGCCATGCACGGCCCTAACTCTTCTCAGGATCTCCCGTTCTGCTCCACCCGACAGTGTTTGCACAGTCATACCCCACCCCCCTCTCTGCCGCTACATTGATAAACTTCTTTTCAACCTAAAGGCCCGCTTTTCTAAGTAGCTGTGGCTGGAGATTCTGGGAGTGGAATGCCTGTCCTGGCATTGTCTGGTGTCTGTGCCAAGCCTGTGTACCACCCGAAATGATCTCGTGCACCAGAGGGGCTCAGAGGAGCGGTCTCCTGGCAAATGTCTGTCATAGGATCCATGCTGAGCCACGGGGCATCATTGTGAGCCACTGAGCGTGTGCTGCAGGGGCTCCCGTGCCAGTGGCAGGGAGAGGGGGACTGAACTGGGGGCCTCCTGTGGGGATGGATCCTGTTGGATGGGACTGGCCTTGCCTCTCCTGGGTGCTGGTGGTGGGATGGGCAGCCCCGTGGCCCAGAGGCAGAAGTAGTGCAGTGGGAGGTGCAGCAGGAGAAGGTCTGAACTGACACTGGGAAAGTGGGACGATTGTTTCTGGCTCATAGATGTCACGCTTGGTGGTCAGGAAGTCGTCCTTCCTCTGCCTTGGCTTGGTCTTGTCCCTGTGGTCTGGTCCCGATGAAACTGGGCGAAAAGATTTCTTTTGCAAATGTTTGGAGCTTATGCTGCACCTTACGGTTCCAGGCATTTGTGCAGGAGGCTGTGGACTCAGCATGTCCCATTAGGGCGGCATTTACTCGCTGACTACCAGCAGCCCACGATACAACCGCATCCCGTCCCTGAGTGAGAATCCACAGCATTGCATTGTGGTTCTCAGCGGGACACCCTGGCACATGTGTAGCTGGGAAGTGCCTTCCTAGGGTTGCCAGGTGTCCGGAGCTGCTCACATGAAATGCAACTAGCTGTTTCTAGCCCAAATTTCCAGATCATGAACTGTGGCCTACTTCCATGTTCAGTGTTGGGGTTCAGCTGGAGGGATGATGGTGGTGCATCCTCCTGTGATGTTCACACCTGTGTGAGATGTAGGGTTACACTGATGTGCTCCAAGAAACAAGAAATCCTTGTTCCTTTGATTGATGCCAGCAACAATGGCACGCTCCATTTCATTTTCTGCTATTTATTTGAAACAACTTGGATGTTTGTGCTTAAATGGGAAATTTCTGCTAGGCGTCCTCTCTGTAAATGATTAGAAAACCCCAGTAAGGACATACTTTCTGGAGTGTACAATTTTTGGGAGAGCAGTAGATGTCCTTTTTTTTTTTTTTTAAGATTTTATTTATTCATGAGAGATACACACAGAGAGAGGCAGAGACACACAGGCAGAGGGACAAGCAGACTCCCTGTGGGGGAGCCTGATGTGGGATCGATCCCAGGACCTCAGGATCATGACCTGAGCTGAAGGCAGATGCTCAACCACTGAGCCATCCAGGTGCCCCAATGGCTTTATAGCCTTTCCTGACCAGCATATGCTAATCAGAGAGGGTGTTCTGTCCGGGGCTGGAGACATGCCTCTTGAGACCTCTTGAGTCTGAGACCTGCCTAGAGATGGGCTGGAGCCCATGCCAGAGGGTGGCTGTAACCTCTTCTGTCCCCCCCACCCTAATTCACATGGTTTGTGTCGCTCCTCCAGAGACGGAGATCACAGCTTCTGTGCCCTGGGAGCTCAGAGCTGTGGGCCTCCTGACCTAACTGGGTGTGTCTACACAGCACTCCCTTGATTAGACTGGAAAGGACAAGCTCTCAGGAGTAGAGCTGAGGGGGTTACTGCCCACACCACCAGCTGGAAAGGCTGTACTCTGCCCCCCTGACCAGGAGCCCCCTCCCTGTGTCTGATGGTGCCCAGTCTCTGCTGCAGCTGCCAGCTCAGGGCCCAGCTGGTGTCTGAGGGAACCGGAGCATCCAGTCCTGGGAAGGGCCCAGTGGCCTGAGCTGCTCCAGCTCCCACCACCTGCTCCAAGAAGTCAGGGGCCACCGACCAGCCATGAGTCACAGCACATTTCCGCGTCTATGTCCCCATCCGCCCCTGAACTCGGCCCCAAAGGGCGCTCTGAAGCCCGCACACCTTTTGTTGGGAGCAGGAGTGCTGTGTCCTCAGGGAGTTATTACCCTGGTTCACATCATTGTCACTGACACTGGGGAGCCCAGGGATGGCTTCCAGGGCTCCTGGGGGTGACAGTGAGGCAGCGCCACATTGCCAAGTCCAGGTGGCTCCTGCAGCAGGGACAGGCTTCTCTTTCCAAGGACTAGCCGGGGAGAAAAATGCACCGACGAGCTTAGATCCGGCCGGGGGTGGTCTCGGGACAGAAGGCAGAGAGAGAGGAACTGAGGTAAGAGCCCAGCGCTCGAGGTCATGGGCAGCCCGGAGGCAGAGTTCTAGGACACATCCTCCTCCGAGGCCCTCCCATGGGGTCGCACCTGCCCCACTGCTAGACCAGGGCGGCACGGCCGTGCACTCTGTGCGCTGCTTCCTGCCCACCTGGCTGGCTCGCGGATGCCTCGCCCTCGTATTGATGCCCCCAGGTGTTACACGTGTCTTAGTTATTTTTTCTCAGAGCCGTTCTTTGTTCGCGGCTGCTCACTTCCACCAGTGTGCCCTGGCAGATCAGGAAGGTCTGTGTCGTTAGAAGCTCCTCCCTGGTTTGGAAAGGCTCTGGTATGGCTTTCGTGCCCCGAGAATGACAGGAGCTTGCTTCAGGAGTTGCTGGGGCTGTGCTCACATGCCAGGGCCTTTGGCTTTTGGCCATACAAACCGTTTCCTGTCCACCTCGGTCAGACCTGCCCCTGGACCGCTACCTGCTTGTCCGCAGTTGGTATTTATGTCCTTAGCTCTGCCTGTTGAGCTTTCATCTGCCGGACGTGCACAGTCACCTGAATGATACTTCCCTGGGGATGGTGACCAGCTTTGCCAGCTCCATGTCTGCTGAGCACATTTATTTCAACATCCGCATGGCTCATTCCTGTATGATTATTGGGATCCTGAGAAGTGGCAGTAACATCTTCACACTTGCCTTGCTCACTAGTGAGTTAAATAATTCCCTTAATACGTGTTCGTTTCAGGTCTGTTGGAGAGTCATGATCTCACCTTTGTGAAAGATGCTCTCCTAACACGTGGGAAGGTAATGGAAAGGGAGGACTATATATTCTTTATTAAAAGAATGTGTGTGTGTTTAAGGCCTAGGAGAACGTTTTACTTGTGAACGTGTATAACAGAGTAGCAAACTGGAAAATGTGTGTGTGGGGGGGGTTGATGGATGTATCCCAGCTCAGGCGGGGAGACTGCCCGAGCACCTGTGTCATGCCCGGTTCTGGAATGCACATGGTGGGTTCTGTTCCTGCATCCTCTGAGTCATACCACTCACCTTTCAGGGAAATAGCATCGTCTTTAATGTGGTTTATAGGCGAGTTCAAGATCATCAACACGACCCCATTATTATTAGCAGCCACAGAATCAGGCTGTAAAATAGATCAGAATTTTAGAACCTTTCCAACCCATACCATTATCTGCATAAAAATAAAAGTATTAGACTCTCTGGTGTGGCCCCCTGGGACACACCTATAATTGCAGTTTTCTGAGTATCTGCAAATCCTGCAGCTACAGGTTTATATTGCCATTTCTGTTCTGTACTTTGTGTAATGAAAACAATACATTTCCCTCCCAGTTGAGGAGGGCTGATCTGCGTGGAAGCAGTGCTAATCTGTTCTGATTGCCAGCCCTTTGTTTCAGATGAACGTTAGAGGCCAAACTTCAGTTCACAAATCAGGAAGATTTTCTGGCTGTAGGAACACTTACATGTGTGGCACTGGAAACAGGGACCAACAGAGAGGATTGATTTCAGGGTCACCAGCCACTCCTACCCTACGGAGACTGTGTTGGCACTGCAGCTCTGGGCATGCGGGCCATGCAAGGCAGGGAGGGCCAAGAGGGGAAGGCAGAGATCCGTCGGGGAGAGATCAGCAGACCATTGCTGAGGCTGTGTTTTAAGTTCTGATGCTCTTCGTTTTTATATCACGGTACAGATGACATCAAAATTAAGTTCGTAGAGCACTTCTGAAATATTTAAACCAGGTGTCTAGGGAGAAATAATTTATAACACAAATATTCCATGAGCAAGAGGCATCTGGGAAAAAAGCATCTCAGAAAGAGGTCTAGGAGCAAAGTCTGACTGTTTGATGTGGGTGGAGGATGGAATGTGACACAGGGGCTGCGGCCGGACCCTCCGCAGAATAAGGGAGAACGGCTTCTTTTGTTTCTGGCCCAGACCACACAAGAGATCCTGTGCTTCAGTGAGGACAAAGCATACACCTCAGGATGCAGACGTGGGTGTTGGCAGAGCCACCAGGGCCCCAGAAGGTGGGAGGAAGCCCCGGGGAGGAGCAGGGTCCTGGGTGTGCCTTGTGTGTGTGCTTGTGCAGGCAGGAGGTGCTGGGGAGCGGGGGGAGGGGTCGTATTTTCCACTGCGGTGACAGTAAGTCTGCGCCCAGGGGCTCCTCTGCTGCACAGGAGGGTTGTACATGCTGTGCAGAAGTCAGGTCCTCCTCATGAGGCCTAAATCCCGAAGCTCTGCTTAGCCAGGCACATACCTGCTCCCCCCTCAAGCCTGTGCTCCTCCAGCTGGAAAACATGGCTTTCTTAGAGTTGATCTGATGTGGTTTAACCCATTTAAAACCTCTTATTTCAGGATAAGGTTAGAGTCACAGGAGGTTGCAGAGGTGGTAGGAAGAGGACCGCCCTACCCCGTACCCAGTCTGCCCTGTGGTTAGAGCTGCTCTAACCCATTGTGCAGCTGCAGAACCAGATGAGCACTGGCTGTCATTTGGAGTCAGGTGGGGCTCCCAGAACCACCATGGACACTGTGCTGCCCACCTGTTCTACCCTGCAACGGTGTCCTGTTGCACTGCCCCATCCTTAACCAGTATCCTGCCTTCCATCCGGAGGATCCATCCTCCTGAGAAAGACAACCACAGCGTGTCGCCTTTTGAGCTTGGCTCCTGTGACGTGGCCGAATGCCCGAGGCCTGTCCAGGTTGTTGCTATATCAGGTATAGGTGTTTGTGAGGGCGGGTGGTCGCCCCTGGCAGTGGGGGTCCCAGTGTGCTCAAGCACCCACCCCCGGCACAGGAGGTTATGGGTGTTCCCAGGTGTTGACTTGAGCAAGTAGAGCTGCTATGTTGAGTCATGTGCAGGTTTTCCTGTGGAAACAGCTTGCATTTTTCTGGCATAAATACCCAGGAATGCACCTGTTGGGTCGTAGGGTAAGGATTCTTAATATTTTTGAAAACTTCTAGGCTGTTTTCCAGAGTGGCTGCCTTATTGCACGTTCCCACCAGCCTGGTGTGAGCAGTCAACACCCATGTGCTCGTCAGCATCTGTTACAGTGCCTGGTTTTTATTCCTGGTATTCCCACTGGGGTCTTCACTCCCTGATGGCTGGCAGCTTGACATCTGCTCTGGGACTTTCTGGCTCTCTGTGTGTCCTCTTCTGTGTGATGTCTCCTGCCTGCCTTTGTCCATTGTCTAACTGGATTCTTGGGTTTTTTTTTTTTTTTTTTTTAGAGTTGAATTGTGAGAATTCTCTATTCTAGACATCACTCCCATGTCAGATATGTGGTTTGTCTTCGTGTCCTCTTCACGGGGTGTTTCAGAGAGCTGAAGTTCTTAATTTTTAGAAGTCTGATCTATTGATTTAAAAAATTTTGTGGATTGTATTTTTGGCGTCCTAGCCAACTACTCTTTGACGGGCTCTGGGTATGGACGGTTTTCTCCTGTGTTACCTCATAAATTCTTATAGTTTCATGTTTAATGCTTCACAGAGGATCCATCTTAAGTTAATTTTGTATAAGATGTGACATTAGGTGGAGGGGTGTGTGGTTCTGTGTGTGTTTGCCTGTGGGCGCCCACTTGCCCTGGCGCTGTGTGCGGGAAGATCTATGCTTCCTTCATGGAGCCACCCTGTTGCTCCGTCAGATGTGAGTTCACGGCACCGTGCGGGGTCGTTCCTGGGTTCTCTACTCTGTTCTGTCCAACTGGGGCTACCTGTCAGGACCTGTCTTTGTAACTCATTTTCCTTCAGGAAACCAGCCTATGTGCTGGGGCAGTCGTGTGATCTTGGGCTTGTAAGTGCACATGGAAGGTACTTTCTGAAGCATCAGAACAGACACGAGTGGCACTTGGTTCTTTAAGGAGCCTATTTTCTAATGGGACGAAAGGATTCAAGAAAACTGAGGATCCCGTGTTTTGCAGAGGAAATACATTATTGCGACTTGTGTGAATTTGTCTTCATTTAGATGAATCCTGATGTGTTTTCCAGCGTCCTCTTTCAGACTGGAATGGGAGGGCGGTGAGGGCTGGCTCCAAGGGCGAGGTGAACACTGAACATCGGGGCCGGGAAGGTGCCATGACCCCACGTGCGCCACACTGGACGGGGCAGCAACAAACACAGTGTCTGCAGCTCAACACAAGAGCTTCCTTTAATTAAAAAACAAGAATCTCTGCAACTTCTTTGCGTGAAATGGGGATGGAGACTTTTGGAAACATCCCCGAAGTCCAACACCAACAAGAGTGCACGCACAGCTGCCTTCGCCTCCGCGTTCCTGCCCACTTTGGCTCCCCTGGTTTGCTCCATGCTGCACACAGGGTCCCGTCTGGCCCCGTCTGGCACCTTTTTCCCTGAAAGCTTAGGACTCGGTGTCACCAGGGCCAGGGATGACTCGAGGCAGGCTGCAGACCGTGTGGGACTTGCCAGCACCGTCCCTCGTGTGCGCCCCCTCCCCCAGGTGCCGGCAGACGTGCTGACTGTGAGCTCCCCACTGGGGATCCCAAGTCCTCAGGACAGGGGATGGGGGAGGCCCTGCAGGATCGCACTGGGAGTTCAGTTCCCTCTGGAGTGTCCCAGAATCCCACAGGGCAGTGGAAAAAAACAGGGAAACTCATTTTTGGAGTCGTGCGAGCCCCACGTTCCCACGGCCCCTGGTCCCCAGGGCTCAGTGCGCATCTCTGACCTGGTCCGGGCTGGCCATGGTGCGTGCTGACCTCCAGGCCGTGCTCAGCTGCAGGTGGACGGAAGAGGCAGGTGGGGAGGTTGGGCTGTCACCTGAAGACAGATGTGAGCTCCTGCAGGCACCACACATCTGCATCGTGTGCTCCCGACGTGTCTCTGGACAGGACACACCCACGTCCAGCTGAGTCCAGCTCAAAGGGGCCTCTGGCCTGGAAGGGTTGGGGGAGGTGGAGGTTCAGGCAGCATTTGGACGGGGAAGGGGTGAGGGGCCTGTGTCAGGGTCTTGAGGGTGTCCTTGGATGACCTGCCTGATGCCTTGAATAAGGGTGCCTGTGGTCCAGATGCAGCCTGGGGTGAAGGGGACCTTGTGTGCATGTGAGCGCAGCACTCAGGCATGTCCTCAGTGTCCCCACACTGCCCACCTGTGTTGGGCCCTGGCTGGGGGCGCTGAGACCCCAATCCACTGGGTCACAGGCCTCACTTCCCCACCTCGGCCTTTTGCCCTTTCTGGAGGTGATCAGGGCCCTGCCCCTGCTGCTGGGGCCTGTGTGAGCATCCATTGGGAGGGGCTGCGCCCACTTTCCCATGCTCACAAAGGCAAGAAATGTCCTCCAACACCAGGACTTTGAGGCTGATTGAAGGGTTTCCTCATCAGCTTCCAACATGACTTCCATTTCTCTTACTTTCCTCCAAGCTGGGACATCTCAGCCATTTGGAGCCCTGGCCCCCAGCTTATGAGATGAGCCAGGTGATGTTCCCGTGCACCTTCCCGTGTGCTGGGTTTGGGGCCTCTGTCTCCTTCCATTGCTCTACTGAAGGTCAGAATTAAGGACCATGGAGCTTTCTGTGTGTTTGCTTGGGGCAGTGACAGCAAGTGTCTCCTCACCTTGTTTGTAGGAAGAACTATATACTTGGGTGAAAAGCAAACAGGTTTCTGGGCAGTCCTGGTGGCACAGCGGTTTAGCGCCGCCTGCAGCCCAGGGCGCGATCCTGGAGACCCTGGATCAAGTCCCACGTCAGGCTCTCTGCATGGAGCCTGCTTCTCCCTCTGCCTGTCTCTGCCTCTCTCTCTCTCTCTCTCTCTGCATCTCTATGAATAAATAAATAAATAATCTTAAAATTAAAAAAAAAAAAAAGCAAACGCGTTTCTAAGCAAGGAACATTTACAGGTTATCTGATAGATTTTTCTCCTCTCCTAATACGTGTCTCCCAGAGCAGACGCCCTTCTGAACATTGATTACGAGCAGTAGGCAGTGAGTACTTGACTACTCCCATTGACATCTACTGAACGGCAGGGTTGTCCAAGGGAGTATTCCCGCAGGAGGCACTCTGCGGGCCGGGTGACACGGAAGGGGGGTTTGTCTGTGGCAGTCAGGGGGCAGAGAGCAGGGCCAGCTCTCTGCTGGGAGGCCCTCTCTCTGTCAACCGCAGGCCTCGGCTTTGGGGCACAGGAGGGGTTCAGATAATGGCTCTCCCCATCACCCATGTGAGTGCACCCCATTCCCTGGTCATGGCACATGCAAGGCTGCTGGGCGTTGACGCCTCCCACATTTTTCCGGAAAATCAGGCCATAACATGGATGACTCACCTTCCTCTTTCTGGCATCACTGCTCCCCGTGTGTTCATAAATCATGCTCCTAGGAATGTTTTAGGCCTCCTTTCTTGGAGACGTGCTGAGGGCTTCTATTCCAGTTGCGTTGCAAACTCAGACATGGGGAGGCGGTCTGCTGTTCCCGCGCCAGGAGGAACCTTGGATGTCAGAACAGGACTTTCCCAACTCTGGCAGGGTGTGACCTTGGCTTCGGACCCAGGGAGCGCCGTCTGCCCCTCCACCCTCTCGACCACACACATGCTGGCTTGCTGCATTCGGGGATGATTGTTAAGTCCCCTCGAATTTGGATCTGGAGCCAGAGGGTTGGGACTAGGAGGGGTCCCTTCTGCCAGAAGTGAGGGGAGCCAGCTCCACACTGCGGGCAGTGGGAGAGAGCACTGCTTCTTCCTCGGGGCCTCAGCACACCGGTCCCATGTAATCCTGGCTTCAGTCCACTGTCCAGTCCTGCCTGGTGTCCACCTGCCTTTCCAGGGCACAGGAACACTCTAGTGCACCTGCCTGTGGACAGTGACACCTGATGTGTCCTGGAAAGTGAGTCCAAGGCCATTCAGGGCCGAGGACGCCTCAGTGATTCCAGGTGGAGGTCACCGCCTGGTCCTCATTTGTACTTTGGATTTTGTGGGATTGCGTGTTGTGGTTACCCTGTTAATGACCTTCTGTGTTCCCAAGTGGCTGCAAGATGGGGCTCTCTGTATCTGAGTGCAGTGTTCACGGCAGCTGGGACATTGAGGGGATGGGCCGGGGAGTGAGGGGTGGCGGGGAGGAACGTGTGTCTCAAATTTAAGAGCTTGAGAAGCCCCAGGCACTGGCCCCAGCCCGGGTTCTGCCTGTGGTGGCTCCAGGGATGGGTGATGCACTTGTAAAACCAACCTCTGTGGTGAGCGTGGGAAAGAGCACCAGAAGGTGGCCCAGGTGGCACCAGGGACAAGGTCAGAGTCTGGGAACAGAGTAAGAATAAACAGAGGTTTAGCCCTTTGAGGGTTTTGCATGGATCTCTTGAGTCTGGGCTGTGTTGCTTGGGCCACTCTGCCCTCTCTTAGGGTGTGAGGTTCAGCTAGACTCATCTCCCTGAACACCAGTCCCTCTGCCCTGACCTGGCATGTACTCGGAGATTTCTGAGGCATATTCTTCTGCGATCCAGTGCCATGGGCCGTGCCGAGTGGATATCCCCACAGGTGCTCTTGGAAATCAGGAATTGCTCCTACCTGTCTGGAAGGGGGTGTTTCCACCCTGACTCACACAGCGAGTACTTTCACATGCTGTGCATGTGCAAGGGGCTAACCCTGGGGGACGGCTGGCATTCCTGCTGCATGAGGCCTTACTCTAGTGGAGGGACATAGGCGATAAGCAGATGGACAGGCAATAACCAGGGATGTTCAGATTGTGTTGAGCGCTGTGAAAAGATGAACCAGGTAAAGGAGACAGCGATGGGGAAACATCTCTAGGAGGTGAAAATGGGAGTGATTGGAGGAGGAGCCAACCATGGTCCTGGGCAGGAAGGTTCTACAGAGTTTCCGGGCACGGGCAATTTTGAGAAACCCCATAATGTATGACAGTAACCATTAAGATACCAGAAGGGAAAACAAAAGGAATAAGGATAACATTTGCCCAAATATCAGGAATAAGTGGTATTAATATAATTGTGTTGTGCACTTGGGGTCCGTCATCCATGGTTCTAGTGCGAAGAAGATGATGGATGAGCCATCTGGTGTTTGCTGTGGGTCCCGAGGGTACCTGTCAGGGCTGCTATAGGCCCAGCCCGGCGCCCGGAAAGAAGAGCTTATGTGTCTGGTGCTGGGGTGACAAGGGAGCTGTCCCATCCAGCTGCTCACCTGCCCTGCAGAAGGCTGACTGCCACGCCGGCACATGAAGCCCCAAGATGGAGGTGGGCTGGGGTCTCGAGAGCAGATGAGACAGTGGAGTGAGTGGCAGGCGGCCACAGGAGAGGTTCTGACTTAGTTATTGGGAATCTGTAACACATCATGTGTCCAGGAGCAGCCCTGGCTTCCCAGCAGTGCTCCGGCTCCCCAGGCTTCCTGTGAGTGGCTCCTGGCCAACCCCCTGTGATTTGTTTTGGGCAGAGCAGCTGCAGTTAAGTGCCCCTGCCGGCATCCCAGAAGAGTCCAGGGGCTAGAAGTTTCTCTTTTGGGGGGAGAATAAGAGTCCTAGGAACAAGGTTGCTGGTTGAGCTGGTCACTTTTTTGTTCCTTTGTCCTCTTCTTCAACCGGTCTGTAGTGAGAGCCTGCCGTGTGCCTTCTCTGGCCAGGCTCGGGGGATAGAGCAGCACACAGGTGGGACAGGGGCTCGTTGTGTGCTCTTACTAAGAGGAAGGGGCGTGGGTTGCCTGGGTTGGTGCCGTTTTAAATGAGCAGAAAGGCTGCTCTGGGAGTAACATGCAGCACAGACCTATAAGAAATGGGGGCAGGCATGTGTTGTTATGGGGGAAGGGCATTCTCATGGGAGGACACAGTAGGTGCAAAGGCCCTGCGGCAAGAGCCCTGGCTTCTGGGCTGGTGTGGACAAAGGAGAGAGAGATGTGAGGTGGGCCAGATGTCATGGCCCTCTGTGACCACGACAGGGTTGAGATGGAGTCAGTGGCTCCTTGGGGCATCACCCCATGGTCCTGTGGGCTGTGGGTGGGGACTTGAGCTCAGTGTCAGGAGCCTGGCTTCTTCTCCAGCGGCCTCATGAAGCATATCCATCCTTTCATTTCAGTCCCGCAGGCAGCGCAACGAGGCCACCAACAGCAGCAACGAGGTGTTCCTGTACTGTGCCTTCCTGGACTTTAGGTACTGCCTGTGTGGGGCCCCCTGGGGCAGGGTGGGGGAGGGGAATGGTGCCCAGGGCCAGGCCCTGCTGCACGCTGGTCCAGGTTATGATCTGGGTCATGATCTGGGTCATGATCTGGGTCACCCTCCTGGAGCCTCACTGTTGCATTGTCTGTAAAGCCGGAACATTCAGGATACGGAGTTGGAGGAGGGACAGGTTTTCTCTGGAGACCACATTGGGACCTAGTAGGACTCAGCCCTTAAAGCCCGGGGTGCACTTCAAAATACTCAGCCAGTCTGGCCGAGGCAACACTGGGGCCTCGGGATGGTCCCATCAGTGCTGGCTATCTGAGGTTTCGTGTCGTGCTGGTAAGGTGGCTGGGAGGGGCTGGGTGAACCCCTCTTTCCTGGTAGGCATGGAAATGAGAATGTCCCCAGTGTGTGCTCCCAGGGACACGAGCACCCCTCCGGGATGGCCACATTTCTCATCTGCTACGTCCACAGCTTAAAATAGAATGTAAAGCAGAGAGAAACTCCTGCCTTTTAATTTGTTCACCTTTATAAAAGCTTTCCCCAAGGGTCCTGCCTTTGGCTGAGGCAAACGTCTGTCTTTGCTGATAACTCGAAGTTGTCATTTCTGAATAGAACCATGGAAACATCTTCTTAGGAATTTGAAAATACAGAGAGAGACACCGTAGAAAATTATGATCACTGATATTCCTACCATGAGAAGAAACCACAGTTAGCACTTGAGCATGTTTGTTCCTGGTCATTTTGGTCTAGATTTATACTTTAAGAAGTGACACAAGTCCTAAATCAATTCTGTAAAGAAGTAAAACATAAGAAGGCAAAGATGCCTCCATCTGGTCCCCTCATACCCTCTCTCTAGAGGTGGCCAGTCGGGGTGTGTCCTCAGTACCGTAGACACAGCTTATGGCTACGTTCATGGAGCATCTGTGACCTTGTTCTATTTCACACTTGCACGTCCACCCCGGCTGTGCACAGACCATGATGCATCAGGGCATTGACCCCCATCTCCGACTGATGTATCACATTTTATCACATCTGTGTTTGCCACACTTTGCTTATCCCACCCCACAGCGGGCATTGGGCTGCTCTAATGTTCTGTGGCATCACCTGTCACTCGGCAAAGACCCCAGGCATGTCCCCTGGGTGCCCAGCTCAGAGTTCTCTGGAAGTGAGACTGATGGATTGTAGGATGAGCATGTCTCATTTTCATGGGCTGTGGGTCCCTGTGCCTCCTGAATTGCGTGTGTCAGGGCGGTCACAGTGTTCTCCGCCCCCCCCCCCTGCCCCCGTCTCCCTGTGGCCCAACTGGCACCAGCATGTCTGCTCTCTCAGCCGTCGCTCCTTTGTTCTGTGTCCCCAGCTCCGGAGAAGGGGTCTGGTCCAACCAGGGCTGTGCGCTTGCTGAAGGAAACCTCAGCTACTCCATCTGCCACTGTACTCATCTCACCAACTTCGCCATCCTGATGCAGGTGGTGCCACTGGAGGTAAGAGCCAGGCGTTGGGGTCCTGGACCCCAACAAAGTGCCCTTCCTGCCTTAGGCTGCAGGTGGGGACAGGGTGGCTTGGGGCAGACAGGCAGCCCCCACTCATTAGGGGGGTCCTGCAATTAGGGACATTTTGAAGCTCTCCTTTTTTTTAGTTTAGCAAAAAAAAAAAAAAAAAAAAAAAATCAAAAGAAAACAAAAAACTTTGCTTCAGGTTTCCTGTGCAGACCTGAGATTCTTCTCGAGGATCTGTGTGCAGAAGGCAGGTGTGTCAGCATTTTCTGCCTTCGGTCCCTGGGCTGTGGAGCCTCTGTGCTGTGGGAGACTCACGGTGCATCCAGGGCAGCAGGAGTCCCAAGCTGATACTAGGGTGCATGAATGTCCAGAGGACGTGTCACAGGGGCTACATCATGTCCTCAGAGCGTTTCTGCTGTGGGACGAGAGGGACAGGGTTACAGATGGAGATCTGGACTGGTCTAACCTGACTCCCAGCTCCAGGGTTAGCAAGCCTTGTGGTGGGGAGGTGATTTCCCACAGCCTTCTGTCCTCCTCTCTAGATAGGCCATGACCCTCCCTGGAGCCTGGTTGGGTTTCTCTGCCTCAGTTTCTAATCTGGCAGGCTGCACGGTTAGCCCTAAGAACTTGACATACATGTCATTGGTTTAAGGCAAGCACAGCTTGGAAGAGAAAAAAAAATGTTTTATAAATTGCAGATACCCCAGGATGGGATCCTCTCAACTGTGATCAGTCCCTGAGCCCTGCGTGTGAGTGACTTGATTGGCTTCTAGACCCCAGTAGAACTTGAATTTCTCTGCCGAGGGCAGGGGGATGGAAAAGACATAGGGATCAGTCCAGGGATCTCCTGGGGCCCCTGGAAAGCCAGGCACCTATTAGACAGGTTTTGTCTCATCCCAGACTGTGTTTTGGAAATTGAAAAGTTGTATTGATGACTCTGCACAGAACAGGGAGCCACTGAGCAGAGGCTTCCTCCTCCTGCAGAGCCATGCACTCCCCCCACTCATCAGGGCAGGTGCCCTGAGCTCCCATTCCCCTGCACTGTGCATAGGAAATGAACCGGGGCCTGGAGGGGCCCCCTCTACTGTCAAGACCTGCTCCACCCCTATCCCTTCCTTTGGCATGTTAACCCCATGGGGTCTGTCTCTTTCCTAACCTACCCCCTTCCCTGGGTTCTGTGGTCCAGGGAACTGGTGAGAGCACCTGATCCGGGCAGGACTGAGTCTTGTCTGGTGTGGCAGGACTCCTAGCAGCCTCAGGGGTGTTACCTAAGCATAGACTCCTCATCCACAGCCATTCAGCAATACTTATCAGCACCTACCCTGGGGGTGCAGTTGTAAATAAGAAAAACAATGAGGTCTTGTTTTTGAGGACTTTATATTCCAGTGGGAAAGACAGGTAATAGATAAGCAAACAGCAGCAAGTGATGTCCAGCAGCAGCAAGTGAAGGACATTGAAGAGAGGCCTGTGGAAGGTGCACGTGCCAAACCAGAGGCATTTTGATGGTGTGGTGCGGGGAGGAGCAGAGGGGAACATTCCAGGCTGAGGAATAGCAAGTGTAGATGCAGGAGACAGGACTGGGCTTGGAGTGTCCTGGGTGGAGGCAGTGAGCGCAGGAAGGCCCCTTCATTCGCAACACGTGCCATCGACTTTGTGTCCTGCTTGTGAATTGCTTATAGAGACGCCAGAGGGGAGTTCCAAACCTCCCTAGGAGGACAGGTCGGGGTGGGGGTAGTGCCATGTGCCCCTCACAGTCCCCCCTTTAGACACACCAGCACTGTCCACGTGTCAGACCCGAGTGGTCCCCTTCACTCTGCTGTGATGAAGCTTTGGGGGGTGGGGGTGCGCAGACGTCCCAGTGCCCTGTCACTTGGGGTCGCTGAGGGCAGTCCTGGCCACACATAAGGCGGAACTGGGCACTTGTAGGTCAGGTGTCTTTCAAGCAAGAGCATTCAGAGCTTTGGACACTTGGTGCTGTCTCCAGCTTGAGGGTGCAAGCCCATCTGTTTCCTGGTGGCCAGCGTGGTAAATCTGTGTTCAGACAATTGTGGCCCCCAGGTGGTCCCAGTGGGAGTGATATATGGGCAGCAGCTGTCCCTCAGGTGACAGGCATCCTTTCCTTCTGGCTCCTGCCTCCCAGGCCCTCTGTCACCCCCTTTCTCTTGTGTTCTCCAGCTCCTCTACCTTGTACTGCCCGAGTTGGGGCATGTGCTCTGGCTTTGCATGATTAGATGCAAGGGAGGTCAGGGTGGTGCGCCAGTGCCAGCAGTGCAGGGACAGTGAGGTCCCACAGGATAGGGGTGGAGTAGAAGGTACCAGAGGATAGGGGTGGAGTAGAAGGTACCAGAGTGCTGCAAAGTGGAAAGAGGACCTCAGTTACCTGGACTGCATGGGCTGCCCTCCGAAATTCCACCTGTTCCGGGTCTCTCCTCATCCCTTCTTCTCCTGCTCTGCACATTGTCACCAGGGAGTTGGGGACACCACTGCCATGAGGCTCGTGCCTCCATCTCTGCCTGTCTTGCCTGAGCCTCAGCCCACGTGCCTCCAGCATGTCCCTCTGGGTGCCACATGGGGGTCAGCAACCTGCTTTAGCCCTTCCAGCGGGAAAGGCACCAGGCTGCCACCTACATATGTGCCAGGGGGAGGGGGCAATCCACGGGCACTGTGGCCAAGTGGAGACCGTGAGGCCCAGAGAGGGGGATGGACTGAGGTCACTGATTCATCCAACAATGAAGGATTGGATTGAGGTGACACCTTCCCTCTGGGCTTTGGGAGCATTTTAGCTTTTTAAAAATCTGGGCTTTTTAGCAGCAGAATCATCATGGTACCTCGGGTGGGGACGCAAATGCCCTTGCACTTGAAAGCATGCTCTGTCCTGAGGCAAAGAGTGCATGTGGAAGCTATATGGGGCAGGGCGAGGAAGGGCCGTGGTGACGGTGCTGTTTTAAAGAGGGGTAGCCTGCAGGGCTCCCTGAGAAGCTGGTGCAGATGAGGAACCTCAGGGAGGAGCGCACAGCCACCGGGCCTAGGGGGAAGCAGCAGGTGCCGAGGCTCATGCACACAGTGGCGGGGGCCAGGGGCTCCAAGTGGGAGCCCCAGACTGAAATGTTGGGGGCAGAGAGGACGTCATGGAAGTGGGGGAGCAGACCGCCTATGAGCACTGGTGCAGGCAAGACAGGCCCCGTGTGGGCACCTTCCCTGGAGCCTGCTCTCGTCTTGGATGTAGCCATAAGAGTGAGGGCCACCTTCTGGTACAGGTGAGGGCCTTGGGGACTTGCCAGAGGTCACCAGGGGCAGAGCCCCAGCTTCGGCTGTGCTCTCCAGATCCTAAAGCTGGGGCTGCTGCTGGGCGTCCAGATGGTCCTCTGGGTCCTTGGCACGCAGAGAACTTGGTCCAAGCTGTGGGCCTCTACGATGTGGAAGGAGCGGCTGGGTGGTGGGTGTGGCAGGAAGGTGGGTTTGGGATGTTGGTGGGACAGGGAGGAAAGGAAGCAGCTCAGTCCAGTGAGCTTAAAAAGAAAAACTTGACACAGCATTTATGATACAAATCTGTCACCACTCAATGTAGGTGACACCAGATTTGGACAGTCTGTGGGTGTCTTTGTGGAAGCAAATCATATCTGCTCATTGCTAGGAAAGGTTGATTTGAAAATGATTCAAAATTATCCATGCTAAAAATGAACATTCTCAAGAACATAAAAAATTAAGGCGGTTACAAGTAGGTGTCGAATCTGTGGCGCAGTTCATTTAGTGAGAACAGAGGGATGGCTTTTCCCGGTCTTCCTGGGTGCCTCTGGGGAAGGGACATCTTCATCCAGGGTCTCTCCTTGGAGCTCACAGTCGCACCTCGCCTCCCATCTGCATGTCTGCCCTGGACCGTGCCCCAGCAGGTCTCCCATGGAACACCCCGGCGTGGAGCTTGGGGGGCTGGGCTGGGACCCAGGGGGATGTTCCAGGCCTTGCTCTGCTTGCTCTTCTCTATGGGAGGGAGTGCGATGTGGGCCCCCTGCTTGTTCATCAGCAGCGATGGGCTCCACCAACCAAGACCCTGAGATGGGCAGCACCATGCTTTGTGCTCCAGACACAGTGAGCAGGAAACAGGCCCGGACCCCTCCCACCGAGTACTGACCCCTCAAGGTCCCCCCAGCAGCTGGTTCATGGGGCCCCCTTGACCAGAGCACTGGTCACGCCAGCTATGTAAGTGTCCAGCCCTGTGCCCCAGAGCCCCCTGCCGGGAAGTCATCCTGGAGTGGTGTGTACTGGCCCATGTACCACCGAGCTGCCGGAACTTGCCGAGGACGGCCAGCCAGCTTAGTTCCTGTCAGCAGGTGACCGGACGAGCAGCCCCAGAGCCAGGGCTCCCTATCTCATGGTCAGCAGCAGATGCGGCAAGGATGAGGCAGAGGTGTGGGGGCATAAGGGAACACACTGCACATTGGAAAGGTGGCTCTGAGCCCTGTGTGAGGGGCATACAGGTGTGTCAGAGGGAGCATTTCTAGGAGGAGGGCAGGGAGTGAGCCCTTGCATTGACACCTATAGATCTGGGGCCACGATCATGACCAGTTGTGCCAGTTGGGCCCCCTCTGAAACTCACTTTCTGCATCTTTAAAAATTGAACCCAAATCCAATAAGAATCCCAAGAAATTAGTTTTCTCCTATTGGATAAAATTATCTTCAGATTAATTTTGGAATAGTATGTTCCAAGAGTAGTTGAGAAAATTCAGGAAAAGAGTAGGAGAGACTTTGTATGGCACAAGGGGATCCTTGTGAAGCTCCTGTGGACAAAACAACATGGTGTGGACATAAGTCCAAGAAAGCAGATAACCAGAACAAACAGAGTCTAGACCAGAGTGAGGCTTTTCAGCACACCATGAGTATCTGCATCGTAGAATTCAAATCAGAAAGCAAGATAACATGTCGAGGCTGAAAGTAAAATATTTGCCACCTTATGTGTAGGGAACATAATAGAATAACGAAGTGTTAACGAACCTAATGCTAAGGAGTGGGTAGGTTCTGATACCTCTATGCCAGGAGGACAAGTTTCCTCGCCTCTGCATTAAGAGGAGAAAGATCCCATCAAGAGCTTATGTGCAGTTTTTCGAGTGAATTGTAATGATGCCAGCTGATCTGGAGGCATTTCCAAGGCATTATCATGTGAAAAGGGCAGGATGCAGAGTAGCATACAGACATCTTTTTTTTTTTTTTAAGATTTTATTTATTTATTTGAAGTGGGGGTGGGAAGGGGCAGAGGGAGAGAATCTCAAGCAGACTCCACCCTGAGCTCCGGCCCAATGTGGGGCTTCATCTCACAACCCTGAGATCATGACCTGAGCTGAAATCAAGAGTCAGATGCTCAACCCACTGTGCCACCCAGGTGTCCCCAAATATCTTATCTCTATAAAGCCATTTGAGGTCCCCTAGGTGAAGTCATGTTGTGGTGTGTGATCAGGAGAGAGGTACAAGGTGATGTCTGGGCTGTTAGCAGGGTCGGGAGGCCCTGGACTGAAGCCCTGGCTGGTGTGCACACATCTGTGTGGAATTAGGTAATAAGAGTGAATAATAAAATTAGCAGCTTGACAAGGCAGTTTATAAGCTCCAGTCTCAGATGTGGGGGTGTTGAGGGCTTTCCCTCCTCGACGCCCAGTAGTTTGGAGCTGGCACTCGGCAGAGGCCGCATGAAGGTGTGTATCGTGAGCCAGGCATGAACAAAGGGGTCAGTCCTGCAGGAGAGGAGCTTAGGGATACCAGGATGCCACGTCTGGCTGTGTGAATAGTGACGGCTTGGGCAAACACACCTGTTCTCCTGGGACCAGGGCAGGGAGGCAGGCGCTGGAATTGTCATCTCTAAGGCCTGGCCAGCAGGGGCACTGGGACGGAGGGTTCCACAGTGGTGGATGCTGCAGTGGGCTGGGCAGCCAGACCCAGGAAGGGGTGGGTCTCGGATCACCTGGCCCTGTTTGGAGTCACCGTGGCCGCCATGGCCGACTTAGAGATGGGATTCCTAGGAAGGAAAACTGGGACCATGAGGACTGAGAGGGGGTGAGGGGCTGACATTATGGAAGCTGTAGAGACGCACCAGTTCCCCCTGCTTCTAGGACCCCCACCCAAGGTTCACATTCCAGGGGCATAGTCTGGTTGTCTGTATAATAGTGGGCAGTCCCACCAAGGCTGCAGCCAGTGGCAAAGGTGCCACCCAAGGCCAGGTCATGGTGGGCACAGCCCCTCAGCTGGCAGAAGCCAGAGGCCCACCCTGTGCGCTGCTTCCGCAGGTGACCTCACCCCTGCTTTGCCTCACGCAGGCCCCCTCACCCCTGCTTGGCTCCTCTAGAGGGTCCCTTGGGAGCAGCCCGGGAGGGACACCTGTCCTGGACGGGCGGGGGGCTGGGGAACAGCAGGAGCACTGTGCCAGGATGGGAACACCTGGGAAAGCCAGTCCCCAGGGGGCCCCCAGGGCGGGGGGCCTGGGGTCAGGGGCCTCTCCAGCGCAGCAGACCTGGGTCCAGAGGCTGGCCAATGGATATGATTCCTTTAGCTCATTTGCCAAGATCTCAAAAGAGAAATTATCTAAAATTTTGGATTTGATTTTCTTAGAGTAAATGGTCTGGCCACATGGAGCTTCCTGACGGAACAGCTGAAGCCCCTAGTATAGGCAGGCCCCAGCGCCTCCTACCATCCTCCCCACTGGGGTCCAGCCTCCATCCTTCCTCACCTTGGCCCTGCTGTTCTGCTCCAGAACAGAGAGAAGACTGCAAAACCTTTCTTGCCCTTTCCTAGGGTGGGAAAATCACATATCCACTATGTGGGGCTTTTGGAGGAAACGGGAGATACAAGTATTTCTCCCTGGAACAAGAGTCCCCTCAGACCTAATGTATGCAGGCTCCCAGCTGGCCTCATGAATTTATGTAAAATGCCTCTCCAGCGGCCTCAGAGTCTGTGGTCTGTGACTCAGAGGAGCCTGTGTCCCAAAGCAAACTCCAGGCTTTTCTGGGCATTTCTAAATCTAGCCACAGGATGGGGAAGGAAGGGCATCTCGGGGGCACAGCACGCCTCCCGAGGCCAGAGATGCAGGGTGCTTGCGCGCGTGTGTGCAGGAAGTCTCGTCTCTGCAGCACCCCCATCCCTCAGTCCCCTGGTCCACCCTGGGCCCACGGCCATGGGACCTGCATTCAGCAGCCATCCTGCCAGGTGCAGCTGCCTAAAGCCACTCAGCCACTCTGGCCTCTAGGGAGGGACCTAATTGCAAGGCGTGGCTGGGGCTGCATCTGTGGTCCTGCTGGGTGTGTTCCAGGCCTGCCGTGCCAGCACACTAACGTGCCTGGCTCACCACGGTAGGCAGGGTCCTCGAGTGGAGGTCTCCGTGTATGCCTGTCACTTAAGCAATCTGACGAGCACCTACCGTGTGTGGCCCCGTCCCCATTGCTGGGGTGCCTCTGCAGTGGCCCCACCCTGCCCCCTGGTCAGCCAGACGCTCAGGGTCCCTCTGCTGACACACCATGTGGCCTTCCCTAAGTGCCTGTTCTGAGCCTCGGTTTCCCCATCTGTGACATTGGGTGAGGGTCAAACCCAGCCTGAGTACTGAGCTCTGAGCAACCAACCCCAAGAACTGAGCCCCAAGCACCCAGCCTGACTGAGGTGACAATGACTTCCAAACGAGCATGAGGGTGCCCAGGGATGGCCTAGTGGCTGAAGAGCCAGCCTGAGGCGCCTGGTGACATCCCAGAAGAGCAGGACTGGGTGGTGGTGCAGCAGGCCTGTCAAGACTGAGTCCCCCCATGCTGCACTACCCCTTTGCACTCATTCTTTTGAAGCATGGTAGAGTCCTAGGCTCCTGGGGGACCCATCTGCCTGTTAATGATGCTCCTGCCTCCCTCCCTTCCTTGCTCCCCTACCCTCTCCTCCCTTCCCCTATCCCCTGCCCTCTTATCCTACTCCTCCCCTACCCCTCCCCTCCCTCTCCCTCCATCCCCTGTGACCTTGCTGCCTCTCTAGGGCAAGCATGTTGACTAAGCTCTGGGCCACTGCTTGCAGCCCCATCCCTCCCCTCAACACTCCTGTCACACAGGGAGACCCCTGTGCTCAGCACCCAGGATGTATGGAAATAGGCCCTGGAGGTGGGACAGGAACACACTCTGGGGCAGCAGCTGGCTGGGTGCTGTTGGGAGCTCAGCTTTTCCATGGGCCCTGTGGCCCTGGGGACCGTGCCCCTCTAGAGTCAGGATCCCCTCTTGCCAGATTTAGTTTTCCTCCCAGCAGACCGGGTTGCTACTCTAGGGAATAGCAGCCATGGCTTCATTTACTGAAGACTGTTCTGGAAGAAGTGTCTGCTCGCTGCTGTTGGGGGTCGGAGCTGGCCTCCAGAGGGGATGTGGACAGTGGCCTCAGGATTGGGGGGGGGCGCAGGGGGAGGGCAGCCAGTCTCCATCCAGGAGAGTTCTTTTTTAATTTTTTTATTTTTATTTTTATTTATTTATGATAGTCACAGAGAGAGAGAGAGAGAGGCAGAGACACAGGCAGAGGGAGAAGCAGGCTCTATGCCCTGGGAGCCCGACGTGGGATTCGATCTGGGGTCTCCAGGATCGCACCCTGGGCCAAAGGCAGGCGCCAAACCGCTGCGCCACCCAGGGATCCCCATCCAGGAGAGTTTGATGCGAGGGACTGGAGGCCCAGAGCTCAGGTCGTGGTTGGGGTGGCAGCTCTGGGCTGTGATGCGGGAGCTTCACATGGTTCACCAGGTTTTGTCAGAAGCATCAGGACTCTGTATCATGGTGATGGGAGCCGAAAGGGGAGGATTGGGTCTGTGGGGCCCTGCAGGAGCCTGAGGGCTCTTCCCAGGCCTGTGTTGGGGAGGAGGGTTCTGTGTCCATACAGATAAGACACATCCGTGGGGAAGATGCTGTGGCCCTGGGAGCAGAGGGAGAGCTCCAGGCGGGCCCTGTGCAGGGGAGAGCTTCACTTTTTAAACAGGGTCTCTGTGTCTTCTCTGTACTTCTTCCTCAGTCAGCAGGCAGACCTGCCTCGGAGGGGCTGGGGAACCCTTGCACAACTGCCTGCTGCTGATGGCTCCCTGCATCCTGGGCAGCAGATCCGGTGGTCACAGCCCTGGGCCCCTGCAGACGAGAGACAGCTCTGCGAGTGCATCCCTACAGTGGGCTGGCACATCAAGCAGTGTGCAGTTTTAGATTTGCACAAATGCTTACAGCTGGGTTAGGTCCCTGGCTCCCCAGGCACTTGCCGCCCCCAACAGAATGTACATGCTCTTTGCAGCAGCATTGAAGCAGCTCCTGCCATGGCCCCCCACCCTCTGCCCTGAGTATACAGCTGGTGATCACACAGATTCCATCTGCATCTTGGGGACCTACAGCTCCCCAGTCCCACCTTTAGTCTCAGGGATGGGGCCACAGGCTCCCTGCCTCCCAGGGTGTGGCTGCCTAGGGCTAGGGACTAGGGCTAGGGACCTCATCCCCCAGGCCCTAGCTGTGTAGGGGCTGGGCCTTTGCTCTCAGGCCCACACCCTGCCCCTGCTGGGGTCTATACCCCAGAGCTGCCCTCTGCTGGGCCGGGTCCCCATCAGCTGGGGCTCTGGCAGGAGATCAGGGGAGGGGCTGAGGCCAGGTGCCCTCCTTCCCTCAGTGTGCCACAGGCAGCTTTCCTGGCAGTGGCCATGTCTCCTCCAGCCCCTAGTCCAGCTTCTCCCAGTGACTATGGGCCTTGGGCTCGGGCTTCCTGCCAGTGTGTTTCCTGCCTGGATTGTCCCTGCAGCTCCACGGCAACTCCCCTCCCTTTTGTTAACGCTTCCCTGTCTGAAATTTTCCTGTCTTTGAAAGGCTGCAGTGGTTTCTGTGTTCCCAGCTGTGTGTGTGCCTGGGGGGGATGATCTGGGTAAGGGGGGTGTGTGTGACATGATTCAGTGCTCCACGTGCTAATGAGTGCTCTTCATTAGCTCACTCCTCTAATGAGGCAGCTAGCCTGACAAAGGCAAGTCACAAGTCTTTTTAAAGACAGAGGAGCCATGTCTTTGTGCATGGGGTAGGGCTGTGTGTGGGGGGAGATCCCTCCAATGCATGTCTGTGGATGCTAGGTCAGGCTCCCAACAGTGCCCCTCAGCCAGCCGGGGAGCCCGTTTCTGCCTGGCCTCAGAGCTGTGGACTCGTACCTATGCCACATTTCATCAGGGCCACTCTGGGCAGGACGTCACCCGCATGGAATGTGGCATGCCCCTGCAGCTGGATGCTCTGCTGGCTGTGTGTTGCCAGCAGAGCTGCATCTGGTGAAGCCCAGAGACTGTCACCAAGCCCAGGAGGCCCATGGAGCCACATGCCCCTGCTGTCCACGGGCTGGAGGAAGGTGTATGGTTCAGCCAGGATCAGAGAGCTGGTCTGAAGGGATGCAGGCTAATGAGAGCCTGGATTCAGACCACTGGGAGACCAGAAGTCGGGAAAGAACCAGGGTGGGTTGTGGGAGCAGAGGAAACCACATGGGTCAGGAGCAGTGAAGGGTTTAGTGTGTGCATGGCCACGGGCACCCCAGTGAGGGGGCTGCTTGGCTCCCACTCATCCTTCATTCTGCTCAGCCTTAGATTCCCTTGACAACTGGCTTCCCGGCAAGTCCAGCCTACAAGAGACGGGCATTGGGGTGATGCATCTGCTGTCAGCTGCTCCTGGCCTTGGCTGGGCCCCTTCTGTGGCCCCTGCTTTCTCCCTGGCCCCACCCCAGGCTCTGCTCCTGTCCCCTCCTCCCCTGACCTTTCTGCCCCACAGGTGTGGAGGCTATGCCTGTTCCTGGGATACCTCATTGCTTTGGCTTTCCAGGGTCTCCCACACCCTTGTGACCCATGTCCCACGCAGAGCCCATCCACTGAGTCACTGGAAGGGTCTTGCTTTCCTGTCTGGATCCTCTGACAGAAAGGCCAGGTGCAAGGCAGAGATGTACATGGAGGGAAGGAATGTGGTCTCATCTGAGGCAGGGGCTGTGAAGTGAGTGAGCTGGGGTGACATCCTGCCCAGGGTGGCCCTGATGCACTGGGAAGGATGAGAGTGGGGGCTCTGGGAATCCAGGAAGGGGAGAGGGAATGTGGCTTGGGTTAACAGAGGAACCAAAGACACTCGGGTATGCATGGGCTCCAAGATGCAGGAGCGACCCAGAGAACCCTCAGATCAGAGGTCACGTGGGAGCTGTGCCTGAATCCCTGTCCTCTGCAGGCCGCCAATGACCTGGTCCCTGTTTGTGTCCATCAAGGCCTCATCCAAGCAGGAACTAGCAACCTGTTTATTCACCCGTGCATTTGCCTGCTTCCCCACTACACTGTGAGCTCCATGCTTGGCACACAGTAGGTGCTCAATGCATGCCGGTTGCAGGAGGAAGCATGGGCTGGGGCATAACACCATCCTTACTAGCTGTGCGGTCTCCTCTTCAGCACATGAGAACCATGGTGCCACCCCTCCTCGAACAGGGCTGCTGTAAGGACTCACTGCCGTGCGTAGCAGGCGCCCAGTCAGGGCTGTGATGTTCTTCCTGTCTCAGCCAGCCCGTCTTCTGGCAGTGGGCTTGGGCGGCTGGATCCAAGGCGAGGGCTAGAACTCCAGGCAGAGCAGGCAAGCAGAACAGAGGCAGGGGTTTCCATGAGTGGCAGCGCACGGTGACCCTGCCCACGTTTGCCCCTGGGCCATCCCCACAAGTCTGTGAGTGGTGGCAGGAGGGTCCTGCTGTCTCTACAGGACAGGCAGGCAGGCTGATGTGGAGCAGGTCAGTCTCTTGTGGAGGATCAGTGAGGGAACCAGGGGAGGAGGCTTGCAGGCCCCCTCCCACACCCTGGCATTCAGCAGACACCTGTGGGCAGGTGTTCTCAAAGCCATGGTCGTGACACAGAGTTTTGTTAAAGACCTCACCATCCCTCTGGGAGAAAGATCTAGGTGACAGTGGGGTGGGGAGGGCCGGGGCCTGGCGTTGTGGAGATTCCCATGGAGCACAACAGCTCAGGGCCAGACCGGGGAGAGAGTGTCCCAGAGGCGAAGGGGTGAAGATGTCATACAGCCAGGCTGGCCCAGAGACGCAGGTTCAATTGTCACCCTCCATATGCTCATACTTCTGTGGCTGTTTAAATTCATTTCCATTTGGTGGGTCCCATTGAGGTGATAGAGATCATTGTGATGGTGACAACAAGGTTTTTCAATTATCTGTCACAGCAAAGAAAATGACATTCTTGGTCTAATATTAATGTTTCATGTGTGGTTTTATTCCTAGTTTCTCAAAAGCAAAAACCTCTGTAAGAGCACTTCTTCCAGAACTGTGTCTGGAGATGCTGTGTAGCTTCTCATTTCCTCTCTCAAAGTGTGTGACAAGTGCCAGGGTAAACATATTTGGGTTTTACCTGCAAGATTTCTCAGAAGACACTATGCTTGTACCCCCTGACGTCATTAGAGGGGACAGAGAGCGTGGCTCTCCCTTGCTGTGTCTAACACCAGAGACTCCAGAGCAGTCCACAGGGACCTGCTTACAACACATCGCAGGACCTAGAATCTGTCCATGCAGCCTGGGAAGGTGGCTCTGAGAACACATTTGTTTGCCTTCCTGGGGATCTGATGAATTGGAATGTCTGCGGCCTGCTCATGTGCAGAGAGGGTGTTGGGGGTCCAGGTCCTGCAACGTGGCCAAGAAGTTGCTGTGAGAACACACTGGCCCACATGCATTCCTCCTGTTTAGGGGACTCGTGTGGGTGAACCCCCTCACCCCCTCCTGCATCTGGGCTGTGGGCTCAGGCTTCTCCTTCCCCACCTGCATTCAGTCGAGGCTCTAAAGTGTTCTCTAGCCCTTGGGGAGTGAGTTGACTGGTGGTGACTCAGATCTGGAAGAAGCAAAGCCCATTAAGTTGTCCATCCATAGGCCAAATTGCTCTGCAGACTCACTGTCCCTGGTCTGTGGCATTGGGGCCTCCTGGGCCCACGGTCCTCTGACCACTCTCTTACATCCTCTGAGTTGCCTCCTTTTGTTCCTGATTATGTCCTGATGAGCAGGGAAGGGGGCAGCTTTAGCCACAGTGAAAGCCTCAGGGTGTCCAGGCCAGGGTTGGAGGGACCTTGAGGTCTGGTGTCTGGTGCAGGCGCAGGCAGTGGCGATGGGAAGGGGCTTTGGCTGGATCTCTGGGGCAGACACAGCCGTAGGCCGCAGCAGGAAGCACAGCAGCCACCTTTGCAGGGATAGGCATTGGGAAGCTGGTCTCCTAGGCATGTGGCTCAGGGAGCATGGAGTGCTTTGGAGCCCAGGGTCAAGTGAGTCTGATCTGAGGCTGTGGCTCTTGGAGCCGAGGGAGCCACCATTTGGGGTTGTGCTGCTAGGTGAGCTCTGGCTTGTGTCACCATCCTCTGTGGCTTTGTATCCAGTTCATTTACCAAGTTCCTTTATGTTCTAGCTGCCATCAGGGATGATAGCCAGCTGATACACGAACTGTCAGATGACTCATCTTCATCTCCGGCACTTTATTTATTTATTTATTTATTTATTTATTTATTTATTTATTTAAGAATTTTATTTTATTTTATTTATGATAGTCACAGAGAGAGAGAGGCAGAGACATAGGCAGAGGGAGAAGCAGGCTCCATGCACCGGGAGCCCGACGTGGGATTCGATCCTGGGTCTCCAGGATTGCGCCCTGGGCCAAAGGCAGGCGCCAAACCGCTGCGCCACCCAGGGATCCCATCTCCGGCACTTTAGATGTGTAAATCCGTGGGATCCTCAGGGAGGAGTCAGCCCCCGCCCCACACACGCCCCAGGTCTTAAACCAGGCTCATATGGGTCCAAAGTCTTGATCCACCCTGGATGCTGCAGGCTAGACTAGGCGGCAGGGCTGGGCGGCCGGAGTGGGGATGGGTGGGATGGGAGGGCAGGAGTTATGCATTAGCAGGAAGGAAGCCGGAGGGGTGGCGGAATCTGAGTGATTGGTGGGGCGCTTCGGTTGTGTTGCAGCGTAAATCCAGGGGCTGACACCACAACCTCTGTGGGTGGTGATAACAGGGCATCTGGGGGTGGGGGAAAGGCAGCACTTGGTGACCAGCGCCACACACACACTGTGACGGTCAGCTGTGCACCAGCTCTGGGACCCTCTCCAGCAGGAGCCGGGCCACCTCCCACCTCCAGGACCGGACCGGCACTGACGCCTCTGCTCTGCCTTCCACACAGCTCACGCGTGAACACAAGATGGCACTCTTGTCCATCACTTACATCGGCTGCTCCGTGTCCCTGGTCTGCCTGGTGCTCACGCTGGGCACCTTCGCCATGCTCTCGTGAGTCGTCCTCTGCTCTCTCCGGTGTCTGTGTCCAGGGAGGTCTGGTGCCCTCGTGTAAACGTCGGTGCAACCGCAACCCTGCCCCACTTTGATTTCCCGTTGGCATTTGTACTGGTGAGGCGGCGCGTGACTGCCCCTTCGAGAACCTGCGCGGGGTGCATTACAGCCAGACAACTGTGCCAAAGTTACTTTCCATTTTGAGGTCTGGGGTGCAGGGAGGGGTTATGGGGTGCTGGAGAAGAGAGAAGAAAGAGGCAGGAGGGGCGGTGGCATTGGAGGGCACCCTGCTTTAGTTAAGCTGGAAAGTCCTGGAAGGGTCATTGGCCCACAGGCTTTCTGGCCCTTGGGCTGGCGAGAGCCAGAACTGACGACCCCCTTCCCCAAGGCATCAAAGCAGCAGCTCTGAGGGGGATCCCTGATACCAGCTGGAGAGGCAGGAAAGCCCTTTCTGAGGAGGCCCCCTGCCCCTCCCAGCTGAAGCCACATGTGGTCAGAGCTCAAGGGAGTCTGCGCAGCCCCCAGGGGGAGGGTGGCAGCTGAGTCCTCTGTGGCCCTTTCCAAACTGGGGCGAAAAACAACTGAGCGCTGTCCGCCTGTGCAAAACAACTGTGAGGACATGCTGGCTGCTGCTTAGGACCATTGGCCTTACCTGGGATGGGGCCCCCTCCCTCTGAGGTTGCTTGGGCATTTCCTCTCCTCCCTCCTCAGCGGGGTGGTGATGCTCCAAGGGTTCCTCCTGGAGCTCAGAATCCCCTCCTCACCTGCTCTGGTTCCCTGAGGACACCTGGCACCTGTCCTGGCTATGACTACAGGGTCCCGGGGTCAGGGGCTATAGCATGATCAGTAAGGAGCCCTTGGTTCCCCTGAACTAAGGATAGGGATGGCGGCATCTGAGCCAGACAGGAAGAGCCTGGACCAGCAGTGAGCTGAGACTTTTGTTCTTTGGTTCCTCCGCCCCTCAGCTTTGCTCAAGAAGTCTGCCACAGCCAGGCTGGCAGCTCTGAGGACAGGACGCAGAATGGGCGGCGGGGAGGGGTGGGCAGGAGCAAGCGTTCAGAAGCAGGAGCACACACTTCCAGGCCAGCAGTGCTGAGGGAGACAAGGTGGAGCTCCTTCCCTGTCAGGAAGTCCTCCCCCAGGGAGGCCGGAGACTGGAGAGGACTGGGGTGCTTGTGAGCCAGATGGCCAGTGTGAGCAGGAGCAAGCTGAGTCTGAGCGGCTGGAAGGGGGAGGCAGGTGGCCGGCTGTGCTGAGCCAGCGCCCGTGGAAGGCACTAGATCCTTTCTAAGAGCAATAGGGAGCCATCGAGGTGTTAGAGCAGGGAGTAACAGCATCTGGGTGGGCTCTCTGGAGGCCGGGGGTGGGGGAGTGGTAGGGAGCAGCAGTAGCCGAGCTGGCGCTGGGCCTGGGCCTCACCCCTGCCTCTCTGCCCTCAGCTCTGTCAGCACCATCCGGAACCAGCGTTACCACATCCACGCCAACCTTTCCTTCGCGGTCCTAGTGGCCCAAATCCTCCTGCTGGTCAGCTTCAGCTTCAAGCCTGGCACGGTGAGTAAGCCCCTCTCCTTCCGCTGTCTGATGTCACCAGGGCTGGCACCTTCTGCTAGTTTCTTCAACTCAGAATTCAGACCTCATCCCCCAGATAGTCGGGCAGTGGCTCATCCAGGAGAGGCACAAAACAAGCCTGCCTGAGTGGAGTTCTCTGCCCACCATCGCCTCAGTGGCAAAGATGCTGGTGCTCCTGCTGATATGTCAGCTCACCCTATGGCACTGGTGGCATGAGGGCATGATGCAGAGAGCTGACACAGACCAGCCCTCCCATCCTGGAGAGAGGCCCACCGAGGCAGTACAGCCCTAGCATCCTGCTTCTAGATGTGGGAGCTGGTGACAGAAGACTCTGGTAAAGGTCTGACCCCTTCTCTTCATTGTGCACTGACCACAAACCCCCAGCCACCTCTGCTTCTAGGGTGAGGCCGGGCACTGCCGGCAAGAGGAATGTGAAGACCCAGGCCTATCTTCCCCTTGTCCTCTGTGCTGGGGACCTAGGAAGTCTTAGACCCCCTGAAGATTAAGAGCTAAAAGTGAAATGACCCAGGCTTGGGGTGATGTGGGTGTTAATCGCAGCTGGTGGAAAGGAGAAGTGGACTCTTGCTTGCTCCCACCAGGAGAGAAGGAGAGGCCCTTCTGGGGAAGAGCAGTGTAGGTTAGTGGGGAAGAGCAGTGTGGGTTAGTGGGGAAGAGCAGTGTAGGTTAGTGGGGAAGAGCAGTGTAGGTTAGTGGGGAAGAGCAGTGTAGGTTAGTGGGGAAGAGCAGTGTAGGTTAGTGGGGAAGAGCAGTGTGGGTTAGTGGGGAAGAGCAGTGTAGGTTAGTGGGGAAGAGCAGTGTGGGTTAGTGGGGAAGAGCAGTGTGGGTTAGTGGGGAAGAGCAGTGTAGGTTAGTGGGGAAGAGCAGTGTAGGTTAGTGGGGAAGAGCAGTGTAGGTTAGTGGGGAAGAGCAGTGTGGGTTAGTGGGGAAGAGCAGTGTAGGTTAGTGGGGAAGAGCAGTGTAGGTTAGTGGGGAAGAGCAGTGTAGGTTAGTGGGGAAGAGCAGTGTAGGTTAGTGGGGAAGAGCAGTGTAGGTTAGTGGGGAAGAGCAGTGTAGGTTAGTGGGGAAGAGCAGTGTGGGTTAGTGGGGAAGAGCAGTGTAGGTTAGTGGGGAAGAGCAGTGTAGGTTAGTGGGGAAGAGCAGTGTAGGTTAGTGGGGAAGAGCAGTGTGGGTTAGTGGGGAAGAGCAGTGTAGGTTAGTGGTCTTAAGATTCACGCAGGATTGGTTGACACAGGGTGAGCTCTTTATCCTACACTAGTGAGGGTCAGCAGAGCTTCCTGTTCTCTCTGCCTGTCCCAGGGCTGCTGCCAGGGAGAGCTCCACCCTACTGGGCTTCAGGGTCCTCCCTCGCAGGTTTAGGGGCCCAGAGGGGCCACTGAAAAGCCCCGCATGTGCCATAGGGGGACCAGGCATGAACCAGCCTCATTCTCTGGAGGCGTCAACACTCAGGGTTTTCTTAGAACACAGGTTTGGGTTTGTAGCTCTGGGTGAGGCCTGGAATTCCGAATTTTGATCAGGCGTCTAGTGATGCCAACGCTGCCTGTGCAAGCCCCCACTCACCCCCCGGGAGGGGCGAGGCCACGGAAGGGAAGCAGGTCTGCGGGCTCCGGGCTCCCGTCACCCCTGGCCCGCCTGTCTGAAGCCCCGGGGGAGGGCTCCGAGGTCCTGCTGGAGGGACAGGCCTGTGGGATGAGCCCGCGGTGGACTGGGGGTGACCCCCGGGTGGTCCCGGAGCGGTGGGTGGGTGAGCGACGCCCCCGGGAAGGGGCCATGGGGACGAGCGCTGCACCTGTGACACCTGCCTCCTCTGTGCGCACCTGGGGCGGACTGGGGACGTTCTGCCCTGTCTGGGAAGCCAGATGCCGGGGACACGACGCCTTCCCTGGAATGAGCTGATGTCGGGGAGTACCACCTGGCTGCAGAGCTTGGGGTGCCCGACAGATATCACACCCTCCCCGACTCTGTCTTTAATTCTTTTTATTTTCCCCTCTTTACTGTAATTTTTGAAGGTGATATTTAAGCTTATTATTTTTCCTCCCTCTACCCCACCCCTTCCCGGCCCCACATGGACCTGGCCAGAGAGCGGCCAGACTGGGCGCAGGTCCAGCTTAGGGACCTGGGGCAGCTGCTGCCCCCACGTGTCCGCAGAGCCCAGGCTCCGCCCATTCCCCCCGAGCCCACCCATTGGGCGGCTGCGCTCACGTGCCCAGCCCCAGCCAACCCGGCTGCAGAGGGCAGGGGCCTTCATGCTGATTGGCCAGGCCTGATTGCCCGCGCTCTCCTGAACCAATCAGTGTGTGGGAGTCACGTGCGGCCTGAACCGGGGACCCCTCCCCTCCCCCCTCCCCTCCCCCTCCCCTCCCCTGGGGGTGGGGCAGGAGGACAGAGCCCAGAGATGCCCCGCAGGGCCCACCCACCGCTCACCCCGAGGGAGGTGTCCCCTCTGTGTCTTTGATCCCAGGTGCCCTGCCGGGTGATGGCCATGCTCCTGCACTACTTCTTCCTGAGTGCCTTTGCGTGGATGCTGGTGGAAGGGCTGCATCTCTACAGCATGGTGATCAAGGTCTTTGGTTCAGAGAACAGCAAGCACCGCTACTACTATGGGATAGGATGGGGTAGGTGGGGGTGGGAGGGGGTAAGAGGGTGGGCAGGGATGGGCAGGGATGGGAGGGGATGGGGCAGGTGGCTGATGGGAGGGGGCAGGTGAGGGTAGGGGGTATGGGATGGAGCAGGTGGGGGTGGGTGGGCAGAGTTGGGGATGGGAAGGGGCAGGTTGGGGGGTGGGAAGGGGCAGGTTGTAGTAGGTTGGATATGATTTCACCTTCATATTACACACCTCCAGGAAATCTGATTCCCTTAGGCTTGAACTTCTCCATGCTCTGTTCCAAAAAAGGATCAGTTCCTGTGGAGAGTGCTTTGGGGTTCTCTGAGCTAATGATCTGTTTCCTCCATACCTGGGGAGAGTCCCTGAAGCACTGCTGTGGAGCTGGGGCAAGGACCGTGGTCCTTTCTCTTGGACAGTACCGCAGCGTTAGAGTGCGACACTGGGGCGGGGGGCAGCCTCTGATACCAGCTTGCCTCTTGCAGCTCCCTACTTGACTCAGTGAACTCCCTTTTGCCTACCCCGACCCAAGGAGTCCGTTTCCTGCCAGAGTCCGTATAGAATGGGCTGTGGAACTGACACCTGCCATGCTTGCATTTGCTAGAAAACGTTCATCCAGCATCAGGGACCTGCGGCTTATTCCTGCTTTTCTTCAAATGGGTTTAATTTTCACAGCCATCAGGCAGGAGCAGATAAACATGTTTATTTTGTGCTTTGAGCTGCTTGATGTAGTGTATTGGCAGTACGGAGGAGGTGTGTTCTGTACCCTCATGGCTTCCGCGGCCATCTCCCCACTGCTGGGGCCATGCAGGGAGCTGCCCGTGGTGGCCAGGATGTCCCACACCCAGTCTGTGCACCCCTGGAGCCTGTGCCCGCTCTGGGCTCTATTTGGTCTGCAGTATTGGAGACAAAAAACAAATTATTTTTACCAATATTTAAAATATTTGAGATTTTATGTGCATTTTAGAGATCTTTTGAAAAGTGAGGCAATTTGGGAACCCCGAGTTTACCATCCTATTTGACAACACTGTCTGGGACTGTATAGTTTCTCATACCAATGTAGTCACTGTGGGTGTGTGAGGAAGCAGCCCCTGATGCTGCTATAGGGTAGAGGGAGCCTGGCCAGGGTCCTAGCAGCTGGTCTGCACATCTGCTTCCCCATGCTGATGTCCTCAGGGCTTGTGAACTGCATCTCTCCTTCTGACTAGGGTGGAGTTAGTGCTGGGCCTAACAATCTGCAGGCGGTCAGGTCCTCTCAGCCTGCAGGTTCTAATGCAGAAGGAGCTGGAGGCAGACCCAGGGCCCAGGGAGACCGTGCTGCAGGGAGCGCCTGGCACAGAGGCCTCTCCCTGCAGGGCCTGCCCTGGGCTTGAAACCCTCAGGGCTGTTTTGACGCTGAGTTGGGGGTTAGAGGCGTCAAATCAAGAATATACCTTGAGGTTTTGTTAGATGTCAGGCGTAGGTTGGACTGGTAGGGTGAACGAACTGTAATCTCTGTCCTCCAAGTGTCCCCATGGGAGAGGAGGGAAGATTGTGAGGGATGATTGAGCCCGCACATCCGTGCAGCAGTTGTGCATCTGTCACCAGCTCAGAAGTGAGGGAAATGTAACTGCTTTTCCTGTTACTACTTTCTTTGGTGAGCACACACTCATCTGGGGCACATACACAATTTCTAAATTATGCTTCACGCAGCACCTTTCCCTGGGTGGCCCTGGAGCTCTGGGGAGTTGGGCGGTGCTGAGCCCAAGTGCACGGGTCAGGGCCGCCAGGCAGTGCTCCTGTAATAAGCAGCACCCAGCTCTCCTTGCTGCAAAGCCACAGGCCTTTACTTCCCATTTCCACTCTGTGTCCCCAGTGGCCATGGCAGTCCCATGGTGGTGGAGGGGTCACTGCGTGGAGGTTGCAGGTTGCTGGGAAAGAGGAGAGTTCATGGAAGGACCCCACACTGGAAATGAAATAGCCTGTAGAGACACACGGCACTTCCTTCCATAACTATGGCCCAGAATGAGCCTGCAGGCCCCAACAGCCTCAGGGTGACATGTGTCAGCTTCCCACATGCCCAGAGAGGTACCTGGAAGCATGTTGCAGACAGCACCAGGGCCTCTGCCCTGGTAGAAGGGCAAGCCCCTTGTCTCCTGACTGCCTCTCTGCCCTTCTCTGGAGGCCTCCGCCCCGTGTCAGGTTTCATGTTCTGCATCCTGGGCTTTCTGCTCTGTGCTGGCTGGGAGCTCCCACGGCCCTCCCCAGCATCAGGAGGCCCGTGCCAGGGAAGCACCACCACATTCCAAAGGGAGCGCATCTTCAACTCTAAGAAGCTTAAATCTAATGGGACAGGCCCAGACTGACCCGGAACCATCTGCAGAAGCATGTCATGTGCCTGCACAGCTGCTGGGACTCGAGTTTCCAGTGACAGTGACAGTGGAGGAGGGACTGAGTTGGTTAACAACAGTGCAGATAATTAGAGGGCCTGACCTGACATGTTGGAGCCTTGTTTTCACACGCGTGGTCGTAGCACGGGGGTCCTCACAACAGCATGGGGGGCACGATGCTCTTCTGTGCATTTCCACGAGGAGACTATGGACCTTCATGTTAATGCATTTGAACTATTTAGATCCGGGGGTGGCTGCTATGAGGCACCCAGGCAGAGCCAGGATTCCCATCCTTCCTGTGGGGCCTGTGGGCTCAGGACAGGCTGGGGGTACTCATGCATGGTTAGCACCCCCCGTTTCTGTCCTGGGAACAAGCATGATGCAGCCTGCTTATCAGGAGCCCTTCCTCTCGGCACCCTGGAGGAGCCAGCCCGCAGGTAGATGGATCCTTCGCTGCCCTTCCCCTACCCCCTTCATGGCTGGGGAGCTGGGGGGATGTGCTCTACTCCCTGTGGTCAGAGGCCCGAGGATGTGCTGCTTTCTCTGCAGCCACTGTGGGTCATTTGTGGAACCAGGCTTGGATTTGTAGGGGATGTGATTCGGAGTTCTGTGCTCCTGTGTGCATGGGAGTGAGCGTGCGTGTGTGACCGTGAGTTAGCCTTGGTCTAGACCAAAGCTCGTGGAGGCTGGCTGCTCGGCACCTCCACACTTCCTGCTGGCCCTGCACATGCAGCAGCCACGAAGGACCAAGTGACCTGGGGCGTGAGGGGTTCCAGGCAAGCTGCCCTGATCTCCTGCTCTCTCTGCACAGGTTTTCCTTTCCTGGTCTGTGTCATTTCAGTATCATCCGCCATGAGCAGCTATGGAACCAGTATGAAGTAAGTGCAGGGATGTGGCCTTATGTGGTGGGAGCACCCCCATGTACTTCTGGGGGCGGGTCTGGGTGTGCGGGGCTGCTCCCACCCCAGGCCTTGGCAGTAAGGAGGCCAAAGAGAGTGAGCAGCAGCCTGGCTATGCCTTGGGCCTTCTCCCTGCCTGCAGAGGTTGCCAGAGGATGGGACCATTGGATCCTCCTCCAGGTAGAGGTCTGCAGGACAGTGAGGGAAGCACACTACTCTGGGTCTGTCGCCCGTCTTCGGAAGCCTGGGTGGCTGCCCAGCTTGCAGAGGGCCCCTCAGAAACCTGCGTATTCCCTGGAGAAACCACTTTCTCAGAGCAGGCGCCAACAGATGCCGGCCCTTGCCTCCAGCATTTTGTGTGTCATGGTCCTGGAGGTGCTGGAGAGAATGGGGGCAGGGAGGTACCTGGAACGTGCACCCCAAGAATGAGAGGCATGAGATCATCGTGGATAGGATGCAGAGACCTATTGGGGTTGACAGTGTTACTCTGGCTGCTCAGACTGACCCCATGGTGGAAAGAGATACTGTCCCAGCAACCGTTCTGGGTGACTAGGGACCCCAGGCAGAGGAACAGTGGGTGAACCTAATGCTCTGCTTCTGCCCACAGCTGTTGGCTGTCCATCAGCACCGGGGCTGTCTGGGCCTTTGTGGCCCCTGCCTTGTCCATCATTGTGGTAAGTCCCTGCTGGTGAGTGTGGAGGGGCTGGGCGTGTGGGCCCTGTGACCACATCTACAGCCTGTTGCAGTGCCCCCCTCCCCCAGACCCCAGAGGGCATGTGGGGAGGGCAGGTGCATGCAGACAGTCTGGGGGGGGCAGTGTGTGCCCCCAGGGTCTTTCCCTCCTGGTACTCCCCACAGCCTGCAGTAGAGATGGTTATGCACTCCTGGGGGCCACCCTGCAGACTTCCCAAGACCCAGGGGGACACAGAGCCTGACTTTAGGGCCCCATGAGCTCACAGGCAGGCCTGCTGCTGGCTGCTCTGCCCCGCCCAGTGTTTAAGGGGGGCTGCCACACAGGGTGGGGCTCCCGCTTCCAGCTAGAGGCTCCGTCTTCAGTTGGGGGTGTGGTGCTCCCGCCTTGGTGGGGGACGGGGTTCTAGCTATTGTTCCTGTTACATTTCCCATGAAAGCTCTGGGGTTAAATTTCATCATGTCTTTGTGTGTGTGTGTGTGTGTGTGTGTGTGTATTTTTTTACTGGAGTTCGATTTGCCAACATATAGCGTAACACCCAGTGCTCATCCCGTCAAGTGCCGCCCTCAGTGCCCGTCATCATTTCTGATCAGCCTAGCTTGGCACGTGGCCCAGCATCGGCTCCTGGCTGCTGCTAGAGGAGCGGAGTGCTCTGCTGGGCCAGGCCTGGGTCGCAGCACTAGCCCTGGGGCTGGAGTAGGGGGTTCATTTCCCCAGGAAGCATGAGGACTCCAGGTCGGGGACGAAGTTCTGAGAAACTCCGGGTGCAGTTCCCGGAGGAGGGGCAGTGCCATGGGGCCCCTCTGCCTGCACCTGTGCCCCTATTTGGTCTGGGCGGGGGGCCCCACTTTTTCCTGACTCGGGGACATGGGGGGCAGCGCCCAGGGGAGCTTCAGTGGTGCTGGGTCCTCTTGGCCAAGTCGGAGGAGAGTCCCACAGTGTCCTTGTGCTTTCCTGGGAAGTCAGCTCAGTGGACGACTGTCTCCCCGAAGTCATGCTTTTCCGTGAAGTGTCCCTGTCTGCCCTGGGAGTGGGTGCCACAGATGGTGCTCCCTGTTCTGCGGGGGAGCCTAGGGCAGGGAGTGCAGAACCACCAAATCCTGGGCCCGGGGGTAGGGGCAGCAACATTAGTCAGGGTGTCCTCCTCCTCCTCCTCCCCTTTCCCTCCCCCACCCCAGGGACACAAACCAGATTAAAGCCCCTGTAAGTAGAAAAGGCCCCGTTCTGGGAAGTGCAGGGGGTCAGGGACTCAGTGAAGTCAGCAGATATGTCTGGCTGGCTCCATGCCTCTTGTGTGGCTGCACCTGAGGCCGACTCTCCCTGTGGGGGTACAATGGAGTCCACACTCTGCGTGTCCTTCAGGTGTGCAGTGTAGGGCAGGGACAAGGACGATTCCCAGCAGTCACAGCCGAAGTCCCAGGGCAGTTCTGATCTGCTACTGTGGGTCACATGTCTGTTCCAGAGCCTGTTACTGGGGATGGAGGTAGATGATTGGCCAGGCCAAGACCACCTGACTGCCCAGGGGCCAGAGCCAGGGGGGTCCCCAGGAAGCCGTGGGGAGCTGTGGGACGCTCTTGCACCTTGGTGAATACCCGGGTGTGTATCTAGCATGAACCTGATCAGGGACCAGGTGTTTCTGCCATCGCATCTGGGCATCTCTCCCCAGAGGTTCAGAGCACTGATATCAGGAGGGGTGGCCTGCAAAAGGGCCTCCCTACATCTTTCCTGCCCACCCAGTGCAAATCCATGGTGTATAATCTCCATAACCCCAGGTGGGACCTCAGAATACACACTCCACACACTGGGCCAGGACCCCAGATGCACTCTCTGTGTGCACCTTTGCCTCCAGACCCCAGGACAGGCTCTCCATGCGCACCCATCTCTGGACCCCAGGACATGCCCTCCATGCACCCTGGGGCAGTCACCCAGGCCATGGCACTGCCTCTGAGCTGCTGCCTTTGAAGGGTGTGGAGTCCCACCTTGGCTGGGGGCCACTGATGCTGATGGGTAAGGGAAGGGACATTCCCCAGATCCCGTCCCTTCAGTGTCCTCATTCATCACCCCCTGTCACCACCTGAAGACAGGTCACCACTGAAGACGGGCAGCAGGGACTTGGGCTACTTCTCCCTGCACAGGTCGGGGTTTCATAAATTCCATACTCTTCCTTCTCTCACCCCTGTTCCTTTCGCCGGCTGTCATCTGAAAGCCCACCTGGCTTCATTCCAAGTTTGTTGGCACCACCAAAGCCTTTGGCCCTGGTTAATTAATTAGAAGTGGATGTGAAGGAAGGTGCTTGAGGACTTGTTTATTCCTTCCTAATTAAAATTTTGCGCAGACAGTGCCGCATGTTGGTGGGGCAGTGCCTTCTTGGTAAAGGCTTTCCAGAGGGACAGTGTGGGAGGAGAGGGACAGCAGGTGGTGCCAGCCCCACATACAGCCCTGTTGTTCCATGGCATTGACTTGGCCCCTATGCCCACCTCCTGCCAGGTGACACATGCTTTGGGTGTCCACAGGGATAAACAGGTGATGGAGGTGACTTCCTTCCCACATGCAGTCCCGAGATCCTCCCAGGTCCTCTGTGGCCGCAGTGCCTGAGCGTCTGTGCTACAGGAGAGGCGTTGGAGGGCCAGGCTGTGGTTTGAGCTCTGAGCCTTGTGGGCCAGCAGTGGCCCTGGTGGAAGGGCTGGGTAACAGGGAGTTGGGGGCTGTGTGGACATTAGCCCATCGCCGTCCCATTGCTGCCCTGGCTGTGCCCCAGGGGCTGGTCTGACAGACCTGGACCAGCCCCCTGCTCTCTGGCTTTGGAGAAGTTTGGCCTGTGAAGGTGTCAGCAGGAGATGAGAGGATGGGAGGGGAGTGAGGCCAGGTATTTCTCCTCAGGCTCCTCTGTGCAGGACCCTAGGTGGCAAAGGCTACTCCATCCTCTATGGCCACCCCCTGGTCACAGCCCCAGCCACCATGCTCCCCAGGTATCTCGGCAGGTGGAGGGGCACAGCACCTCAGTCAGTGGGTACTGACTCACACGTGCGTGTCCTGTCCCCATCCCCTCAGTCTCTCTGTGTCCTGGATGGGCAGCAGGTATTGCTGGGAGCATCTGTCCCAGGCAGCAGGCTGCAGTCCTCCCGGGGGTGGAGGGCCCTCCCAGGGGTGACTCACCACCCCGCCCACCAGCCCAAAGGCCTCTCTGCACAGGAGAGGCTGTAGGGGCAGTGATACCAGAGGCCATTTGGTTGCCATCTCCCAGAACCCTCTGCGGACATGTCTAGGAGGGCCTTTCCCCCAGGGAACAAGAAGGTTCTCAGGGGGCATGCCCTGAATAGATAGGTGGGGGGGGGGGGGGTTAGCCGGTGGGAAGATGCTGCTGAGACCCAACATGTAGGGGTGAAGACCCTACCTCAGGCTGGGGTCCCGGAAAGAAGAGAGGGGTAGGTTTGAGGGCCATTTGGGAGAAAAAGGTGGTGAGATGACCATGTGGGGTTGAAGGAGAGAAGGAAAGTTCGGTTTATCTCCCAGCTTGCAGATGGAGGGGTGGCTCTGCCCACAGAAACTACCCACAGCTTCATCGTGCTTAAATTTAGATTCAGGGCTAGCATCACATGTCTGGAGATCTTGTGTGAAGATCTAGGTCTTTCTGGCTATGTCCGTGGTGAGACCAGGGTAACCAGTAACACCACCACTTGCTCTGTTCTGGGGCAGGTGGTGAGACCTGTGGGCAGGCAGCGTGGGTGCGACCAGCTCAGGGCCCCGTCACAGTGGGGTGAGGGGACATGAGGTTCCCAAGGCCAGGCCACTGCCCTCTGGGGACGGACCTGGCACATAAGAGCTTCCTCGGGGGAGGGGGAGAGGATCATTGTATGGGCCCCTTCAGAAAGGGCCTAGAGGTCGGGGAGGGGACAGGATGTGGCCCAGAAGGCCCCTCCACGGCCAGAAAAAGGGGCCCCGAGTCTGCCCAGTGTTCAGTGAATGGCTTTCAGCCACAGGAGGGAATGCAGTGACTGGGTCTGAACCGGCAAGTCCAGGGCCGTCCCCTGTCCCCGGGGCTGTGGGCACGGCCACAGTCGCTTTCTCACCGACCATTTAGGGGATCACAGGGGCTTGGGTCAGAGATCCTGGGCTCCCACCGCTCCCTGGGGTCTGGGTGGACAGTTCACCTGCTGCGCCCAAAGGTAGAAGCAGGCTCAGAACAGACCCCAGGCCCTTGGACGACCGAAGTCCTCTGGGCAGAGCATGGACTTTGGGAGGGGGTGTGAAGGGACGTCACAGATGAGAGGAAGACGGGAAGGGACAGAATGTGTGAGTCCACGTGCCTCGTGCTCTCTGTGTGACCTTCGGCCTCCTGATCCCGAGCCCGGGCGAGCACAGCCCCTGTCCTGGATGTTTTCGGGTGACCAGAGTGTTAACCTGACTTTGGGGACGCGCAGGCTGCCCTGCTTTGATCCTTGTCCAGCACCCACCGGGGTGTGGGGTCCTGCACAGGGACCTGGCACGATGTGTCACCAGGCTCTCAGGAGGCCGTTCCCGTCCCTCAGAGGCTGTGAGCTCCTGGCCCGCCCAGCCCCACCTCTGGCTGTAACATCAGCCCTGAAGGATGGCAGTCCTCAGACTCGTCACAGAATGGAATTCCTGGTTCCCACCGGAGCCCCATCTCTGGAGGGTTTTGGTTTGATAGGACCTGGGCCTTTGTAAGCTCCCAGTGCTCCCCTGGGACATAGGGGAGCCCTGGAGCCCAGGAGAGGGAGGCGTGGCTGAAAGGGGTTCAGTGGTTTCCGAGCCAAGTGCAGGGGTGCACTATGGCCCAGTGTGGCCCACTGCCCACGTTCCCAAACAGTGTCTGGGCCCCCAGCCACACCAGGTCCTTGCACATGTCTGTGGTGGTTTTCATGCTACAGCAGCCGACTTGACTTGCAACTGGGACCATGTGGCACAAAGCTGAACGTACTGCGGGGCCATCACAGAGGAGGCCCGCGGCCTGAGGCGAGGGGCTGCAGCTGGGGTCCTGCGGACTCTGGCCGTACACCAGCCTGGCCCGCGGGGCTCACCTCTGACCCCACAAGGGACTCTTGGTTGTGTCTGGGGTTGTCCACGTTTTCCCAGACGCACCCTCATTTCCAAGTGAAGACCTGGGGTGTCAGAATCCCAGGTGTGGCTGGACCACGCCCGTGAAGGTGCCCGTTTGTGTTGGGATTGGTGTTCCTGGTGTTCTGGTGAGGCTGGTCCTGTGAGGCCTCGCGCTGGTGAGGAAGTGCAGCGTGAGCAGCAGCCCGCCTGCCAGCGTGTGAACTCTTCCCACCCGCCCGCCCCCGTCGGGAAGGGAAGTGGCTGCCATTCCCTGGATGCCCCCCCCGATGCCCGAGTGTGGATGGCCCGTGAGACCAGCAGGTATAGCTGTCGAGTCTGGACCCCCCCACTAGGGACCCTATGGTGACCCCAGGACTCTGCCTAAGTCCCCCAGGGGCTTGTTCTGTGCAGGCCCGACAGGGCGAGGGCGTCGTATTCGTGGAAGAGAGAAACTCTGGAGTGTTGTAGCCTTCACCTCTGAGGAGAAGCCTTCTCCTCTCCGTAGAAGCATGAATGCAGCAGGGTTGGTGCTGGCCACAGATGCCCAGATCCAGGGGTTCACAGGAACGGAGGCACAGCCGTACAGGGCCCCCGCTGTGTTTCCTGTATTTTTACATGTAATGCTCTCCCCGTGGGTCGTGGCATGCCTCCCAGTGGCTTCTCCCAAGGTCAAGCAGCACGACGTGCTGCAAACCCCAGAGCCCTGCCCAGCCCTTCCCCCTCCTGTGGCCACATATCAAGTGCTTATCCTCTCCCCAACTTCCTTTCTGCTGGATCGTGGCCCTTGAATCATTCCTCTGGCATCTGTCAGCAGTAGCTTGCTGGCCGATGTCAGGCAGGGGTGCCCGGCTGATGAAACAGCCAGTGTCCCTGGAGCACGGGCCTCCCTCCTGGGCTTCTCCCACGGGCGCCAGGCACCGGCCAGGATGGGTGGCCGGGGTGAGGGGACCGACCCACTTCAGTTTTGGTTGTTCCTGAAACACTGGGGTTTTTGGCTGGCAGCACAGCCTCCGCCTGAATGAGCTGTGGGGTCGGGGGTCTGCCCGTGCGCCTCTTCTCCTGCTATCCAGGCAGGTGAGACTGTCCTCCCAAGGAGGGAGCGTACTCACCAGAGACAAACACTCGAGCCTGGTGGGGAGAGAGAGACAGACGGATAAACCCCAGAGAAATCTTTGCAGAAACAGCACGTGATGCTGAAAGGTGGCCGCCAGAAATGCCAGCAGCTTCACCACGTTTGCCGTGCTCCCTGGCAGAGGCCAGGAGGCGACAGAGGGCGGGCAGCCCCAATTGCACCCCCACTTCTCCGCCGGGGGCAGCCCCATGGCCTCGTCTAGCAGCGGGGCCCGAGGTGAGGCCCTGGTCGTGTGGGTACTGGCTGACGATTCTGGAATCCTAACACACGTGCTTAGGGATTTGAAAGAAAAGCTTAAAGTGCATGAACCTCTGCCCACCTCGCTTCTCAGCCCCCCTGTCTGTGCCGCCTCCAGAAGACACGCTTGCTGGTAATTGCTCCCGTATCCTCAGGGCTTTAGGTCAGTAGAAGCAAATAGAGATACAAACACACCCGTCCAGGGCCTTTAGCACAGGGTGGCTACTGGACTCTGGCTTCATCAGCGTGGGGAGAGTGGCCAGGGACACGGGCCCCTGCGAGGTGGGCAGGCCAGGTCACTCCCAAGCCCACTGCCCGCGGTGGGCAGTCGCCTGATCTCCAGCCTTCTGTTGTTCCAAACAAAGCCTCAGCTTTGCCCAGTGAGGAACTTAGGATGTAAATCCCAGAGCGGGAGAGGCCAGGCCTGCAGGTGACAGGACCAAGATGAACCTCCCCTTGAAATGCTTAGGAAGTCCTACAAGAATCGGACGCGTGAAAGCACAAACAGTTCGGAACTCTCGGCTTTACCCAAAGGCAGAAAGTAAAGAAGCATTTATTCGAGAAAACAGCCAAGCCCCGCGGTGTACCGCAGGCTCCTGGCGGCCCGCCCCCCGGTCGCTGGGAGCGGCAGGTGTGCCCCCGAGTGTGAGTGCCCGCGGCTCTGGGGCTCAGCTGTACTTAGCCCCCTGCGAGCGGCAGCAGTCTGGACGCCGTTTCCACCCCTGAAGCAGCCCCGCACCCCTGGGCCCTGGCCCTGCCCACTCCTCAGCGTAGCCGACTGTGGTTTTCCTGTGCTTCGGGGGAGTGGAGTGGCGGGAGGCACTGTGGCCGGTGAACATCCACACCATTGACTTCGTTCACCTTCCGTGGCGCTGGGGGACTCCTGTGAGGATCCTCCTGTGCGGGGGCAGAGGAGGGCCCAGTGATGTGCATCCGATGCCAGGAGCCGAGCCGCCAGGGGTTGAAGTATCAGTGAAGACACGGAGCCAGGCTGCGTGTGCCGCCGCACATGTTCTTTCCTGGTGGATTGCAGTAGTACAGGCTGGAGCCGAGCGGGGTGGGTGCCACCCCCCAACCCCGGGTCCTCTGTCCATGACCTGCACAGAGTGGCGGGGGACGGGTGTCCAGGCTGGGGAGGAGGGTGGCTGAGAAGAGAGCTCTGAGTTCTGCTGGGGGGTGTCTCTGCAGGCTGTAGCGTGAGGTGGTGTCAGCAGTGGAGCCTCAGGCAGACCTCAGGCTTGGGCCCCCACAAGGAGGCCTCAGATGCAGGTGCCTGGGCTGGGCCTGCAGACCTGCTCATGGGCATGGCTGCCAGGGTGGGAGCCCCAAATCGCTGCCTGCAGACCCATACAGCCGGCCTTGTCCTTGCCTGTGGCCAGGCCTGGAAGTGCACATAGGGTTTTGGCCTGGAGCTGGACTCCCCAATGACTTTGTCATTGACCTCCTGACTCGTCCAGAGGGAAGAGAGGGTCCTGGTCACAGCGCAGCCCTGAATCCAGCTGCAGCAGCAGCAAATCCGGGCTCTCACCTCCTTCCCCTTGCTGCCTCCTGCCTTGCCAGGCTCAGGTCAGGGCCCCGGAGAGCTGCCCGCGGGACCCACAGGCTGTGCCGGAGCCTCTGCAGAGATCCCCCTCAACCCCGACACCCAGCCCCACTGACACCCCCCACCCCCGGCAGATTCCCAGCCAGCCAGAAGGCACCACTGGGCAGACGAGTCCCCGGTGCTGTGGCCTCCGTGGGCGAGACAGCCCCAGGCCAGGGTGGGCCGCGGAGTGACAGCCAGGTAGTACGCAGGGGTTTTTATGGATGTGATTTCTTATCCTTTCAAATGATCTGTTCACACCGTGGGTGTTACTGCCGTTTCCCATCAGATGGGGAAGCAAATACACAAATGTGCTGTGTGGTGGCCCACCCAGTGAGCAGAGCTGAAATGAGGTCTGAACCCAGGCCTTTCCTCGCTGCGCTCCTGGGTGGGGGGCAGGTGTGCTCCCAGACAGTGCAGCTGCTGCATATGGCCAGGGCAGGTAAACGCTCAGGGACCCAGGTGGGTCAGGTTTCTGCAGAAACACCACCTGCTGGCTCAGAGCTCTGGGCAGGGTGGGGTGGGCGGATGGACAGCTGCTGGTGGGATCAGGATCTCTGCAGGTGCAGCCCCGGCCCTCCCTCTGAATCCTGTCGCTTCCCTCATGCAGGTCAATGTCGGCATCCTTATTGCTGTGACCAGGGTCATTTCGCAGATCAGTGCTGACAACTACAAGATACATGGGGACCCCAGTGCCTTCAAGTAAGTTGGACTCTGGGCCTTCGCTGGTGGTCCTGCCTGCAGAGCTGCTCAGTGTAGCAGGGGGTGGCTGCTGGGGAACCCAGGCTCGTGTTCTTGCTTGGCTGTTGTCCACCTCCTCTGACCAGGACCAGCCCTTTACCAGCCTGGCTGACCCATGTGTAAAGCAGGGCTCTGCTCCATCCCTGCGGTGAGAGGCTGCTTGTAGAGGCGAAGGAGGAAGATTCTAGATTCCACCCTTCCTTAGCCCCTGCCACTGGCCCCCTCAGTGTCTTGCTCTCCTGTCTGTAAAGGGCTGTCGTGCACAGGAATCTCCTCAGGGAAGAACTCCCTGAGGTGCCCCAGGGCTGGTCCTCCTGGGGAGGGGCTCCACCCGAGGGTCCCTGACCTCGTATCATGAGGGCTCCACTGACTGCAGGTGACAGAAGAGCCAACACAAACTGGCTGAAGGAAAGGGGGGACTGATGCACACAGGTAGTCCCAGAGTCCAGGAGGGAGTCTAGAATTGCTTAGGCCAGGGGGCCCGGCTCCTCCTGCATCCTGCATCCCTGTGTGCCCTGTCGGCTTCATGCCCACATGGACCCGCCTCCTGGTGACACGGGAACACCCTCCCTCCCACCTGTTTAGACAGAGGTCCGAGCCTGGAGGCTGGGGGCTCGCATCGGGTCCCGGGCCTACCCCTGCACCAGTCACGCAGAATGCAAGTGACCAGTTCACCAGCGCCTGAGTCCCACGGTCCATCCTGGCTCTGGGGTGCACTCAGCACCCCCAAACCACAGGGCCAAGAAGGGGGGAGGTGGGTCCTCACAGGGGACCCGGAGGCTGTTGTGAACATTCAGGACAGGGACGCTCGTGGGCACGATAGCTGAGATGAGACCTTCCAGAATGGGGCGGGGGTGGGGGGGTATGTGGGATGTGGGAAGCCCAGCCTGCAGCTGAGGGACGGGAACGCACAGGGGACCTTTGCCCAGGAGCTGGGTGGGGGCAGAGCAGGGGCCTGAGTTGTGAGGACAGACTGGGGCGCTGGGGGCACTGGCCCCGCTGGGCTGAGATTTGGTCATGGATGGTCATTTCCATGTTACAGAATTTAAAAGACTTAAAATGCTAGCAACTTTTCAATTTCCCAAGCCCTAACATAATTAAAGTCACTTTAGTCACACTGTGTCTCTTCCGATCTGAGAGCAAGAGCAGTAAATATGTCAGCAGCAAATCGGTAAGACAATTACTGTGTAATCCATTGCAAGCCCCGTGCATGCCCAGGGCTCTGTCCATCACTCATTCACTTGCCCATTTATTTCTTCATTCAGGGGTCACTTTCTGAGAGCGTGTTGGGCCCTGGTGCGTCGCTGCACTCTGGGGTTACAGAGATGAAGCCCCAGTCCAGCCGTTGGGGACCTCTGGGTCTAGTGAGGGAGGCAGATGTGCAGCCGGTGTTCCCAGTGACAAGCACAGTTCACAGCTGCCTGCAGGCAGCCCAGGCACAGCATCCCCAGTGTACAAGGCCGAGCTGTTTCAGAGGTCAGGGTAGACTGTGCCACATGTCAGAAATGGCAATGACCTCATGGTCATCGCATCATTCATTCAGCTAAGGCTCACTGGGAGCAGACTGGGTGTTGACTCTGCCCTGGGCTTGCAGAGAGACCACAGTAGGGACCATGTTCATGGAACCCACGTTCTGAGAAGGAATCTATGAGGCTGATTCTGGGCCTGCCTCCTACCCTCATGTGTCCACTGCACTGAAGCCTTGCTCTGCTGTCCTTCATGGGTGTCTGGGACCAGCATTTCGATCCACTAGTGCTGCTGGCTGGATCAGGGTGATGAGCTAAGGGTGCCCAGTGGGTGTGACGGCTGCTGGGTGCCCAGTGCCAGGTGCCAGAGGGCAGAAGCACGGCTGCTGCCTTGGCCCAGAGCTGGCTTGGCAGGGGCCGCGTTTCAGGTCCTGAGTGCTCAACTCCTTTCTCAAGGTTACCTGCAAGTGGAGCCCAGGTCTGGCCCCCTGCAGGACTGTGTCTGCTCTCATCCAGGGGCCTTGCAGAGGCCGATCCACCCCCACTTGCCTGGCCTCCAGAATGGCCATCTCCACTTCTCTTTCAGGTTGACAGCAAAAGCTGTGGCCGTGCTGCTGCCCATCCTGGGAACCTCGTGGGTCTTTGGTGTGCTTGCCGTCAACAGCCAGGCCTTGGCCTTCCAGTACGTGTTTGCTATACTCAACTCTTTACAGGTGAGAGTTTGTGGGACTGTCAGCTTTATGAACGGATGTGTATGGAGCAGGTTGCCACTGGGGCAGGAGGGAGATCCTCTCTTCTCTGTTCTTGCACATATCTGTGAGCCCACAGCATGGGCATGCCTGGGGCCGATGGGTCTGTGCACAGGGCCTGTAGCACCGTCCCCATGTCCACAGCAGGGCTGCCTCATCGTGCTGGCCAGTACCCCTGGGAGGCACACCTAGGCCTTAATTAAAGGGAAGACAGTCAACATGCATGCAGCTCCAGAAAGGGAGCCCGCGTAGAGAGGTGGTGATAGTGTGGACCTCGGGTCTGGATTCCTGTGTGTCTCCTGCATGGAGGGGTGGGGAAGTCAGCAGCCCGGAAACCAGAGACTTGGGGTGCTCAGAGCCTGTGTCCCTAGACCCACAACCCCCAGGAGAAAGGTGGAAGTGAGCACCTACCACCACCCACAGTCCACACAGCTGAGTCTAAGGCTGGATCCTGGCAAGTGCAAGCACGGCCCACCCAGCCCTCAGCGTGCGTGCGTGGTCCTTGCTGCATCTGCATCTTTCTGACCAGGGACTGCGTCTTACGGAAGTGTGTTGGGCTTGTAATTTGTTAACAAGCTCCATGCATTGTCTCCCTCTGGCTGTTTATAAAAAAATCTGATCAGTTGTCCTGGCTGCAGCCCTGCACACCCTGGGTCCTGGGGCACCTCAGTTATCCTCCTGTGTCCTAGTTTCTCCTCCATAAAATGCGAACAATAACAGGACCACTGCAGGGGCTGCTTCAGCCCTAAATGAGACAACCCATGTGAGGTGTTGCCTGGTGCTGGACACGCTGCCGCTGTCTCCAATTTTGGGGAGACATTCTCATGCCCGTCTCGTTGTTATCATGCTGTCTGAGATGAAGACATCAGGGCTCAGTTTAGTTGATTGTCTAATGTCCTCACCTTTGTTCATTCCCAGCTTTTATCATTATCTGGTCTGTCCCGCCTGGGAATCCACCTTTCTTTATACCTTTCCCCAAACAGCAGAGCAGTCACAGTGGTGCCTGCTTCTAAGCTAGACTTCAGGGTGGGATCCAGGACGCCCCTCCATCCTCAGAGGCTCCAGACCACGGAGTGGCACACAGCTCAGTCACGGGCTCCCCAGCAGTGAGCCACACCAGCGCCACTCCCAGAACCCACGTAGCCTTGGGAAGAAGCCCCTGAAAGTGCTGTGACAAAATGTGAGGGCCCTAATCCTGTGTTCTCCCTTCTTCCCCAGGGGTTTTTCATCTTCCTTTTCCATTGTTTTCTGAACTCAGAGGTATGTTTGTTCTGTTTCTTGAAAACGTGAAGATGGTTTTTCATTTCTGGAAGGGTATAGAGAGCAGAAACAGTCTTGCCCCATTAGGCTGGTGTCTGGGAACATAATCCTGGGTAGGCTTTGGTAGTGGTGACTAGTTGTGTGCAGTGGGGCTGCTTTCTGTCAGCCCTTCTCCTGCATCCTGGTTGCTCAGCAACATCCAGGCATCCTCCCCCTCCCCCGCCCCCAGCATCACACAGGCCCTGCTGGCTCTGTGGAGGACAGGGGAGTTGGAGACAGTGGGGGCGGGGGGCAGCTGAACTGCAGAATCTACACCTGCTTGCTTGCTGTCTGGCACATCAGGGAGAGTAAGATGTAGATGTCCTCTCAACAGTCCCAAAGGCATGAGGAAGCTGGCTGGGGTGTAAGGAGGAGGTCTCCTGACTGTAGGGTTTAGGGGGACTGCGTCACATGTCCTTCACGGGCATTGGGGCAGTGGAAGTGGGCTCATTCTCAAGTGCAGTCTGGGTGTTGCACCTGCTGTGCACATGGCCATGGGGAGGGTAGAGGCTGCTCCAGATCCTATTTCTCAAGACCCATACTAATGCTTACACTGTGGGCTTGATGTATGAGACCCCACCAGGCTCAGTCATGGGAGGTACCTCTGGCAGTGGTGAGTGGGAACAGGCAGAGAGGTGCCACCCCATCTGCGCTGTTTCTCTAGAGGGTCTGTTGGTACAGGGATGTAGGCCAGGCAGGGAGGGAAGGGATGCTGGGGAGACAGGGTGAGTCACTGAGGATGATGAAGACCAGGGATGGAGGGGGTCACGTGATTGCCAAGCCAGGGAGAAGCCTCCAGGCCCAAAACTATGGTCTGTAAGGTAGGAAGGAGACGTGGCCTTGAGCTGTGCAAGGCCCCGTGTTTGCATTAGTTGACTTTCTCCTCCATTGTTTCTGTGGCTGGTCGGTCCAGTTCCCTCCCCCGTTCCTTGTTGAGCGTGTCTGGTACCCTGTCCGGAACTGTGATGAGGCCAGCAGGGACCACACCAGGTCCAGCTTTCTCCCTGTGCAGGCCCTGATACAGGGGTGGGACAAAGCCTGCACCTGGACGGGATGCTTCCAAATCTGCCCATGCCCTGTGGTCGGTATTCTGGGACTTTATTTCAACACAAAACCTAGAGACCTTTGAGAATGACCTCCTGTTGGTGCTCTTTCCACCACTGAAATTTCTTCTAACGAGTCCTCTGTTCTGCCTTCAAAGGTGAGGGCTGCCTTCAAACATAAAACCAAGGTATGGACCCTCACGAGTAGCTCTTCCCGCAACACTAACGTGAAGCCCTTCAGCTCCGACGTTGTGAGTACCAGGCAGTGTCTTGTCTGCGTCCCCTCTTCTTGCTTTGACCCTGACCCTTACAGACCCATAGACTCCTGTCTTCTATCCTTGTTACCTGGAAAGCCGGAGTGGCTTCCAGCTTTGCTGAGGTGCACTAGGCCTCTGCCCTCCCAGGCTTTCTAAACCCAGAGCCTCCAGTGGGCCTCTCCTTCCTTCCCTGAGCCTGTCCTGGGTAGGGCCATGTCGTACAGGGGATTGCCCAGGTCGGGGTTGTGGGGGTGTGGCTTGGGTGCCAGTGGCTCCTGCTCAGCCTTTTCATACCTGACGTGGCCTGCAGGCTGCGCGTGCTCTGGGGTGACATCATGCCCTTTGGCCCTGTAAACAGCAGGGTCCTCTGTCCTGGTGGTATCACACCACCTTTTGCCCATTTCCCAGGGTCATGTTCCCAGGTCCATGTTGATTTAGGAGGATGGAAGCATCAGTTGACCAGGAGGCAGACACTGGGCATGCTGCTGGTGCCCGGGGAGGCTGAGAGTCACCAGGACAGCCCAACCTTCAGGAAGCTTATCCCTGAGAGGAGTCTCTTATCCCCTGAGAACTGGACTCTTGGTACTCAGGGATCTCAACAAGCCTGTCATCTCAACACCAGGCTTGACTCACCTTCCCCCTGTGGGAAATGCAGAGGCAGGCAGGGCCCCCAGTTGCCTGGGGCAGATGAGGGTGTTTCCATGACACTGCCGCCTGCTACCTGAGCCCCGGGCCTGGCTCTGGGGTGCTGTCCTCAGGAAGAACTCCCCAGGCAGCGTGCAGTAATGGTGCCCCCCATGTGGTGCGGTGCTGCTGCCGCCGTCCACACTGTTCGGTTTGTTCACGCACGCGTGGTTCTCCCACCTCCTGCTGGCGGGTACACCGTGGGAACAAGAGTCTGGTTGGCTTTGTTCGTTCCTGTGACCCCAGAGCCTACATTAGCAGTGGGGTGCGGCTGGTAAACACAGAGTGAGTGCAGGCACGGATGGCGGGGGGTGCGAACGAATGCACTCGTGCCAGAACGGGTGTGCACAGCAGCCCCTGGAAGCCATGAGAAGTCGGTGCAGAAGGTAGAGAGCTCCATGCCCCCTGCAGTGCCTCGGGGAGCAGGGGGGTCCTGATGGCCAGCGGGGGTGGGGGGAGCCCCTGCAGCTCTCTGGCCCAGCACGTCTATACTCACTGGGATCTGGTGTCCCATCTGGGGATAGTGTCTTCCCAGCTCACTCCTTTGTGGTTTACAGATAAACGGGACCCGGCCAGGCACAGTGTCCAGCAAGCTCAGCCCCTGGGACAGGGGCAGCCATTCTGCCCACCGCATGGACCTGTCTACCGTGTGAGCCACGAGGTCTCTGATGGGCCATTTTGCTGCTCAGAACACACCCCTCAAACTGACCACAAGATACACTCTGCCTTCACCATGGGACCCTCTGCTCGCTGCTGTCGGGACATGGTGTCCTGGCCCCCGTGATGGTCACCCTCGCCTCTGACACTCCCTGTGTGACGGAGCCCCCTGCTGGGCCCAAAGCCTGGTACAAGGTAGTGGGTGGCCCTCCGGGTTCTGATCCTCCTGTCGCCAAGTGACTGTGCCCCGGGCACCCCCGCCCCTGTGTGGGACCCTGGGCTGCAGCACCAGCAGGGCAAGTGAGCCTGGGTGCCGTGATGGGGCCTTAGGACCAAGGGGCAAGGTCCTGAGGGCATGAAGGCCCCCAGGCACCCCCAGAGGGTCAGGCAGAGGCAGACAGGGGCATGTGAGGAGCATGAGGAATGTCCTCAACCTGCTGAATCAGCCACAGCCAGCTCTGAGGGGCCAGCGCCCACCGAAGAGGGGCCCTGGCAGGCTGGGGCCCTGCAGGCCACTCTGGCGTCTGGCCTCTGCTGTGTGGGGTCTTTGGGCTCTGGCCGCAGGGGAATGTCTCTTCTGGGTGAAGAGCCAGGTGGGGCCACTGGGGAGCTTCACAGCCTCCCTCCGCTCTCCCCACACTCCAGGCCCTGCTGTGAGCTCCTGAGCTTTCTCTCATGCCCCGGCCTCCAGAGTTGGCTGCTGCCCTGCCACTGGGCTTCCATGGCCTCGCTTCCCAGAGCTGCTTCTTGGTCACTTATAGACACCTGCTGTGTTTCTGATGGGTAGATGCCAGTGGTATGTGTGCCATGTGGCCGCAGGGGCCTGGGGGGGGGTGGCTTGATGCAGGGGCCTGGGAACGGATCGCCACTGGTTTGTGGACTGAGACTCGGCCCTGTAGGAAATGGAGTGACTGTTACCACTGTGTGTGTGGGCAGGGTCCTTGGGACACCGGAGCCTGTGACCCTAGATGCAACCCCCAATGCCACTGAATATCTGTGAAAGCTCAGAACAGGGCATCCATCCATCGGTGTATGAGCCATGTAGGTCAGACGTTCAGACCCGGAGCCGATACTGGAAAACCTTCCTATAAACTGTGACCGTGGTGGTACCAAGCCCTGCCCACCCCACATACCTGCCGGAACTTGGGGGCCTTCCAAACAGTGCACCCCGATCACGATGGGTGCCACAGTCAGGCATAGGCGTGTCCTGCGTGGGGGAGGTCGACCCAGAGCCCCATGTGGATCAGGTGGATCTTTGTTCTATCCCCGTGAGGCCCGGCGTGCAGCTGACTCAACAGGGAGACAGGGCAGGCACCTCGTGGCCCCCGGGGCGGGCTGGGGGCTAGAGCGCTGCGGAGACCCCTCGTAGTGAAGAGCCCGGGTGTGCCCAGCCCCTGCCAGGCTTCTCGGGATTCCAGAAACCAGATCACTTGTAACTGGGCGTTTGGATCCTCGTGCCCGGGGGCACTTAGAAGTGAGAACACTGTATTCCTGAGGTCTACACTTGCACCTTTGTCTCTTTCATTTCTGGTGAAGCAAATCAAGTGAGGACGTGTCTTTGCTTTAGATGGAATTTTGTTTTACCGTCTGCATATTCGCGCCACATAGCTAATATATCAAGAGAAACAAGGAATAACTTTTTATTTCTAATGAAGGAAAGCAGTGCACTTTATTTATAAGATGAAGATTTTGGCTTCTGCAGTGCTTTATTATCTACATGCAATTTGGCCAAAGATAAGAAATCGGAAAGAATCATGTGTTTAGAGTAGTTCACAGCACAGTAAAGAGGATGAATGCCACTAAGCAGTGAAAAACATGCTGTGATTTTGTATGAAATAAACTCTCAATGTCCTTAAGATAAACTGTGGCCCTAAAGTCTGTTGCTTATGGGACGTGAACGGGACTAAGTCTCATGACAAAAACCTGTACGGAAACACACATGGAGGAAATCCTGCCCTGGGACTCACGTGGCAGACATTTATTCAGCGCCTGCTGTGTACTCAGCACATCCGCTCTGGGATATCGTGGTCGATGATGTCTTGGCTCTTGGGAGCCTCCCTCCTCAGGGCAGGGCAGCGGGGGGTGAGCACCAGCCCCTGGGCCCAGGGAAGGAGGACAAGGAGAGGGTCTGTGCAGCCTTGTGTCCCCTGCATAGACGTGTGGTGGGGGGGGGCCTCAGCACCAGCCACCCAGTCTGCTTTGGCATCCCTGCAAACAGGCAGGCACACTTTCCCCGTCCAGTATCATATGCCCTGTGCAGCCACCTGCTTTTAGGCTCCTCATGCTCTTCTTGATGACTTTCCATATTGCTGCGTATTATTCATGATCATGCTTGTAGTGGATATGCAATGAAACATCCAATTACGTGTGATATTTTACCAAATCCGCGAATTATTTTACAAGATGTTTTTTTTCCATGCTTTTGTGTTATGTACAGCATGTATGTATTTTATTTGTATGCATATCATGTTACTGTTTTGATAGATTTTTCTCTACACATATGAGGTGGGGTATCCATAGATCTTGACGTCTCTGATGTCATTCTGCTTATGCCTTCTTTTCTCATACTGATGATTCTCCAGTTGAAAATTCAAATTGGGTTTCTGCATCAAAAAGGAAATAATTACATGGCTCTTGAAAAATTTTGCCCAATTGCTTACCAAAGCAGTTGTGGGGTAGCCACATGGGTGGCTCAGCGGTTGAGTGTCTGCCTTTGGCTCAGGTCATGATCCCGGGGTCCTGGCATCGAGTTCCACGTGGGGCTCCCTGCATGGAGCCTGCTTCTCCCTCTGCCTGTGTCTCTGCCTCTCTCTCTCTCTGTGTCTCATGAATAAATAAATAAAATCTTTACCAAAACAAAAACAAAACAAAAAACAAACCAGTTGTGGGGGGCCAGTGCTCAGTGCCAGTGAGAAATTACTGATATGTTCATCTTTCTAGTATTTTACCAGCAAAGAGTGTTTGCTGTCAGTATTTCTATTGCCAACTTAGTATGTGCGACCTGTTCTCATCTCTCTCTTTGATCCCTGCGGGGACTAAGTGGATCTTCCTCTGCCTTTATTTTTTTGTCTTTCTCTCAGAAGGGGGCTGGCCATTCTGAACACCTTGTCCTTACGGGTGCGCTCACCTGCTGTGCCCTGAGTTTCCCCCAGTCCCATCGCCCTGTGGTTGGTGTGGAGTGCGTGCGTGCGTGCGTGTGCGTGTGTGTGCATGCGTGTGTGTGTGTGCGCACATCCCCAAGCCACAGCAGGATGACCGTAGTTCCAGGCCTTCTGCTCTCAGACTGACCATGGACCAGTGCTGACCCCTGTGGAAACGCCTGGGCACTTCTCTGGGCATCTGGTCTATCTGGGGTGCGGCTCCTGTTCATTCCTCCTGCCCTGTTGCAGAGGCAGCTATAGGAGGCCGGGGTGCAGCGTGGGCAGAGGGCCACCCCAGGTGGAGCCCCCCACCTCCCACAGTGGCTGGCCCCCACTCACCTCGCTGATCCTGCAGAGACCCTGCACGCCTTGGAGTCCACATGCGGGTCCTTAGCTTGTTGGGCACACTTAGGCCTTTACAGTATTTCCTCCCATGTTCAGGGAGTTTGGCTGTGAGGGTGGGGGTGGGGGGTAGGGTACTCTGTTCACACCATGGGCCCAATCCCTACCTTTAGATAAAATATCGTTTCCTGTGTTTTTATTGGGGGAGAGTTGACAGACGGCATCACACTAGTTTCAGGTGGACAATGTCACAATTTGATGGTCATGTACGTTGTGAGATGGTCCCCACCATGAGCCCATCTGCCACCACATGTGGCTGCGGATGATGGACACGGCATCAAACAGTGGCCACCGCGCATTCTGTTCCATCTGGGGCTTCCTTGCCTTATGCCTGGATGTTTCCACCTCTGGATGCCCATTCCCCATTGCCCTGCCGCCCTGCCTCTGGCAGCCTCCAGCCTGCTCTGCTTCCATGAGTCTGGCCTTCTTCTATCTCATTTAAGTGAGATCGTGCAGTGTTTATCTTTCGCTGCCTCACTTCCTTCCCTCACATGACACCTTCCTGGTCCATCCGTGCTGTCCCAGCAGCCAGAGCTCGCCGTGTGTACGTTTTCCTTCTTTGTTCCCCCGTTCATGTGGATTTCGTGTCCCACAGCCTCACTGTAGGGTTTGGTGCCTTTTCTTCTCCTGCTTGACCCTCCAGCCACGGCCCCGGGCCCCAGGCTGGACAGGAGGGTGGGGACGGGCTCCCTGTCTCACTCCTGATGTGGGAAACAGTGTTTCCACCCATTCACTCTTGAGCGTATTACCTGTGGGCTCCTCACATTGTGGACTTTACTATGTCAAGCGTTTTTTGAATCATATTAATACTGACTTTTGTGAAATGCTGCTACTGCATCTCCCCAGATGGTGGTCTGTTCCCCTGCTTTCATGCTGCTGCTGTGGCGTGGCACGTGGTCTGTGTGTCCCAGCATCCAGGAGGAATCCAGCTGACCGTAGGGAGGGCTGTTTCCACACGCCGGTTCGCTAGTGTTTCTTTGAGGATTTCCTCAGGGACAGTGGCCTGCAGTTTCCTTTCTCTAGTCCCTTTTCTGGCTTCAGTATCAGAATAATGTGGGCCTCATAAAATAGGTTCGGAAGTGCTGCCTCCTTTTCAGTCGGTTGGAAGGGTTTGAGAAGGATCGGTGTTGGTTTTTTATGTGTTCAGACCCCCTCCCTCGATCCTGCCAAGCCCGCCAGGTGCCGATAGCCTCCCATCCGCTGGCGCGCACTGCTCAACAGCCACCCTTCCACAGCCGTCCTGCTGCTCTGGGGAGTGCACGCAGGGAGCCCGCCAGGGTGCTGCGTGCTGGGGGCTCCCGTGGGCCAGTTTGGGGATCGTGGTGCAGCTTCCTGATGGAGTCTGCAGTGTGCTTGGTAGCATCTGTGTCCTCTAGATGTGCTCCGAGAGCCCCGGCTGTGTCCTCCCAGCTGTGGCCTGTCCCCCAGTCCGGTGAGGATGAGGAGTGGGTGTCTGGCAGCGTCCACGCAGCTGAGGAAGTGGGGCAGCTCACTCACACGTTCTCCCTTCACCCCTGGGAGGAATCGCGGGCCAGGAGGTGACTTGGTAGCAGGCTGTGTGGGGGGGTCGGGGTGCCCGGGTGATGTGAGGCTGAGCGCAGAGTGTGAGCTCCAGCCGCATGCCGCAGCCTCCCTGCTGGACTCCCCGACCTGCACGAGGGCTGCCAGCTGTGCCGACTGGCTACATTGGTGTCCCTTACACAGAAAGTGGTAGAAAACTCTTTGGCTGCAAAATAGAATGCGACATCTGAGGTTCTGGCTCCGGGACCTGCATGCCGTCCACGGATCTGCCGGTCTCTCCTTTCCTTCCGACCCTGCACCATTTGTTGTAGCTGGGTGAAGTCCTGAGACAGGGAAGCAGGAATCCCCAAGGGAGGTTTTTCTTCCTCGTGTTGTGTTGGCTCTTCCAGATGCTTTGCCTCTCCATAAAGGTTTTAGAGCCACTTTGTCAGTATCTACAAATCACTTGTTGGGATATTGACTGGGATTGTGATGAATCTGCAGGTCATTCTGAACAATTGATCTCCTCACGATATTGAATCTTTCAACACTTGATTATGGAGTATCTCTCCATTTATTTACATCTTGAAATTTGCTATAATTTCATCCTTAAATGTTTGGTAGAATTCGGACAGATTGACTTTCAGATTCCAATATATATTTTAACTGATTCTTAAAGTAATGTTTGAAGCACATGGATTCTCTCCTCTGTTGCCTGTAGCCTGCTGATGAAGCATCACAGACATTCTTTTTTGTTTGTTTGTTTGTTTGTTTGATTAGGAGCACCTGAGTGGCTCAGTCAGTTGTGCCTCACAGTTTTTTTTTTTTTTTTAAGATTTTATTTTTTTATTCATGAGAGGCACAGAGAGAGGCAGAGACACAGGCAGAGGGAGAAGTTGGCTCCCTGCAGGGAGCCTGATGCAGAATGTGACCCTGGTGCCCTGGAATCACACCCTGAGCCAATGGCAGATGCCAACTGCTGAGCCACCTAGGCATCCCCACAGGTACTCTCATTTCTCTCAAAGGGCTTGACTTCCAGCAGCTGGTGTGTCCTTTGAGTTTCTGTTCTCTCTGCTTTCATTCCCCATCTGTTCTCATGTGTCGCCCACTTCTCTTACAGCTCCTAACATATGGATGATTTCAACCTCTGCACAGTGTGTGAGTCTGGTTCTGGTGCTTTCTTCCTCCTTGACCGTGGGAAGCCTCACAGTGCTGCTGTTGCTAGCCGCTGACTGAGGCTCAATTGGGTACTAGGGACCGAGGTAGGAAGAGGTCAGGGTCAGGGTTTGCACTTATCTGGCCTGAGCTGGGCTGTGTTTGTTGTTCACCTGGGGCTGCAGGTGCCTGAGGCTCCTAATTCCTGTATGGTCCATGTTCTTGCCCTTGCCCCTGAGTGTGGGCTTTCCATGTGTGCTCCTCAGAGAGACTGCAGCTTTGCAGCACTGTCAGCTGGAGCCACGGGTACCCTCTGGACCTCATGCCATGGTGGTGACAACATGGGGCAGGGGGACTGCTGTGATCTTATGATAAATCTTCATCTTTTACTGGGTCTGTGTCTAGGGTGGTGACCCTCAGGAACATTTCTCCAGTGAGCAGACTTTTCTCCCCATTCTGGGGACAGAGGAAGACCAGGGGACCTGGAAGGGATGACCTCCCCCCATGTGGGATCAAGCTCTGATACCATGCTTGTCCTGCAGACTAGGCATTGCTGATAACGTGGCAGGCGCCCAGCATGGCTCCTGGCATCCAGCACGGTGCGCTTCAGCTGCAGGCAGAATGACCTCCTCCTTGCCTCCCTGCAGACTCTAGGGACTGAGGCTGGGGAGCAGCATGCAGGCTCTTGATGGCGGCTCCAGGGATCTGGTCCTCCCTCCTTGGGACTTTGGTGTCACATTAACTCCCTTGAGTGTGGACTTAACTCTAGGAAGCAGGTGGAAGTGGGGGTGCATGCTCCCCGAATGACTTGAGTTTACGAGGTCACCCTGGCAGAATGGAATCTTACCTTCCAACAATGGTCAGTTTCTCCGTGTCCATGTTTGGTGACTCCTGGGTCCCTGACCCTTCAGTTGGAAGTTTTATTCTGTAGGATGAGTAACAGCAGAGGTGAGTCTAACTTGGTTCTGCTCACAGCAGCATGGAGCCTGGGTCTCCACCAATACCCACCCCACTTCTTCCCTCCTGGGATAACCTTGAGTTTTCTGGATGTGTCTCCCCCATGTGACTCAGGGAAGGGTGACCCAAGCCCCAGCTCAGGGCAGATCCTCACACTCTATAATGGGCTTGTGGTCCCATTCTGCTTTCCACAGGCTGGTTCACACAAAGGCATGGGAGGCACCTCAGCAAGTGTCGTTTGAGGGGACATGGGCATCTGTATGGGAGGCCTTAGAACCATGGTGTGACCCTGGGGAGCTGGCCAGGCCATGGCGACCCCTGTGATGGCCATGGAGCCATGGAGATTACAGGGTCCCTGAATGCATATGGAGCAGCTTCTGGAGCCGAGACTAGGAGAGAAGTTTCCTCTTTCCTTGGGCCAGAGAACTTTTCTGCTATTCATAGCAGGGCCCCTGGCATCCCTGAATGGCGGGAGGACCGGGGACCTGCTGTCCCTTGTTTGGGGTTGGGGGTGGAGGGGCTGTGAGGGCCAGTCCCGGCGGGCCGCCACCTGCTGCCTTCCCGTCTCCCGGCTCATGGGGGACTGTCCCTCCCCACCGGCATCCTTTCAGGACAGTTAATCAGGAAGATTAACGGGCCTAATGGAGTCTGCCCAGATAAATGAGAGAGCGGCCTGACCCTGCATGCTGCGTGGCCTGCTCACATAATTGGATATTCTGCAGCCTCCTCTGCCTCTATGAGGTTAACAAGCCGTGTTTGTCACATTGCAAACGGCTCTGGCCCTCTGTTCTCCTGGTTTTACGGATCTCCCGGGTTTTGGGAGACTGCGCCTCCGCGGCCCAGCTGTCTTCTCTCCCTGCTGAGTCCTCTCCATGGACCCTGGGTGGCCTCTCGCCTGTGGGGGCGGGGAGCATGGGGCCCCCAGAAGGTCCCTGCCTGGCCCTGCCGGGAGGATGACCAAGCCCTCCCAGCGCTCCTCCCAGGATGCAGGCCGCGGCTGCCGTGGCTTCCCGTGAGGCTGCTCCCCAGGCTCGGGGGTGGCTGCAGGAGGTCGGGGGGGCAGGGGCACACAGGACGGCGGCCTGCCTGTCCCGGGCGGCTGGAGTGTAGATGTGGGCACTGGAGCTCACGCAGGCCCCTGAACACGAGGAGGAATCCGATATTGGGACATTCCTAGAGGCGGGATGGAGCAGCGTCCCTCCCTTACGCCCGTGAACTGCCAAGCCAGCCTGGACTACACTTCTCCCGCTCGGCTTGTGTGAGAGACAAGTCGCTTGCATCGTGTCTAAGCTCCCCTGCGTGGACTGTGGGGCCCGAGGCTCTCAGCCAACCGTGTCCCTGGGCCCCTCCGGGCCGCGCGGACTGCAGAAGGCGGCTGCCCTGCGCTGGGGCTCAGAGGGCAGCGAGGGCTGGGGCTGGCGCCAGGGCGGACGCCGACTCCTCGGCCTGGGCTGGGGCCGGGGATCCTGCATCTGCAACAGGCTCCCGGGGCCCGTCGGGGTGCAGGTCCTCGACCACACGGGGGGCAGCAGGGGTCCCGGCCCGGGCCTTCTCACCTCCTGTCCACCTGCTGCCCGCAGAAGCAGCCCCTGGAGCCCAGCAACCAGCAGGGAGGCTTTGAATGTGGACGGCCCGGCCCCTGGGGTGCGAGGGCTCAGCACCGATCGTTCCTCTTCTGGAGGCCGTTACTCTTCTGCCTCGAGTGACAGAGCCTTACGAGCTTCCCTCCCCCGGCTGCTCCCGCTGGCTTCATGCCATGGCACAGACTTACACCCGTGGACAGGATGTGGGGCGTCAGCGGGTGAGGCCTGCAAGTAGCCCAGGAAGGGCCGGTGGATGGTGAAGAGGCGGCAGGTGGGTGTCCAGGTTGCGGGGTTAGGATGGGCTTCACTTGTGTTTTCTGATGCTTGGCTAGAGACGGGGAGGCTGTGGGCGGGGGCTGATGAACCACACTCACGTCTCAGGATGCTACACTCTCCATGACATCGGGTCTGACTGAGACCAGAGCCATCACCCTCTCACTTCCCGCTGGCCTCTCTGGACCCCCAGTCCTCAGGGGCCTCTCCTTGGCATCCCACTTCCTGGGATCCCCCGTCTCTGGGGCTCATCCTCGGATGCCTCTATCTGACACTTCCCACCCTGTGAGACGTTTCTGTCACTTGCTGAGCAGAACATTCCCACTCGTGGTGTTTTGAAAGAAGGAATCAAATTTTACCTGAATGCCAAAAGCATGATCTATTATTATTGGTTTCAAACAATTTTTAAGGGAGATGCTTGAGCAATCTCCCAACCACCTGTGAACATCAAACTCCTACTGGAGGTATTTCTTTAAATCCACTTCCAATCCTATCAGTTTTTCCTTTTACTTACATATACACTTCATTGTGTAAAAAGAGTTTTCTGGAGGTCAACTTTAAAATTTCCCATGGTATTAAAGTAATTCTTTTCTTACAAAATCCTCTAAAAGGAAAAACAATCACCCATCATCACATTCTCCAGGGGGAACCACTGGGGGCACTTGGTATGGGTGCACCTGTCCGTGTGAACACGAGACCTCTAAACGTGTGCCTGGACATAAGGCAGACGCTTCACCTGCTGAGCCAGCCGGGCACCCTGAGGTCAGTCTTTTAAAGGAAAATCAGCTCACTGTGTGCACTTTGTTGTAACCATTTTTGTTCAGTAATACGTGGCTTTGTCTCAAGCCACTAGCCATGCCCCTCGGACAATGAGGCTTTCTTCTGCAGAAGGCCAGAGTCACAGGAGGTGCCTCTAACAGTCAGCGACCCCTGGGCTCCTCCTCGCAGACTCGCAGCGGGTGAGTCTGCCGTGGGATCCGCGACAGCCGGCGGGTTTCAGTTGTATTCCCTTGGCGCCATGCTGCTGACAGTGGAGACGACCTCAAATGGTTTTCTCTTGTGAATAAATTTGTGCTCCACTGTGATGGAGAGACGGGCCCCTGACCTGTGCTACTCAGCTGAGTGGAAGAGTACTCAGAAGAGGGCCTGCACAGAGTAGGCGTTCAGTGTATGCAGGAGGGTGAGTGGGTCATCTGCGATGTGACTCAGAAGAGCCTCCAGGGGCCTGGCTGTCACTGCTCACTGACCCCTCCTCAGAGGTGACTTCCTCACTCCACATGCTACTTTAAAACCCCTTTCTTACCTGGAGGGCATGTCACCTGTCAGGGGTTCCAGGAGTCCCCTCCCCATGTCTGGCACCCCTTCAAGCATCTGCTGAGCAGTTGGCTTCGGAGACCAAGCCAGCGGACCCACTGAGTACCTGTTGTGTACAGTCCTACTGCCAGGTAATTACCGAGCATGTACTGCATATACCCATATGCTAGACCATCCCTAAGTGCTTCCTGCATGGGCCCACAGTGCCAGGCCTCTGCTGAGCACCTACTGTATACATCCACAGTCTCAGGCCATTGCTGAGAGCTTATTGCACACATCCATGCTGCCAGGCCACTGCTGAGAACTTACTGTGTACATCGATATCCAGGATCTCAGAACATGGTTCTAAAAGGCCTGGATTCTTTTTTTTTTTTAAATTTTATGATAGTCACAGAGAGAGAGGCAGAGAGAGATAGGCAGAGGGAGAAGCAGGCTCCATGCACCAGGAGCCCGATGTGGGATTCAATCCCGGGTCTCTAGGATCGCGCCCTGGGCCAAAGGCAGGCGCCAAACCGCTGCGCCACCAGGGATCCCATGGCCTGGATTCTCATTGACTCCCATCCTGGTCTTTCCTCTCCATCCACACTTGAACCTGCTCAACCTGGTGCTCTGACTCATGTAGCTGGGACATATTTTCAGGAACCACCCCCACTGACCCTGTATGAAGCAGATTCAAATTTTGAGCCATGCAAAAATGAAACTTTTTTTTTTTTTAAAGAATTCACCTAATTTGAATTTCTACATTCGAATTAACTGCACAACATCCTGTCTTGGTCAGTTCTGCGTAAATGTGTCACGTCATGATTGGACCCAGTCATTCAGACTATACCTCCATCTCCCGGGAGGTGCAGGGCTGGATGCATCTAGTTTCACCACCATCAGTCCCTCCACATAGATGTCTGCAGAGATGTCCATCAGAAGCTGGTTCTTCCGGGTGGCTGGAGGGAGGGATGCAGGGATGGATGGACCAATGGACAACTGATGGGCAGAGGGATGGATGGGTGGATGCAGGTGGAGGAAACATCTTTGGCCCGCTGTGTATGACCAGCTTGGGGTGGCCCTGGAGGCTAAGTCAGTGGCCCCCTCTTGGTCACTTCCTTTCTGGTCAGCCCTGGAAGAGCGAGGACCCATGTAACTCCAGTCACAGTCTCAGCGTCACCCAGAAAACCTTTAACAAATAAGCACAGTATGAGAAAAAAAGGGCTGTCTGGGTCAGACATTGATTTGTTCCCCAGGGGAGCCCCAGGGAGGGTGTGAAAAAAAATTAACAGAGTCAGGTGGGCAGGGGACAATCTTCCACAAAGTGGGGGTCCTCGGGTGGTCTGGGGCGTGCACCCGCCATCTGTGCACACAGACCGTGTCTGTCTGTGGATCAGTCTCGTACCCACAAGAGGCACCTGGGGGATTTCAGAATCCTGGTTTCCAAGCTGCACCCAGGACAACTAAACCAGTCTCTGAAGGCTGGAGGAACCAGTCGTTTTAGAGCCTCCCAGGTGATTCCAACAGGCAGCCGCTTCGAGAACCACTGGTGTAGAGCTCCCCCTCCCTTGGACTCTGGGAACTTCTGTCCCACCTGAGCCTGAGCACTGGGCGGGCAGGGATCGAGTGGAACGCTGGGCAGGCTCAGGCTCTGCTGCCACTGGAGCTACCGTGTCCTGGCCGCTGTCCTCCCCTCCCCAGAGCCACACCCTCTTCTTTGGGCACAGACCTCCTCCCTATTGTTGGAGGAGGCGGTCAGAGGATGTGACCCCTGGCTAACCTCAGAGCTGGCCCCAGGCAATCCGGGGCTCCCCACTCTTCCGTCCTTGGACAGTCCCGTCTGCCCACTGCTCCTACTGTGAGAGTCTGTTCCAAGAAAGTGGCCTTGAAAGAACGATGTGACACCGAGACCTCTGGATGAGTGTGGCAGTGGAGCCCCGCTAAGGGCTCTCTATAGATTTGAGGATTTGGGGGGCAGGGCAGAGATCTCCTAGTCCCGTGGCCAAGACAGCCGCCGATGGAAATTCCCTTGCACCTGCCCATCTGGAGTGGCCACCTCTGTCCTCTATCTCTCCTTGCCCTCTGTGTACAGGGCCCGGGGTACCAACCAGCCCCTACCCTGAGGGCCTGAGAGGGGTTTGCTGTGCCTCAAGCTGCCAGTTCCTCTTCTGTCTCCAGACCTCCATTCGCCTCTGGAGCCTCTCCTCCGGCCCAGGATTCCAAATGTGACACTGCTCTGGGCCCTCTGGGCTCACGCAGGAGGTCTGAGCCCATTAGAGCTTCCATCTGCACAACAGTGCTTGGTTTAAGAAAGGTCAAATGCCTCAAGCTGGCACTCCTGGCCCCTGCGGAGGGAACCCTGGCCTTCTGTTTGAATGGCTGTGCAGAGGCAGCCAGCATTTCTTGAGACTTCTGAATCTTGAATCAGAGGATGTTAAAGACGATGGACTGAGCCAGCACAGAAAGGAAAAGAATGGACTCTGCCCGTGTCACTTGAGTCCCTAGGTCAAGCCAGGCCTGAAATCAAGCTGGACTTCCCAACTACGTGCACCAATGATTTATCTTTTGCTTATGCTGATTTGGTTTAGGTGTGTTATTGCTCCTAAAGAATGGATCCTGGCAGACAAAGCCTGCAAAACAGCCTGGGAGGACAAACGGGCTCTGGGCACACACCCAATCTCTTTGCAACCAACCATCCACATTCCATCTCCTCTTGGGGCACAGGTCACACTGAGATCTTAAGGAAGCTCAACACAGGGAGTCACACAGATTCTGATCCTGGTGCTGCCATTCTTGAGCTGGAACCTTAGGACAGTCATTTACCTACATGAACTTCAATTACCTCATCGATGGGACAGTGACAGTGGTAGCACTAGAATCATCATCTTTGCTACTAATGTGGAACTGGGGGCCAAATGATGAGCCGTCGTACATAGAGTAGCAAGAACCGCTTGTGTTCATGATGAGCCTCATGCAGTGTCATGGACTCAAACAATGATCTATGGACTCAGCATCCCCTTACCTCAGAGACTTGGCACCCCCTGTTCCCTCTGCCCAGAAAACCCTCTCCTCGGTTGCCAGCTTCAGATGCCAGCTCTCTAAGCCTCCTTCTGTGTATTCCCAGAATTCCCGGTAATCTCTGTCCTGGTATACATTACAGTTTGCAATTCTGTGTTTTTAGATTAGCTATTCCATTTCTGAGTCCTTCTCCAGGATGTGACCCTGACGTTAGGGGATGAGTCTGTACTGCTGATTCATTTCAATACCAGTGACAGAGTCTGGCTCCTCATAAAACATGTGATAAATAAATGACCGAGCGGAACGGTCTGGCCACTCAGGGGCAGCTTCTTGCCTGGGAAACTGTGCCTGACTGTGGCCGACATCCCAGAGATACCAGGGCCGAGGGTCACCGTGGTGCCCAGGCTGTGAGGAACAGTCCAAGCACTCAGGGCTGCAGGAGTGGGCCGTGCGCCACACGCTGAAACACAGTAGTCTGAGGGCTGTCGAAAGTCCATATTCTTCATCACCCGACAGGGAAAGTGCTTGTCCGTGGACCTACCTGGCACCTGGAGCCAGTGACAAAGCCCTAGCAGGGTGCACAGTGGGGCCGTGTGGGCTGTCATACACTCCCTGGGCTGCAGTAAATGGGCTCTAACAAGTGCATAACTATCCTCAGAGGAGAGAACCGTGTCCTTTTTCCCTCTAAATATGCTCAGACGTTACAAGCTTTTCTTTAAAACTAAGGCAGGTGCCAGTCCTAAGATCACACGTGAGAACTGAGAGGATGCAGACGTCGATTGCTGGGAGAGCTTAGTGTTGATGACAGAAGGTCACTGCAGTGATGTTCTGAGACACTCATTTTGTTCTTGAAAACCGGAACGGACTTTGATGTCTTCTCAAGCCTTCATACATTTTGAATTCACCAGAGCCTTCTTTCTCAGCTCCCTGTGCTCTGCCAGGGGCACTGGGACCAGCACATGGTGGAGGCAGAGATGAGGGTGAGCTCGGGTAGCACTGTCCTAAGGGGATGGCCCAGCTCCCAAGCCTGCCCCAGGGTGGGCCACCCTAGGGAGTCCAGGATCCGGATGCAGAGGGTTCAGGGCCCCCGTCCCGTGGTGGCCGAGCTGGGGAAGTCATGGAAGCATACAGAAGGGGCCTTCACTTCCCAAGGAACCCAGTCCGGGGCCACACCCCCACAGGTGACCGTCTCTGCCAGGGATGGGTCACAGTACTTTGGGTCCAAACTGTAGACCTGAGCCACAGCCAGGGCCCAGCATCAGAAAACCTGGAAAAACACTTGGAAATGTAATGGCTTTTCAGAGTCCTTCCCATTTTCTGCTACTCTATGCTCAGTGTGAAGGCAAGGGGAGGGTGAGCGCTTGGCTCAGAGGGGCCTCAGAGGCAAACATCCTCCTGCCCCCTCCTGGGTGAGTGTTCCCCTTGGGGACCTGGCCGGTGACACCACTTCCCAGGGACAGTTTCCTGCATTGGTCCAGCCAGGTGAGTCATCCTCCCCTTCGTGCGTGCTGACCCACAGCAGGAGGAGCAGTCGCAGGTCACTTCAAAGGTATAGAACAGAGCCAGTCCCAGGATGGAGAGAGCAAGTGCAGCCTCGCTCCCCACCATTGCATCCCCCGAGGGCCCGGGCTTGGCTTTTCTCTGAGCTGTCAAGACTGGCAACTGGTGACCTGAGCGACCTGAGCGTGTCTTCATCTAATGGCCCTCCCTCATCCCAACCCCTGAGGGTACCCAGGGCCTCCAGGGATCCCACGGCTCTCCACCCACCTACTGGGCAGTTCTGCCTCCCAGGGAAGCCCCATTTATGCTCATGGGAGGGATGCTGGGCAGGCCTTGGCAGCAGGATGCAGGCAGGGAAGATTTATGCAGCAAGTCAACCCGGAACTGCCACGTAAGCTTTTCTATCTAACCGATGAAGGCTTCGCTGCAAATCTTTACTGCACGGCTGAAGCCAAGGAGATGTACACACGAGGATTGTCTTACACATACTGACGTTTTTCTCTGAGGAAGATCAAAAGGTAATGATTTAGAGTGGGATGTGCCAGACAAAGGAGGACTCGGACCAGCACCCCCGTCTCTCAGGACCAAGCACTGAAGACCAGCTGAGGGCCCTTCTCCACCCCACACCCTGGTTTGCAAATACCTGGCCCAGAGCGTCCCACTCTCAGGTGGGAAGGGATCTGGGCCGGTACCTGGTCCTTGCCATTTGACGTCCGAGTCCAGGGACACATGTCAGCCAGTGTACGGGTCACAGCAGCACTGTCGCTGTGGCTACTCTCCAGGCGTCTGGGTCACCTGCGGGAACTGCCTGCAGGTTGGCGGTCTGCCTGCCGACTCAACGTCCTGCGGTGTCAGGGGCGCCGCTGCTGTTACCTGTGTGTCTGACAGAGAGGAGGTGCTTCCAGGTGTCTGGTGAGGCCGTGCTCCCGCCACGCTACCTGAGCCTACATCTCGTGCGCGTGCCAGCTAGCTCTAGGCGCCCACTGTGTGCGGGTCTTGTGCTCACACCCTCCCTGCCCGCCTGTCAGCCGTCTGTGTGCAGCCCGCAGGTGCACCCTGTGGTGGTGGTGGGGACGTCTCCAATGCTGTCAGTGACCGCTGTGTCCGCGCTTTCTCAGAGTCCCCTGAGTGTTCCCCCTGCAGGACTTGCGCTCGGCCTGCTGTGTGTTGTTGCTTACTTGTGCTGAACATCTGGATTCTCTGCGCTGCATCTCTGTGCGTGGCCTACACCCGGGCCTGCGGCTCCGAGAGGCCTACTACCACCTGCTCCCAGGTGTGCTGGCCGCGACGCTTGCACGATTTCCTGAACCACGGCCCGCACGTGACGCTGCGCCTGAGCAATGTCCGCGGTCCCGGTGCTCCCGCCGCGCGGACCTCGCGTCTGCTGCGGACACGCTCGGCCCGGGCGGTCTCTCGTCAGGAATTCCCAGGGTCGCAGGGAGGCCGTGGAGGCCGGGGAGGCCGGGGAGGACTGGACACCACGGAGGCACCGGCAGCCCCAGGCCGGGGAGGCGAGACAGGCCGCGGGGCTGCGGAGGGCAGGGAGGGCGCAGAGGCAGGGAGACTGGAGGCTGCGGGGCCGCGGGCCCGGGGGCCTGTAGAGGCAGCAGAGGCCGAGGAGGTCACAGAGGGCAGGGAGGTGGCGGGCTGTGCCCCTCTGTCCCCACAGCCTGGGCGCTGACCTCCCTAGAAGTGGCGAGAAAGGAAATAGATTTTGAAAATGTGTGATGGGCTCAAGTTCTGCATTTTCTAAAAGGTTCTCATCTTCCTCCTTTTTCTATCCTGTGGAAATGATACATCTAAAAATTGAGTTGATGAAGGGACCTGGTCTTCATGTACTGCGCTTTTCACACATTTTGTAAAGTTCTCGGTGAGGGCTCGTTTTTTTTTTCTCTCCTGGCAAGTCCGATGCACACACTATTATTTATTTATCTTTTGGCCTGGGAACTTCCAGCTTTCTGGTCATTACCAGCTCTACCAGCTCTGGTATTGATCCCACAATGTCCTCCTGGACTGAGGCAGGTGACAGGTTCCTCTAAGGACTCCTGGCATGTTCCTGGGATGACGCAGAGCCTGGGTCTGAGGGATAGGGGAACCAGGGCATTGAGGCCCAGCAGCATGGCCCTGCCCAGGTGTTCACAGCACCCCAGGATGCAGGTGTCTCGCCATCCTCTCTCCTTGCTGCCCCCTCATCCCACACAAGGGAGGAAGCGGGCTCGACCCCCCACTGGACACGTCTTGCCCCAGGCCTTCCTGGGGACAAACCAGCATAAGCATCACTAGCTGCCCCAGCGGTCTCCAGAGGATGCTCTCTTGCCCTCAGAGGCCATGGACCGGTCACCAGTCTGTGCAGCTGCCACCACCACCGGCCCTGCCCCCCCACCCCGGGCAGCCATGAGAGGGCAGGCTCTGAAGTCAGGGGGAGCCTGCGGGCAGGACCTGCTGGGGAAATGCAGGAGCCTTCCCCGAGGAGCCGCGGTCTGTGTGGAAGATGCACCAGGTACACCCGAGCCTCCGAGGCGGGGATCTGGGGGGGTCTGCTGGGGTCCTGAGGTCAGGGTGACGGAGGACTAGTCCTGTCTCCGATGTTGTGTTGAAGGAGGCAGGGCAGCGGGGACCCACGTGTGCAGTGTGGTGGGCGCTCAGGGCCTGGTGAGGGGTCCTGGAATGGGGGCTGGAGGTGCCGCTCAGGACGCGTCGGAGCCTCCCTGAGGGTGTGACACGGAGCTGGGCAGGGATGGAGATGTGGGACAGAATGTTCCAGAAACGCAGGTGGGGTGGGCCTGGTGCGCTGGGGCAGACCGTGTGTGCGCCAGGTGCAAGGTGGGGCCCCCAGGGCCTGTCCCCAGCTCGGCCTGCGGGAGGCCCCGCGTAGAGGAGGCCCCGCCCCGTTCCCGGGGCTCCCTTCCCACGTGGACAGTGGACACGTCCCTGATGCTGAGTGAGCACCCAGGTGGGAGAGCTCCCGCTGCTTCCCGGCCTCCCTGGCACCCAGCCCCGCCAACCACTGCCTCCGGTAGGCCTCCTGGCGCTGGAGGCCTTGGCCCTGGGGCGGGGACGCAGCTGCAGCTCGGGGCTGGCAGAGCGGCCTCCAAAGCGCGAGCGAGTCTCTGCCCACTAGGGACGTCCACACCTCCCGCCGGGTCGGCCTCCTGGAGCGTGTTGCAAACGGCCTGCTCGGACCCCCCGCCCTCGTGCGTCTGGGGCCGCGTGTGCAGCAGGCGCAGGTGTGGAGCGTGCACATTGGCCCGGGGGCGCCTGCCCTGTGCTGTGTCCCCTGGTCCAGCCCCGGGCCCTGTCGGTGCAGGTGGGACCTGATGACGCAGAGGCCGCGGGAGGGGCTGCCGGGGAGCGGGGGCCGGAAGATGCGCTGCGGGTCCCTCCTGCGCTGGCTCAGAGGGGCGGCCGGGAGGGCGGGCGGTCAGGACCCGTCCAGGGAAAGCCCGCGTGGTCCGGAGGTTGCACCAGCACGCACAGGGCCCGTGCAAGTGCCCGGGCACAGCCTGCACGCTTGGGCCCCGGGGCACACACGGGCTTCACACGTGCAAATCCAGAGTCGGTCATTCACGCACACCTGCAGAGGCAGCGGCGGGGCGGCGTGGATCCCGAGTTGCCCTGGAGCTGCACACAGGACCCCAGCCTGCCCGACTTTGCTCTCTGGCGCTGCACGAGACCTTTGAACGGAATTAAACACCCTCCAGCCAGCGGAGGCCGGTTCGGGAGAAGGACCCTGTAATGAGCAGTCACTGCCCCAGGCCGGATGGATGCTGGAGCTGCTGCTTCTGCCTGGGAGGGTCACTGGGCCCAGTTCCCCAGGCTGCCCTGCAGGAAGGATCGGATGCTAGTGGGTTTTTAGGGGGGAGTGGGAGCGTGTGTGTATGTGTGTGTGTGTGTGTGTGTGTGTGTGTGGTGGACACCATGGTCCTCCACAGGACTGAGGGGCTGCCCCACGCTGAGCCCCCAGGTAGGTGACCTGGCCGGTGACATTCCTGCATCAGCAGGGGCCTCAGCATAGAGAGGTGTGGGCCTCACCTGTTCCCAATTAGCTGTAAACACAATTTGTGCCCCGGCTAGGTCTGTCCCAGTAAGCCGGTTCTGGGGAAGAAAATCACATTTAAGAGTGAGTCATTATGCATATATTGCACTTGAAATTATAATTGTATGAAATCTCATGTCTAGACTAAGAGGAACTGAGTTTTGATTATTTAACTACATTTCCTGTAGCTCTCAGGGGGATGGCTGTTTTTCTAACAGCTGTCTGCCTCGTTCATGAAGAGTGATGTTTTCCGAGTTGCACCCTTGCGGGTTTCTAGAAAGCTCTGGGACTCTCAGGGTTTGCCCTGGTGACTCATCCTGAAAGACAGTGCTCGCTCTGGGCCTATTTCCCTCAGACTCCTTCCTCCCCCTTGCATGTCCCGGACCCTGGCAGAGCTGGTCTCTGCCTGAGTTAGTCATAGGAGGCAGTGGTGGTGGGTAAGGAAGGGAGAACCAGAGTGTCCCCTCTCTGTCCGGGCCCTGTGCCTGTAGTGGCTGCATCTCTGTCAGGGCTCTGCCCTCTGTGCACAGAGTGTGGGAACTTCATCCCCTTCTTGGTCTCTCTGACCAGGGCTTGGTGGCAGCTTGCTGGGCTGGCTGCCCTAGCCTCACAACGGCTGTCTGCCCTCCCAGCATACCCACAGGGAGGCCTGCATTAACCCTTCCCAGGGTGGAGCACCTGCAGTGATTCCTGTTTACCTGGTTGGATCCTGCTCTGCGCGCTCCTGCCCAGGACTCCAGCCTCTACAGCCTCCTCCCCCTCCCTCCTCCATCCTCCCTCCACCCCCACACATCTGCACCCCAGCACCTACAGATTCTTGTCTCCCTCCAGGCAGGCCCTAGCACCCTTGCTTCCCGCAAACCCGGGCCCTCTTTGACATTCCAGCTCAAGGTCACCAGTCTTGAGTCTTCCGTCTGCAGTGACAAGATCTGCTGGGTCCTCCCAGAGCCCTGGTTTGTCCTCTCCTGGGTGGTCAGCAAGAGCACATGGTGGGGTCGGCACACGTGTCCTGCTTTCATTCTTCTACTCATTAATCAACTGTCCAGATGTCCTTCATGCTGACTAGGAGACCAGCTTCTATCATCAGGATTCTGTCTCTCTACTACTCTTGGCTGCACTTTCTTCCATGTGGGTGCTCGAGATACAACAGTGGAATGAGAATTTATTTTCAGTTATTAGTGACAGAAACTCTACCGAGAATTGGCTTAAATGTGAAAGTGTTTGTTGAGGCAGATGATGAACCATCCCGGTTACTAGCTTCGGGCATGGATGGATCTCCTAGATTCTCCAGGGGTTCTCTCTCCTCACAGTACTGGGCTTTCCTCTGGGTTCCTGCATCCTCAGACAGATGTCCCTCATTGTGGTGTCAAGGTACCTTGTAAAGTTGGGGGGCTGGAACCTTTGCTTAGAAACCCCAGTGGAAGTGCCTGACTTGTCCACTGGCTCCAGTACATGTTTCAGAATTCAGTTCCCCGGTCTCCCAACGGCCTGGCTTGAGTCACATGCCCATCCTTGAACTAAGGCTCATTACCAGGCAGGTGCTACATGGGGAATCCTGTGCCTGAGACACTGGCCCGAGGAGACAAGGCAGAGTTGAGACAACCAGGGAACAGTCCAGATGAGTACAGTCAAGGAAGGTTTTGGTTTTGAGATAGTTGGAGACTTGTGCTGTTGTAATGCAGGGAGATGCTGTGGGCGGTTCCCCAGGTCCCCCAGCGGTGACGTGTGGCACAAGTGCAGCCCCACATCACAACCAGGGAAGGGACCCTGAGGCCCTGTCAGGCAGGAAGGTGTGGTCGTCCTGCCCAGGCATCCAGGAGGTGGCTCTTGGCTGTGTATCCCCCGATAGCCCCACGAGTCTGTGCACATCTGTGGGGCGAGGGCGCACGGTGGGTGAGGATGGCCCTCCCTGAAGGTGCAGTGATGGTCGTGCAGGGCGCGGACCAACCAGAGAGTCCTCCAAGCTGCGCTCACTGTGCTTCAGCTTTAAAGGAGGAAGGTGTCTGCACACATCTGTGTCACTGAAGATGGGCATAGACGCCCCCCACCCCCAGCCCGAGCCTCCCCTCTGGATGGCGGGTTAGAATTGTGTCCAGGAGGCACAGCAGGTGGGCTGCCTGAGTCTGAAGGAGACCGTCTCTTATCTGCGGCCGTGTTCCTTCCGTGACAGGAGAGGGTGGCATCTTCTGTCACCCCCTCCCTCGATCCCCGGAGACAATAGTCCCACGCAGCACAACATCGGGCCCTGCCAGCATAACGCGTGCCTGCTGAGGCTCTGCATCCAGGCCTCTGTCAGGTTCCCCGCAGAGCCGGGTCCACACGGGGCCCCAGTAACTACGTGCTGACTCCTGGGTGCCTGTCAGCTGTTCACGTCACTCCTGTTTGCCGGGTCTCGGGGCGGGCTGCTTCCTGCTGGCTCCCACCTGAAGTGCCCGTGAGGCCCTGGCACGTATCAGGGGCCCAGTAAGCTCCAGCTCATGCCCCTGAAGGGTCGGGCTGAGTCTGGCTCTGATCAGCTCCCCTCGGGGCCTCTGAGCTTGGCACGTGGTGAGATCAGCCCTGGAGAAACTCACGGGGCAGCGGGCCTCACGTGGACACAGCAAGGGAACAAAGGCCCCTCATCCGGTCTCAGGTTCTGTCTCTGCAGTTCTGCAAGAAATCAGGTGCTGGCTGCTGGAATGTTCCCTGAGGTCAGAAAGGGCCTGGCTGCAGGTGAGCCCTTTGCGCAGCTGCAGACCCATCTGGAGTCCCATGGGGCGGGGGACCTATCCCTCAAGAACTGTGTCCTCCTCCCCTGGGAAGCTGTCCTGCGGGAGGCCCGAGTCATCAGCGAGAGCTCCCTGCCACCCAGTGTGGTCCCTCTACCGTCCACCCTCCTCTGCGGGCCTTTGCTGCTGGGGATCAGGTCAATAAGTATATTCTCACCTGTGCAGCATCTATATTTGGGTCTTGCTCGGGGGGCCTGTGAGATCCAGGTTAGGCAGGGATGGGGCTGACACCGTGAGGCCTGGGAAAGGGGGGTGTCCTGGGGAAGCACTTGCTGAGAAGGATGCTTCTGCCAGAGGAGCCCTCATGTGGGAGGTTGGGGGTGGCTCAACTGCTCTGCGGGTCCGAGTCTGTTTGCTTAGAATGAACAACCATAAGCCACACCTGCCACACCCCATACTCGCCGGTTTTGGTGGATTTGCTGCTGATTTCTGTGCTAGAAGTTGCCAGGCCTGGGGAGAAGCCTGATGAGCAAAATTTCCCAAGTGGGACAACTTCACACAACTGATGAGTCCGCTCCGGGGCTAGCGGAGGTGTCTGTGATTTCACGAAGGCCATATTGCCCTTTCAGGGCCACCTGTCGGCCCATCCGAGGTTGAAAAGCTGCCCTGGCTCAGGGATTCAGTTCCACTGAGGCTGTGACACAATGACGTCCACTCGCGCCTCCCCGCCCCGCCTCCGCCCCCAGTGGCTTCGTTCTGCTGCCATGTGTGGGAGGACGGTGCAGGTGGAGTCCTGTCCCTGGAATCAGCAGCTTTCACAGCAACGGTGGGCCTGGCTGGGCCCTGGGTATGACGCCAACACAGAAAAATTCTGTCGACGTTCGGGGAAAATTAAAATGTAATCTGGGTGACAACACACTGGATTAGGACATTAAACGTCTTTTGTAGGTGTGACGGTGTGATTCTGTCTGTGGGGGAACACGTCCACCCTTGTTCTGTGTGTAGTAACTAATAACAAAAAAGAAAACCCCTTCCTTCCCTCAAAGACTCCCGTGGGTCATCCATCCCTCGAAGTGGAATGAAGGTACAGTTGGTTCAAACACACGATAACTGCAGCATCTTACCTCACGCTCGCACACCCCGGCTCCCGGGACAGGGTGGGCGGCACGGCTCAGAGTCGCGGGGGGTGATCTGCGTCTGTGATGCCCCCCCCCCCCTTCAGTCCTGTCCGTGTCCTTGTGACAGGAACCAGCCCATCTGGGGAAAAGGTCGGAGGTGCAGGCTCGAGTGCATGGCAGGTTGCACGCTCCCCTCATCCTCACCCCTGGTGCGTCCCACCTGTGCCTGGACGCTGAGTTGGCACATGTGCGGTGCTTGGGCCAGGACACGGAGTCTGAAGGGATGGGGCCGGCTCCCTGCTTCGGACAGAAGAGCCACTGATGCTTCCTGGACCCACACCCGTGCCCGCTCTTGTCAGGAGAAGGACATACCTGGGCTCACTCGCTGTCCCAGGGGTAGGAGACTCGTGGCACAGAGACTCCGGAGCAGGTCCAGACCAGAGCAGGCCAGAGGCAGCCGGCCGCTACCTGGGGTGTGTGCTGAGATCTGTGTGTGCCCCGACCTGTGAGGACGCGGGCCGCTGGCTGAGGCCTCTGTTTGAGGGTGATTTGTTCCCCGGCGTTCTGTGGCAGCAGCTGACCAACAGCGTTCGCCCTCACAGTCTGGGCACCCAGGAATACGGGGCCTGCCTGTCCTGCAGGGACCCGGGCCCTCATCCCACTGACACGGCAACTCTGAGACAGTTGGAGGAGCCTCGTGTCTGCTGCATCCCCCAGGGCACCGGCCATGCGGGGGCTACCCTGCTTTTCAGATGCTTAATTTACGAGTCCGGTACCAAAGGCATCATTATTGCTGAGGAAGGTTTTGGGACTGTGCTATAGGAAGGTCCTTGTTTGCTCAGGGCTGGTGGGGAACAGTCTCCAGCCCAGGCTCCTGAGCAGTGATGTGCGATGCACGTCCCCCCTGAGGGATCAGGGTATAGCGAGCTTTCTGTTCAGAGGCAGGGCCTCCCAGAAAACCGTCCTCAGTGGGATGATCTGACCAAGCTGGTGACATGTCAGACGTGTGAGACGTCACCCCGCTTCTGGTGAAGAGACTCCTAATCCTCACCACCAGCTCTGAACTGATCTGGGGACCCCTGAGGCAGCAGAGCCTGTGGCAGGTTGTAAGGAGCTGGCAAAAATGCTCTGTGCTTATCTGATCATCATAGGAAGGAGCAGCACAATCCCCTAAGTGGATCAGGAGTCATCGCGTCCCCTCAAAGGGACAGTGAGAGCCAGGGCCTCCGGGCAACGGGGGGACAGGCAGGACTGGGCTGTGAGTGCTGCCTGCGGCCCCAGGCCCACTCATGCCGCGATAGGGAGGAGGCTGGAGGACTTCGGAGGGATTCACAAGTATTCTGTCCCCTCCCCCGACACAGCCGGCCAGGAGTGTGCCCTGCTGCCCCTGACACTGGGCGGAGGCGCGATGTGCTTGGGCCCATTGCAGAAGGATGTCACCACATCTAGGAAAACACTCTCTGGTGAGCTGTGAAAGGAGCCTGCCCGCCGCGCACTGGTCCGAGAGGTCAGGAGACGTGCAGAGCTGACCCCGGGCCTTCGGGCTAAGGCGGTGCTCACCTTGATCACCAGGGGCCTCACCTGGCTTAGCCCCATCCATCCCACCCACCTCACCGGGGTGCGCCCTGCTGAGCTCCCTGAGAGCATCAACCTGTGCCCCTCCAGCTATGACTTCTCTGCGGCCACGGCCTGGAGGCACCTGCCCTCAGCTCAGAGCTCCTGCCTCCAGGGTGATGAGCTGTCAGCGCTGAGCCAGAAACGGCCTCCCTGGAAGCCCGGAGCAGCTGCCCCTGCCAGGGGGAAAGCCCTGAGTGACAGCTGTCCAGCATGAGACGCATGCACTAAGCCTCCCGCATGAAATGAAAGCAGTCGCCCTTCCGGAGGCTTTTCTCCTGAGGGCCGGCACTCGGCAGAGCCCACAGTTGTGCGGACCAGATGTGCGAACGATGGGTTTGCTCATCCTCCTTGCAGATGCTCCGGCCCGGCAGATCCTCCCCGCTGTCCGCACTGCAGAGGCCGAGCCCCCAGCAGCCTGGTCCCAGCTGGAGGGTCTGTTCCCGGTGGAAGATACCGGTGCCCCCCGCAGCAGTCGTGGGGGAAGCCGTGGCTGCGGCAGGCCCAGAGGCCCCGGGGTGGCCCTGCACCCTCAGCGCCTGCCTAGAGCTCACCGGCCGGACCCCCAGGCCCAGCGCAGGCTTCTTCAGTTCATGCAGGCTGGACTCTGGCACTCGGCTTTGCTGAGAAAAGCCCTGAATCTTCCATGTGGCCTCTGCTCTCTATTTCTCACAGCCCCATTGAGTTACCCCGGACACACAACAGAAGCTCACGCTGGGAACTCCGGCCTGTGTCGTTCGTGTGAAACCGTCCCCACGGTCAGCATGACGGGCATCGTCGTCACCTCCACCTTCCCTTGTTCCCTTCTCACCCCTGCCCGCTGCCTGGCGACAAGCACTCTGTGTGCCGTCGCTATTACACATCCCACTTCTAGGATTTTTTTTAAATAAACAGAAGCCTGCGATTTGTCCTCACTTGAGCTTCTTTTCCTCAAAATAATGGTTGTGGCCTCATCCCTGTCGTGTGTGTGAGTGGTTCACCCTTCCCGTGGCCGTGCAAGTGTGCATATGGGCGTGCCACAGCCTGTAGGTCCGTGCAGCTGCGGGCGGATGTGCAGTCGTTCCCGCTGCGGCTCGTTAGGAATGAAGCCGCCGTGCACATCGTGGACCTGGTTTATTCAGGCATTTGCTTTCATTTCCTTGGGTGGGAATCTAGGAGGGAGCTGGCTGGGTCGCAGGGCCGTGTGTGCCTGTGCAACGAGCCCCAGTGCTTTTCTGGGCCGACCCGTCTCTCAGGATCACCAGCAGGGCTGAGAGCTCCGGGCCGCTGGCAGCCACGCAGCGGCCTGTGTCACCGGTCGGGAACGTTGCCGTTCTCTAGGCAGGAGTGGTACTTCTACGTGCTGCTTGACGGACGAACTATGTGCCTCACATTGACTCACTGGAGCCTACAGTTCAGTGGTTTTTAGTAAATTCCATCCAATTGTGGAACATCTGATCTGTGGTCTACTCTTGCGGTATTTTTGTATAAGGCACGAGGTTTCTGGTTGATGCTTAATCTTTTATGTGAACGTCCGGTCTTTCCAGCACCATTAGTTCTAATGAGCATCCTCGTGGCGCTGACGTACTCTTCAGCTTTGTGACAAGGCAGTTCCCATGGTGTTGCGGGTCTCCTTCTGGACTGAATCTTTTGTTCCCTTATGGTTCTGCTTTTTGTCAGTCCATACTCCGTTGATTACTGGGACCTTATATGAATTACTAAAATTGGGTGGGGCATTCCCCCAGGTCTTTTTCCCCCTCAAAATCATTGTGACTCTTCTACTTCATTTGCCTTTTCATAGGAGTTTTGGAATCAGCTTGTCACTCCCTCCCCAAGGATCCTGCGAGAACTGTACTGTATTGTATTCCACGCTCAGACTGTCTGGGAAGGAGACATCACGACGCCTGCATCCTTAAATCCATGAGGGTGGTGTATCCCTCCACTTGTTTAGACCTTCTTTGACTTGTCCCATCGATGAGATCGGGGTTCAGAATACAGACCCTGTGCATGTTTTAGGGCCTTTTGTGATTGTACTTTGTGGTTCACGTTTTCACTCCTTGTGTATGTTGAGGCTCTTGGATACCAAGAGAGGCAGAAAGGAAACTTCCTCCTGAACTGGTTGTACTTGGGGTTCTGGCTCTCTTCCCCTCCATCCTGTACTGTGGACCTCCCGGACTCTTCAGAGAGCTGTTTGGCGCACTTCAGTCCAGGCTGGTAGGTGCATTTCCTGGGAGAAGCAAGGGGCGTGCATTTACACCATCTAGCCCAGACAGCAGAGTTTTGTAAGGCGCTGTGGCTGACCCCTCCAGCTATCCAGAGAAACCCACTGCCCCCTGCCTCAGACACCCAGTGGGACTACATTTCCCAGTCTCCCTGGCATTCACATGACCCTGTGACCCTGTTATGTCCAGTGGTTCGTGAGCAGAAGGGATGGGCCCCCGCCCAGGACTGGACCCTGGAGTCTCCTGCCCACGTTCTGAGTGAGGTGCTGATGTCCTCAGCAGCCTCAAGCTGGTGCCGGACAGGCAGCCGGAACTCAGGGTCCCCGGCTGGCTGCGGAGGAGAATCATCCAGTCAAGCTAACCATCCATCCTGCACAGTTGCACGGAAGTAACACACTTTGTGTCCTTTACGTTGTTGAAGGCGCAGGTCTGTGGCCGGTCCATGTCAGCATCACCTGACGTGGAGGTTGGATAGGTTTTCACCCACGAAGAACAGAGCACCGGGGGCCTGGCCAGAGAAGGCAGAAAGGACAGAGCGTGAGGGAGGGGTAGTCAGGGCATCTCCCCCAAGGTGGTGGAGGTGAGGGGGAGAGGGGATTTGCAGAGGCGAGCACAGGGGCTCTGTGGCTGCCTCCAAGCAGTCTTTGCAGAGCCCCCCTCCGTACCCTCCCAGAGCTCCTCCTGGGCTCCTTTGTCTGAGCAGTCTCTGCCTCCCGTGCACCCCAGCCCCGTGTCCCTTCACGCTCACACCCCACATTGCATGGATGGCTTGGGTGACATCAGATGTGACCCGGGACCTCAGCCTGAGGCAGGAGCCATAGCCACGCTGGCCCATCGTTAGCTGGGGGGTGGCCCTTGGGATCTGCCAGGAGGCCTGTGTGAGTCTGTCCACAAATGAAGAACCCTGAGTGTTCGACACACAACGCCTCCTGTCTCTCGTCCTTGGACAGAATTGACCTCGTAGGCCCAACACCAGGAACAGGTGCTTGGGGACGAGGTCCCACCCTGGGTGCAGATCTAGGGGGCTGTGCACAGGGAAGCCTATCTGGGGAGGGATGGAGGGAAACAGAGTGTGTCTCAGTTGATAGAAGATCCACAGTCTGCCAGGCAGCCTGGACCTTGAGTCCACAGACTCGGGTGAGCCCAGATGCACATTTCTCTATTTAACGTAACTGGAGCCAGTGTTAGGACTGATGCGAAAAATGTAATTGAGCAGATTTTAAGGAAATTCAGGGCAGATCCAAGTAATGCGCCGTAGGGTGTAGTGGGAGCTTTGCAAAACACTCCCGGGAGCTCCACGCATACAGCCGTGACTCTCGACTGCAGTCTGGGTGCTTGGGCAGCAGCTTCTGCTGTGCCCTCCCCTGTTGGAGCCCAAGGAGGGCATGCTGCCAAGGCCCCATCCTCGTGCTGCCCCTGCTGAGAGGAGAGTTGACACGTGTATGGGGTGGAGCCGGGGGACCGAGGGGCCTCATCCCTGCAGCCCGAGAACCCTCCCTGGGCCCCCTGTCCTGACTCCCCCCTAAACCCCACCGCTAGGTCAGGATGGTCGCCGTGGCAGGGAAGGTGTAGGGGGAGCTTTCCAGAGCCTCTCTCAGCCCCAGGATGGAAATGGCAGCCTGGTGACAAGGTCATAGGTGTCACCGTGCACAGCGCACATGTCACTGCCAGGGTCATGCTGAAGGCTGAGCGTGTGACCTGAGGTCCCTCACTGCATCTCAGTGTAGGGTATCAAAACCCTGGGGAATCCTGTGGGGCCAACTCCAGACCGTCCAGTGCACTTTGGGACAGAGTTCGATGGCACATTCTGCAGAAACCAGGTGGTCCTGCAGTCCGTGGTATCTCTACACGGTGATCTCAGCGGGCAGGAGGTGAGGTGTCATTTCCAGGATGGTCCCACTCGGGTGTGACGAGGGTTGTATATATTCGGGCACCGTGTGTGCTCTTTCTCGTGAAGCATAATCAGCACACGTGTGTTACTGTGACGTGTACGACAGATTCAGCTGTTCTGTGCATCACTAGCACAGGCAAGTGTCATTGCCCCGTCACCAGACAACGTTCTTAGACTCTTAGTGACTGTAGTCCCTGTGCTGTGCGCTCTGCCTCCGTGACCGAGAACTGGGGAGCGCCTTGGGAGTGTGCGGGTCATCCTTGAGCGAGGGCCGTGCTACTCCTCTGTACGGTTCCAGGTCGCTAGCTGTGCTTTTATCTAAGACCTCGTAGAAATAAGGGAAAGATGTGGTGTGACCCGGTAACGGTGACTGGGTCTGATGGTGGGACTGTGGGTGGTTCCATGTCTTCTTTGACCCCCTGCGTCTCTCAGGCTCCTCTCCTGTGCCATCAATATGCGTTGCTTATGCAGCTAAGCGAACGGGGGGCTTTAAAAATTGGCTTGGCCTGCTGGCACCTTCCTCCCTGGGCACACGTCTTGGTGAGAGTGGCCCCCGCACATCCCCATCTTGGTGAGATGCATGTGCGGTATCTCCCAGTGGCACCACGGGCCCATGATGGTGACCCCCATAGCGGGCAGACTGGACAACCGTCGTCTACACCCGAGGTGACTTTCCACTGGTCTTGTCTGTGCACCAGTCTGCCTCACGTTTTCATATCATCTGAATTTCCCCAGATAATTTATACTTCCCCTGTGGATAAATTAATTCCCTTTGGATGAATTATTTCCTCGCAGGAGAATTACCTTTAAAAGTGTCTGATGGGGCGCCTCTGGGTGGCACTCTGTGGAGTGTCTGACTCTTGATTTCTGCTCAGGCCATGGTTTAAGCAGTGGTGTGGGGCTCCCAGGTAAGGCCGTCTGCTCCTCCTGGGCCCAGCCCCCCTCGCCAGCCTCAGCTGGTCTCCAGCTCTGCGGACAGATGCAGCCTGGCCCCATGCCTGCCCCCTTCTGCAGGCAGGTCTTGCTGGCCCTCCTGGCAGCCACCTTCTGAATCCTATTCAGCCCCAGCAAGTCCTCCTAACAGTGCTCGATGATACGTCGAAATCAATTTCCCCACCAGATCGGATGTTTCATCTTTGATTCCTCTGTATCCCCAGGATGCCCGCGGGCACATTGGCATCTTGATTCATCTGTGATTTAACAAAGGGCTCTCCCGGTGCGAGGGTACCTCCGGGTCACATATGCAACAGCGCAGGCCACACCCTGGCCACATGGGACCAGAGTCAGGGCTGCTTTCTAAGGAGCTGTGTTGAGGGACACCAAGGGGCAGGTGATTCCTCCTCAGGGCCCTGGGTAGGTCCGCCCTCAGTCACACAGAAGCGGTGCGTCCACCTTGGCTACACAGCTGCTGCTGGACCGTGTGTCCTGCATTTCCTCCACTTCCCGAACCAAAGCATCTCTTCCCTGCATTAGCTCCCATAACTCCGGGGTAGGTTTCTCCTTGACCCGACCATTTTCCATCAGACCTTCATGTTTTTCTGGAAAGTGGGAGGAACAGGTATTTTGGGCAGAAAAGACTTCCTAAGTCAGAGCATTCTGGGCAACGATGTACAACCGCGTGTCTGTGCTGGGCTCTCAGACAGATAAAGCTGAGTCTATATAATTCCTCAAATCCAAACATGCTGCTTGTGATGTCCCATTTTGGCTATTCTCTCTCAGTGTAAGTGAAGAGACAGGTGAGCTCCTGAATCTCCTCCCTGCTCAGGGCTACTGGTCACCTGCCCAAAGGGCTGCTTTCTTAAGATGACAAATATGAGAACATTCACAGAGTTCAGCCCCCTCCTCCCAGATGCAGACTTTCACGCCTCCCCAGGGGCTCCCGGCTCCTCTCTGGAGAGACCAATGTAAACAGCCTGAGTGGACCAGGGCATGGCAGCCCAGTGGTGGAGACTGTTTTGGTGGCCTCACCTGGGAGCTCTCTCCATTCCCCCTGCTCGGCCTCACTCTGCTCCTCCCCACCCCCCAACCCCTGCCTCTCTGGGCTCCTTGTTGGGAACCCTCAGGAGGGCCCCCAGGACTGGCTGAGATGACCCCCTGTGGGCTCCCACATAGTCTGTACCTGGACAGGTATGGCTCGATGTGAGATGCTGCAGGGAGCACCTGGGGTAGGGGCGGAGGTTCCCTGAGGCATCAGAGGGAACCCAGGCACAGCATCCCCTGCCACAGGGTCCGGGACTCTCCATCCATGCAATTGGTGAGTCCACGCAGGGCTCACTCTCCCGCTGACATTCTGTGCCACGCCCTCAGCACTCATGAAGAACGAGAGGCCCTGTCCATCGGTTATTCAAGGGCTGTAGATGCTTGACCCCATGCTGGACGAGCAGCGGGCCGCCAGCTGCAGAGGCAGTCCTCTGGCAGGTCTGTCATGCCTGGTGCACTGGCGCTGCCCGACAGAAGCACACGCTCACTCCCGAAGCCCAACCCGGCTCGGAGCACTTGGCACGCTGTGAGGACACGGGACCGTGATGTGTCCTTAGGGACCGCCTGCTGGGCGGGAGGCCACTTTCCTCAGCAAGTGATTCCTGCCCAGAATGTCAAGTGCAGCACACATGTCAGAGACCCTAAAGGGAGTCGCTAAGAAGGGAAAGCGTTTCGGCTCTGCCTCCCTAGTCGGGAGCAGGCTTCCTCGGGGCTGACAGTCCCCAGCCTGTCGTACACAGACTCAGCCGCAGTGTCATCACTGAGTATAAATGGTGACGTTTTGAGGCTCACGCTGTGAGGGGCATTCAACACTGTGGGTGTGCCCAATCCTAGAGTGTCAGTGTCACAAAGCCTGTTTCTTGAGAAATGACAAAGTGCAGCCTCTCCTTACATTTGCTTTTTAATCCTTTCCTCCTCTGTTTTATACAGGAACTCCTTCTCTTAAAGGAGATTGGTACCACCATTCCGGTGCTCTCTATCGCTGTCAAAATAAGAGGTCTTTTTTTTCTCCTCTATTTCAGCCCATCGTGGGGCCTAAAAGTCCTCACAGGTTTCCACCCTGCCATGGGCTTCGTGTGCACCCGATCAAGCTTCCTGGGCTCTGCTCTCAGATACCCTGGTCGTAGTGTGGACAGCTGTCGACCTAGACTCATACAGCTGGGGGGAGCCCATGCTGCCCTCGCCCCTGCAGTAGGGCTTGAGAACGTCCCTGCACCTCTTAGCTCCAGTGTCCTGGTCTGTGTGACGGGGCCGTCACACAGAGGAGACAGGAGGAGGGGGTATGTGTGCAGTTAGCATTGAGCCTGGGCATTAGCTTGTCACTATTACGAGGATTGAAAGTTTTCTTCCTCCTTCCTTCCTTCTTTTCTTTCTTTTTCTTCTTCTCCTTCCTCCTCCTCCTCCCTCCTCCTCCTCCGTCCTCCTTCTTCCTCCTCCTCCTCCTTCCTTCCTTCCTTCCTTCCTTCCTTCCTTCCTCCTTCTTCCTTCTTCTTCAAGAGCAGGAGAATGGGGAGGGGCAGGGGAGAGGGAGAGGGAGACAGAAAGTCCCAAGCAGGCTCTATGCTCAGCGCAGAGCTATGCTCAGCACAGAGCTCCACTCAGGGCTCATTCTGACCTAGAGACCAGGACCTGAGCCTAAATCAGGGGTCAGACACCTAACTGACTGAGCCCCCCTGGAACCCCTACCATTGTCTAACATTTTTGCTTTACATATTTCTGTTTTTTAAAGATTTATTTCAGGGAAAAAGAGAGAGAGAGAGAGAGAGAGAACCTAAGTGGGGACAGAGGCAGAGGGAACGGGAGAAGCAGATCTCCACTGAGAAGGGAGCCTGACATGGGGCTCGATCCCAGGATCCTGAGGTCATGACCTGAGCTGAAGGCAGACACTTCACCGACTGACCCACCTAGGTACCTCCTTTCACAGATTTGTTGCCTCAGGAGACATTGTGCCTTCATAAGATTTCTATAGTGGTTCCTGATTATTTGTGAAGATCTGAAATGACTGACGTTTAGAACAGAAATAAAGGGAGACAGTCACCATATCTCTGGCACCTACTATGTGTCAAACACTGTAATCTATCACCTAATCCTCACAATATCCCACTGACAAATGTACTGTATCTGCTGTGCAGATGAAGGGAATGAGGCTCAGAAGTTTGAAAGCACTTGTCCAAGGCCCACGGTTGGGAAATGCTAGAGCCAGTATTTGTATGGAAGATGGGATGAGTCTGAAGTCCGGGTTCTTTTTCTCTGTGTGTTCAACTCATAACTAAAAATAAAAAAAAATTAAACCCTTAATTTTCTGTAGGAGAATACAAAGAAAGTAGCAGTAAACATTTACCTTAGGTTCAGAGGCCTGGGCCAGAGACAGTTTTTAGTTCTGTTCCGTTTTTCAGTGTCATGGCTGTTGGCCTATTTATGATGACTGTTCTTGGCTGTGTGTCATGTTTACAGAGGAGTCAAGCATTCTGCACGTCTGTTACTATGATTGATTTTCTCTTACATGAGCATCATAATTTACAACTCTCCTTTGAAATTTCTATGTATTTTCCATATTTTCTGTTAGAGGTTTTAATGTATTAATCAGAGTTGTTTTAAATTCACTGACATATTTCCAATATCTATGTCATATCTGAGTCTGGTTGTATTGATAGCTTCGTCTCTGGATAGTGGACTTCCCCCTTGTCTTTTCTTGTGTCTTGTACTTCTTAGTTGAACGTTGGACACAGGAATGGACAACAGAAACTGAGAGGATAGTATTTATACCAGGTATGTTCGTGCATCTTATTTTACACAGCTTGTTTTGGGGGTGGGGTGAGTGAGTCTAGCACGGGTTGAGCTGGACTTGGATGTTGCTGTTTTATAGTTACTATCACTGTACCTCAGCCTTCATTCTTGTACCTCTGGTGGGGATTAAGGTACTGGAGGATTTTTCTCACTGTCCTCATGCCACCCGCATTCTGCCTGTGCCTCAGAGAGGGTCTCTCTGTACACCATGGCCCCTCTCCCAGGGGTTCTCTGCTGAGATTTGACCTCAGTACCTGCAAACCTCATGATGGGGGAAAGGGGCTTCCCTGGTGTCCTCGTTGTCAGGATTCAGCAGACTCCATGTCACTAAGTCTAGAGGGAGGCTTTTGCAGCAATCCTAACCCCCCGTGCCATCCACACTTGTCCTTTTGGTATGTCTTGTGTGGGAGTTTTCTGCCCTCCACCAGCAGAAGGTATCTCATGACCTGGACCCAGGACGTTTTTACAGCCATCCTCCAGAAGGGTGTTTCTCGGAGCCCTTCCTCTGGCCATAATGGGTCTCCACCTATGCCGTGGAGGGGGCAGGGTTTGCTGATCTCTCTCAACTGTTTGAGGTTTTTGCTACATTGGTGAACGGGGGGGGGGGGGGGGGGAGGACCCGGAACCGGCTTCATTCTTTTCCTACGGTGTGCCCCTCTCCCAGGCCAGCACGACAGAGGGCAGCTTTTTCCAGTGCCCTGGCCTGCCTCTATCCTTTCTCTTGAGTATGCAGCAAGATGCGTGGAGCATCCACACGTGCTTACACACTCACCACACGTTTGTGGCTTCTAAGATTCTATACTCACTGCCCAGCCTGTATTGAGCCTTTAGGAATCCCTGAAACAGTTGAGAAGAAATGTTCTTACTTGCTTTCTTGGAAGCCCTGTGTTGCTGTCACTGATGCTCCATCCCCATCTCTCCTTGGAGGCACCTTTCTTCCTTAGATTTGAGGTTAGTTGGTTTTCCTGTACCATTAACTCTCTAATGGGTTCCAGCAAAGTTAGGATTTTTGTAGATCACCTGGCTTTTTCTTGTTGCTGGCATAGGAATGTCTTCCTTTGTTAGCATTCTACAGCCTAAGTGGGGTCCAAACAGGACCCTTCTCTTAAGGGTATGTTACTTTATCTCACATCCTGTTGGACAGAAATTAATCCTATGGGCCATGCACAGCTGAAGAGGACACTGGAAAACGTAGTTTGCATTTTGTACAAGTGTATCCAGATAAATATCTTCTGACCATGCAGGATTTGAAGAATGTTTACCGATGGCGACTAGCAGGCTTGGCCACACCTGTGTCTTCTCTCAGCCTTCACATTATTTCCTCCTCTCGGTAAACAGGCATACTTGAGTTCAGAGATGCGGCGTCGTTTATCACAGTCAGAAGGCCCATATCATCAGTGCTCAGGCACAGATGCTCCATTCTGGGCACAAACTCAGTCAGTGTGAATGTCACAGACGACACATGCAAACCCACCCTCCAGGTGCCAGATGGTGTCAGACCCAGACCAGCCTCCTCAGTCCCAGGCAATCCCCACTTCCTGGTTAAGAAAAAAAATTTTTTTTCTCTTGGGCCTTAAAGCAAATTTGACATTTGTTAAATTGAAATTGTTTTCCCCAAAGCATGCTTATTAAGTGTAGAGGCACAGATTTCCAAGCCATCAACTCAGGTGTGTAAAATAATATGATTCTTTTATAACTGTAGTTTCTCTCTAGAGCCCTCACTCTGCCTAATGGCAGAAAAAAGTAGATTCAATTCCAGGTGAATAGCATCAACTCAGGGTGGTAAGCTGCCTTTCTAGACAATTCAGGACTCTCGCCCTCCCCTCTCAGGTGCCTCTAGGTGGCTGGTTCACATGGGGCCACAGTGGGACCCTCCCTCAGCCCTCACCTCCCGTGCTGACATCTGCGGACCGTGCTGCCCATCACCCTTCTGGGTCTGGTCCTAAGGGTCAGTGTGCCTGTCTTGTGTTGCATCCTGACTCAGCATGTTTTCCTGGTGCCTCTCCCCATCTTGTACCGTGGGGGGTCTTCTGTGAGACCTGGGGTGCACCACACTGCCCCCGACCTTGTGAAGATGCGAAAACCCAAGGGCTCTCTCCTCCGTCCTCTATACATGCCAGCTCTTCTCTCCCTGCCCTCACTCTGGCTGTGTGAGGTCCCCACGAGGTCGCTGCTTCTGGGATTCCAGGTAGGAAGCGAATCCAAGCCCTCTCTGTGTTCAGACCTCCTATTCATCAGGGGTGTCTGCAGTTCTCCATTTCAGAGGCAATGTTGGGGGATGGCCTCTCAAGACCCTCCCCCGTGTCTCCTCTTTCTTTCAGGTTTTGCTTCCCCAACCCAGGGATGACCTTCCCCTGTTTGGGGACGGGAGACCTCAGACTCCCGACACAGGAGTGGGGTGTCACAGTGAGGCCAGGTGCTCCTCGCCCACCGTGTCACAGCATCAGGTGGCCCCCCAAGCAGCAGTCTGCAGGTGACTTTGCTGACCAGCAGAAGGTGGACTCCTGTCATGGGTCCTGGGTGTGCACAGAATGGCTCGGAGGACTGAAGATCAGGGCTGGCCAGATGAGATCCTGAGCACGTGCTGGATGCAAGGGGCCGGGAGGGGCTTCTGTTTTCTGAGTCAGTGCATTATACGCCTGGAAATTTGATAGACACAGCAATATACATAAAGGGTTTGAGGCAGATATTTGAAAATTGCCGTCACTTTTGCAAAATTTAGAACACCATAGAAAAGTGTGAATGTGGGACCTTAATTAGCGGAGGTGACTTCACCAATGAGCTTATGGAAAAACAATTTAAATGTTATTTTCTTGCTCACTTCAGTTTGCAGATTCAGACTTACTCTGCACTTTTTAATCCCGAACCAGCCATTTGCAGTAAGCGTGTTTCCCCGACTCCTTGGCCACACGATCTCTCCTGGCCTTCTGGACACAGAACCATGTGACTGCTGTGGACACTGGGAGGCAGGAGGGAAACAAACCGTCCTTCAGCGAATCCCACACGGCAGCCACCGGTTCTGGCTGTGGAGACTGTGATTACCGACCAGCAGAGGATCATTAATTTGGGCAAAGGAGCAGAACCCCAGTGGTGGTTACTCAGTGCCCTGCGGAGGTCAGGGCAAGTCTGTCTGAACGCTGGGTGTTCATCCTCCGCCACTGAGCAGACGCTCTCGGAGTCCCCGCCCCCTTCTGTGGAGGAAATACCCTCGACCCCAGGGACACAGCAAGGGCACTGCTGTGCGTTGGCGCTGGTCTACTTGCCGCTGTGATTTTGCATCCATCTGGCACAATTTTCCATCCGTCTGCAAGCACGTATTTCCGGGCTTCCCATCCGTCCAACAGAGGGGCCTGTCCGAAATGTCCTGTATCCTGTCGGCCGGGAGCCTGGGCGGTGGGCAGGGGCCTCTTCCTTTGCTCCCGCAGGAGGGCAGCACAGGGGGCTGGGGGGGGCGGAGGGAAGGCAGCGGGAGGAGCTGCCCGAGGTGTCTCTCCTCCCCGGAGGGCGCCTCCCACCTTGCTCAGGTCCCCGCTCGAGGCCAGCAGGAGACGGTGACGGGTCCAAGCTGGTCAGGACCCCGCAGCCAGCGACCCCACGCACTGCCCAAGGACAGCGGGCGCCTCCGAGCTCGTGGCCCGTCCGCGTCCTACACTGCGGGGCGGCCAAGGGAAGCCCGGAAGTACCGGGAAGGGCCAGACGCACGGACAACAGGCGCCGGGGCCTGCTCGCTCCACGCTGACCGGGCAGTGACGGGCGTCCGCTGTGCACACTCGGGGGCTGCAGGCGCCCCCGGCCCCGCACACGACGGCCCTGAGGCTCCAGTTGCTGCGCGCGGCCCGTCAGCACGGGGCTGGGAGGCCCGAACCCCGGAGGAGCAGCCCAGGAGGATGAGGAGGATGCGGCCCCCACACCACGCGCCAGGGGCCTGCTTCCTACGGCCCGTCCCTCCTCATCTGGGCCACACGACCCGCTTCCCGCAGGGCCGACACACGAGCAGGCGGGCAGGCGGGGTCCTCAGGAGACAGATTTTGCTGCCCCGAACAAGAGCCAGGCGACCGCAGTCCTGGCATCCGCGACGGTGCGCCTGACGCCCCATGCTCAGCCTCCAACTGCACCGGGGCGACCTTCGTCCTCCTCGTGACCAAGATGGCGCACACTCACCCACTTCCGTCGGGACATTACCGGAAGCAGCGGCGTCATTTCCTCTCTCAGCCCATTGGTTGAAACTGTGTCATGTGATAGGAACTTGCTGCAAGGGAATCTGGGAATTGTAGTCTTTATTCTAGACGAAAAGAGTTCAGCTAAACGCGCCGTGCTCTATTGCTGCAGCACAAAGGATGGACCAAGGGATGTATCCGAACCTTGAGGGCCCTTTCCATTTATGGTAATAATTCAGATAAGGAGGCAGAACTTGAGACGGTGATTTCAGCTGGGTACAGGTGATCATCAATAATGTTAGGAAGAGAAATCAGACAGGTGGTTTCAAACAAGTTGTAATTTTGGGTCCATGAGATCCGGAAATCATTGGAGGATACAAATCTAAATTTGAAAACCAAGAGGCAATTAAAAAAAAGGGGGGGGGGAGGGATCCCTGGGTGGCGCAGCGGTTTGGTGCCTGCCTTTGGCCCAGGGCCGATCCTGGCAACCCAGGATTGAGTCCCACGTCAGGCTCCCGGTGCATGGAGCCTGCTTCTCCCTCTGCCTGTGTCTCTGCCTCTCTCTCTCTCTCTGTGACTATCATAAATAAAAAAAAAAATTAAAGAAAAGGGGGGGGATCCCTCGGTGGCGCAGCGGTTTGGTGCCTGCCTTTGGCCCAGGGCGCGATCCTGGAGACGTGGGATCGAATCCCACGTCGGGCTCCCGGTGCATGGAGGTTGCCTGTGTCTCTGCCTCTCTCTCTCTCTCTCTCTGTGTGACTATCATAAATAAATAAAAATTAAAAAAAAAAAAAGAAAACCAAGAGGCAACAGCTCCAACTAGAAGGCAGATGGAAATTGCTTTTTAAAACTTTTGTGGCACTGCAGGCAGAAGAGCCCATGGAATGCCTGATGACATATTAAAGTAGCTCTTGTACTGCTTTATTCTCTTGAGCATCATTGATTTTATTATTTGTCACTGTGACAGCCAGTTAATGCATTTCCTGGGATCCGTATGTCAGATGTGCTCCCTCTGCAATGTAAATCCAACAGACCATTCCCTCGGACAGCCCTTACCTTCCATGGTATCTGGTACTGCCTGGTGAATCTCACCGTGGCGCATACAGGATGCTTTGTCCACCCAGCCATGGGGAACCAACCAGCCAGACAGCCCTTCTCACTGTGCACACCAGATGCAGACTGTGTGCAGGAGAATTGTTATCTGAAGGAGGATTGGGATTCATAGCCTGTTTTGCTGAGACATTTGTAAATGAGCATTTTTCATATTGGCACACACAGGAGTCGGTGCTGACTATAGGGGAGAACCAAGCTTCTCTCTCTCTTTATGAGCAATTTTCCTGAACAATAGCTTCTCTCTTGCCTTTCACTTCTAGAAATGTTTGTCCACCTGAATGTCAGCTAAAGATGGAATTGTCTCAGAGAAGTAGCCCAGACATGCAATAATGTGTTTCCAGCACTCAGGCATACACTTCATCTTCCGAATGAGTATCAGTATTTGTGTAGCCAGACACCTGAGTCTATTTCTGGAGTGGAAGCCCCTGAAAGGGCTCAGACATACAGACATCTGGGCACAAACCAGGAATGATGATCTGGAAACTACACACCCAGGTCTGTTTCTAACTACACATTTCAGGAATGCTGCCTGCTTCGTACATCACTCTCCCATTTAAACAGAGAAGTGAGATTGGAGCCATAGAGCCAGGGAAGTCTGACATTTTCTCCAGGAAGGTGAGATGATACCAGAGAAGTGGCAGCGGCAGGTGGCTCCTGCATTAACTCTGCGGAGCACTCAGTGATCTCCAGGGCACACTGAGCCCATAGCTGTCTGGGGCCCAGGACGGAGGCACCTCACACCAGGCCTGGCGTCCAGGGAGGATCTCAGGGACCACTGTCATGGGGGCAGATCCGCTCCAGTGGTGGTTCCTCCATCTGTCTGCGGTCAGGAGAGCATCAGAAGGCTCTAACCGGGCATCTCTCCGAGGCTCTGGAGCCCACGGGCACGTCCTGCATCAGCTGCTGCCGGCACAGACATGCGAGCTCCAGGAGCGAGTCACACAGTGACCCGGTGGCTCCGCAGCCATTCCTGACAGGAAGCACAGAGGCTCTGGCTGAGCAGACGTAGGGCACGTTGCCTCTGGCCAGGCGTCAGGTCATCGAGTTACCGGAGAACACACTTGCACCGCAGCGTCCTCGCGCAGCACATACTTTCCCACCGGACGCCCCTTCAGACTGAGGGTTCCCGGCACCGAGCCAGTGTTGGGCAGGAATGGTGTGATGAGAGAACTGTTTGTGTCTGCACAAGGAGTGCTGGGGCTTGCCGGACCATCTCTGGGAGGAGGCGCACAGACCTGGACCTCGGGCCGGGAATGTAGGTGCTCCCAGGAGCATATTCAGGAAGGGTCACACCCTTGCTGTTGGCCGCTGGAACAGCCTTCTCCCCTGGGTCAGCTTCCCTCCTGCTTCCTGTGGCCACTACTCCAGCCCAGCATGGCACAGCTGCCATGTGCCCAGTTTAAAGGGCTTCAGGGCTCTGTATGGCCTGCAGGTCACTCCCTGACCCTTGTCCAGGCCAGACCCTCAGCGACCTTGCATTGAGGCATCCGAGTCTCATGGAAGGAAGCTCCCCTTCCCAGGGAGAGGCTCCAGCTTGGCTGGGGGACCTGGGGAAGCAGAACTACCTGACCTCAAAGCCCCATGTGTGGAATCCGTTGATGCTGGAGTGGGGCACACTCAGCCTCATGGCATCCCGTGGCCCCTTCTCTGTGCCCCAAGGACCACCCCAAGGCCTCACTCCTATAATAAGTGTCAGAGCCTGGACTGATGCCCAGGTAGGCAAGGTCTGGAGTTCCAGCTTTCAACCTCAACACCCTGGAGGTGCTGCCCTGACCTGGTCCCATTTATCTTCCCCTTGGAAATGAGGCCAGAGCCCCACTGCCCCTCTGGGATCCATTACCCAGACGTTGGCCTTGACAGAGGGCATGGTGATCCTTCCGTGTCTCCCTTTTTCTCTTCAAAGGAGAAAGTTCTTGCTCTCCAGTGCATTTTACACGCAGCTTCTATGTCCTTGTGATCTTCTTTTTTTCTCTTTGCCACAAAATCCGTCCGTTCTGCAGCAAAACAAAACTACCTCCATTTTCCTCTGGGTTCACACTTCTGTTCCTTTTCTCAGGACTCTGTTCCATCTCCTTTTCTCACTCCACTATTCTGCATGGATAACCACTACTCATCTGTACGATCCCGTTCAGGCATCACCCCATCAGGGGAGCCTCTGCCCAGCTGGGTGAGCAGCCTGCTCTCGGCAGTCGGTGCTTCTCCCCGTCACTCACGGACTCGTGCAATCAAGCAGTAAGCATTTGATGGGCGCTCACTGTACCAGGCACTGAGGATACAAACGTGACTGGACCCTAGTCGTGCCCCTGCCACATCCCATGAACATCTCACCGTGGACACGTGAGCCAACCTTCATGGCCACCATTCATTTATCCGTAATGGGCACCGGACAGAAGCCAAGCCAACCAGAGTCCTTCCCTGAGATTTTCCAGGTGGAACAGACACAGTCTACGTTTCTCCAGTGGTCACGGCTCCAGGACATGAGGCTTAGGGTCCGTAGACTCCCATGTTTCCTGCCTCCTGGAGATGCTGGTCCACCATGGAGGGAATAAAGTTAGAGCAGCGAGTGAAGGGGACACAGTGGCTTCAGTTGTCTGGTGTCTGCTGCTCCTGAAGCTCACGCCTGTCTGCTTCCTGTAGCGTGCTGGCTCACCTGACTCAGGTAGGCTCCAGGTGGGACCAGATGACACACCCTACCTGGAGGACTGAAGAGTCTAAATGATCCTCAGAGGTGCAGGCAAGTGAAGGGAACCCACAGGAAGAGCATCTCGGGGCCTCGCAAGAACGGGGAGTCTTTGCCCTGGGCTTGTCTGAATAACAAGGGAGGAAGCAAGTTTTCTCGGAGCCAGGGAGAGCTGTAGCCTGGGGGAGCGGCTGTGGGCAGGAGAACTGCGGCCTCTGCCAGAGCCACAGGCCAGGAGGACGGAAGCAGAAATGCCCCAACCCCCCTCTCCTCCTGCCCTCCAGTCTCCTGCCAACTCCCCCAGCTGGCTGAAGCCCACCAGGAGCTGAGAGACGGCTTTCAGGCAGGGTTGGGACCGGCCTCCCTGGACAGACCAGGGTGGGGAGGAACGAAGAGCAGCAGAGGAGGGGCACACACAGAACACCCAGCTCAGAAGCCTTCTTGATCCTTGACCAACACCCACCCCTTGACCTCTGGCATTTGCAGGGGTGCAGTAGGTCCCGAGTTGCAGGGTGAGCCGGGCCTGTGGGAGGCCAGTGTGCAGAGCAGGAGCCCAGCGGGCTGGGGGCTCAAGAGGAGCACGATGAGCAGCCGGCTCCGTCTCCCGTCAGCTGGGTGCCGAACTGCCAGGGTCCTCCTGTGACAGCGTCTCCCCTGGCCCTGGGCCCCACCTCCCGCAGGCACCAACTCCCACAGCCTGGCTGGGCTGCTTCCCCAGGAGGGCGGAGGGCAGAGGGTGGAGGGTGGAGGGCACTGGCGTGTCCTGCCGTCCTGTCCGTCCCCTGATCATCAGGCACCTGGGGACGAGGTCGGGTCAGTGACCATGTGCCTCCCTCCTGCGGCAGTGGAGCTCCTGACTGTAATGACCCTCTCACCCTGCAGATTCAGAGTCCGGTGCGGTCCACCTTGATGGGGATGGGGGGTATGTATCCAAAGGAAATGAAAACAGGACTTTGAAAAGGTATCCACACCCCATGGTCAGTGCAGCATTAAACCACCTAAGTGTTTATCTTATCGAATGAATGGATCGGAAGATGTGGTGTGCATACACAAGGGAATATTATTCAGCCATGGGAAAGAAGGAAATCTTGACATTTGTACATCAGGGATGGGCCTTGAGGACATTACATTAAGTGAAACAAATCAGAGAAAGATAAAACTGTGTAATCTCATATGGGGAATCTTAAGAAGTCAAGTCAGACTTGTAAAAACAGTAAAATGGCTGCCAGTGGCTGGGGGTGGGGATCAGGGAGATGATGTTCAGGGTGCACACTCACAACTAGTAGGGAAGTAAGCTCTGGAGATGGAATGGACAGATAGCGTTTATAGGCAATGGTACTGTCTGAGAAGCATCAAAGTCACTAAAAGACTAGATCTTAATTGTTGTCACCCCCCAAAAAGACATAATATAATATAATTATGTGATAAATGGGACTTCCGAATCATATAATTGGTCTATTTTTAGTTTATTTTTTATTTTTTATTTTTTTAATAAATTTGTTTTTTATTGGTGTTCAATTTACCAACATACATAATAACACCCAGTGCTCATCCCGTCAAGTGCCCACCTCAGTGCCCCTCACCCATTCACCCCCACCCCCTCCCTCCTCCCCTTCCACCACCCCTAGTTCGTTTCCCAGAGTTAGGAGTCTTTATGTTCTGTCTCCCTTTCTGATATTTCCTGCTTATTTTTTCTCCTTTCCTCTTTAGTCCCTTTCACTATTTTTTATATTCCCCAAATGAATGAGAGATGAATGGATAAAGAAGATGCGGTTTATGTATACTTCTGTCCATTTTTAATCAAATATTTGGGTTTATTACTGGGTGGTTATGTTCTTTACATATTTTTTTATTTTAATCCTTTACCCAACACGTGATTTGCAAATGTTTTGTCCTGTTTCATAGGTTGCCTTTTCATTGTTTTATTGTTTTACCTTTGCTGCACAGAAGCTGGTTAGCTTGATGTCCCACTGGTATTTTGCTTTTGTTGTGTTTTTGCATTGTATCCCAAAAAATCATTTCTAAGACCAAAGGCAAAGATCTTCTTCCCTATATTTTCTTCTAGAGATCCTGTGGCATCAAGGTTTAAGTCTTTAATCTATTTTGAGTTAATTTTTGTGACTTAAGTGGTGTAAAATAAGGGTTTCAGCTTTCCCAACACCATTTGTTGAAGAGACTGTCCTTTCCCCATTACGTGTTTCTGGCTCCCTTGTCAAATATTAGTTAATTATATATGTGTGGGTTTATCTCAGCATTTTCTATTTTGTTCCATTGGTCTTTGTGTCTGTCTTTATGCCAGTACCGTACTTTAATTTCAATACTAGTTTTGTGGTATAGCTTGAAATTAGGCAGTCTGATGCCTCTGAATTTATTCATTTTTATCAGGGTTGTTCTTTTTGGTTGTTCTCCATGCAAATTTTAGGATTGTTTTTTCTGTTTCTGTGAAAAATGCCATTGGAATTTTGATCGGGATTACATTGACTCTGTAAGATGGCTTTGTGTATTGTGGCCATTTTAATAACAGTAATTCTTCCCATCTGTGAACATGGGGCTTCCTATCATTTGTGTCTTCTTCAATTTCTTTCGTCAAGCTCTTGCAGTTTTCATCATCCAGATCTCTCACCTTCTTGGTTAAATGTGCTCCTATTTTATTGTTTTTGATGCTGTTGTGAATGAGATCACTTTCTTTTTTAGATGTCTACTTGGTAGTATATAGAGACACACTGATTTCTGCATGCTGATTTTGTGTCCTGAAACTTTACTTAATTCACTGGTTAGTTCTAAAGTTTTTGGTGGAGTCTTTAGATTTTTCTATGTATAATATCATATCGTGTATAAATAATGACAATTTTACTTCTTCCTTTCCAATTTGGGTGCTTTTTATTTCTTTGTCTTGCCCATTTGCTCTGGCTGGGACTTACAGTGCTGTGGGTTGAATTGCAGTGGTGAGAATGAGCACTCTTGTCTTGTTCCTGATATTAATGGTGAAAGGCTGAAAGTATTTCCTCTGAGCATATTAGCTGTGGGCTTGTTTATATCACCTTTATTATGTTGAGGTATGTTACTTCTGAACACAACCTCTTAGCAGTTTTTATCATGAAAGGATACTGTATTTTGTTGAATGCTTACGCTGCATCAGTAGAGATAACTTTTTTTTCATTCTATTTATTGATTTGTGTATGTTGAACCACCATACACCTGTATCCCAGAGTTAAATCTCAATTGCTCATGGTATTATGGCCCTTTTTATATATTGAACTTGGTTTACTAATATTTTGTCAACAATTTTGCACCTAAATTAATCAGAGATACTGGTCTATAGTTTTCTTGTAGTGTCCCTATCTGGCTTTTGCATTAGGGTAATGCTTGCCTTGTAAAATATTTTGTAAGTGTTCCCTCTTCTTCAGTTTTTTAAAAAATATCTTGAGGAGAATAAGCATTAATTCTTTAAATGTTTGGTAGAATTCAGCAGTGGAGCCACCTGGTCCTGGGGTTTTCTGTGTTGAGAGGTTTTTGGTTGTTGATTCAATCTCCTTACTCAGTATTAGCTTGTTCAAATTTTCTATTTTGTCCTGATCCGGACTTGATATTTTCTTATGGTCCTTTGTGTTTCTGTTGTATCAGTTGTAATGTCTCCTTTTTTATTTCTGATTTTAAGTCTTCTTTCTTCTTTTTCTCTTAGTCTAGCTAAAGGTTTGTCAAGTTTACCTTTTCAGAAACTCAGCTCTTAGTGTCATTTTTCTTTCTTTCTTTTTTAAGGATTTTATTTATTTATTCATGAGAGACACACAGAGAGAGAGGCAGAGACATAGACAGAAGGAGAAGCAGGCTCCCTGCAGGGAGCCTGATGTGGGGCTCTATCCCAGGACCCTGGGAGCACACCAGGAGCACACCTGGAGCCAAAGGCAGACGCTCAACTACTGAGCCACCCAGGCATTCCTCTTAGTGTCATTGATATAGTTTATTGTTTTTCTGGTCTCTAGTTCATTTATTTCAGCTCTGATCTTGGAAATTTTGTTTTCTTATGCTAACTCTGGGTTTAATTCTTATTTTTATAGTTCCTCTAAGTATAAAGTTAGATTGCCTATTTAGAGTCCTTTTATTTTCTTAACATATGCACTTATTGCTATAAACTCCCCTCTCAGAACTGCTTTACAGCATCTGATAGGTTTTGGTATATTGTGTTTCCATTTTCATTTGTTTATAGATTTAAATTTTTAAATTATTTCTTTGACCCACTGGTTCAAGAATGTGATGTTTAGTTTACACGTTTGTAATTTTTTTCTTATGGTATTTATTTTTTTAATAATAAATTTATTTTTTGTTGGTGTTCAATTTGCCAACATACAGAATAACACCCAGTGCTCATCCCGTCTAGTGCCCCACTCAGTGCCCGTCACCCATTCACCCCCACCCCCCCACCCTCTTCCCCTTCCACCACCCCTAGTTCATTTCCCAGAGTTAGGAGACTTTATGTTCTGTCTTCCTTTCTGATATTTCCTACCTGTTTCTTCTCCCTTCCCTTCTATTCCCTTTCACTATTATTTATATTCCCCAAATGAATGAGAACATATAATGTTTGTCCTTCTCCTATTGACTTACTTCACTCAGCATAATACCCTCCAGTTCCATCCACATCGAAGCAAATGGTGGGTATTTGTCGTTTCTAATGGCTGAGGAATATTCCATTGTATACATAGACCACATCTTCTTTATCCATCATCTTTCGATGGACACCGAGGCTTCTTCTACAGTTTGGCTATTGTGGACATTGCTGCTAGAAACATTGGGGTGCAGGTGTCCCAGCGTTTCATTGCATCTGTATCTTTGGAGTAAATCCTCAACAGTGCAATTGCTGGGTCGTAGGGCAGATGTATTTTTAACTCTTTGAGGAACCTCCACGCAGTTTTCCAGAGTGGCTGCACCAGTTCACATTCCCACCAACAGTGCAGGAGGGTTCCCCTTTCTCCGCATCCTCTCCAACATTTGTGGTTTCCTGCCTTGTTAATTTTCCCCATTCTCACTGGTGTGAGGTGGGATCTCATTGTGGTTTTGATTTGTATTTCCCTGATGGCAAGTGATGTGGAGCATTTTCTCATGTGCATGTTGGCCATGTCCATGTCTTCCTCTGTGAGATTTCTGTTCATGTCTTTTGCCCATTTCATGATTGGATTGTTTGTTTCTTTGGTGTTGAGTTTAATAAGTTCTTTATAGATCTTGGAAAGTAGCCCTTTGTCTGATACGTCATTTGCAAATATCTCCTCCCATTCTGTAGGTTGTCTTTTAGTTTTGTTGACTGTATCCTTTGCTGTGCAAAAGCTTCTTATCTTGATGAAGTCCCAATAGTTCATGCTCATGGATTGGCAGAATTAATATTGTGAAAATGTCAATGTTACCCAGGGCAATTTACATGTTTAATGCAATCCCTATCAAAATACCATGGACTTTCTTCAGAGAGCTAGAACAAATTACTTTAAGATTTGTGTGGAATCAGAAAAGACCCCGAATAGCCAGGGGAATTTTAAAAAAGAAAACCATAGCTGGGGGCATCACAATGCCAGATTTCAGGTTGTACTACAAAGCTGTGGTCATCAAGACAGTGTGGTACTGGCACAAAAACAGACACATAGATCAATGGAACAGAATAGAGAATCCAGAAGTGGACCCTCAACTTTATGGTCAACTAATATTCGATAAAGGAGGAAAGACTATCCATTGGAAGAAAGACAGTCTCTTCAATAAATGGTGCTGGGACAATGGACATCCACATGCAGAAGAATGAAATTGGACCACTCTCTTGCACCAGACACAAAGATAAACTCAAAATGGATGAAAGATCTAAATGTGAGACAAGATTCCATCAAAATCCTAGAGGAGAACACAGGCAACACCCTTTTTGAACTCTGCCACAGTAACTTCTTGCAAGATACATCCACAAAGGCAAAAGAAAGAAAAGCAAAAATACACATTTGTAATTTTTTCAACTTTACTCTCATACCATTTCAGTGACAAAAGAAACTTTGTATGATTTCAGTCTTCTTAAATTTGCTAAGACTTATTTTGCAGCCTGTCATATGATCTATCATGGAGAATGTTCCACGTGCATTTGAGAAAAATGTGCATTCTGCTCCTGTAGATAGAACGCTCTGTAAATGTCTGTTAGGTCCATTTGGTCTAATGTATGGTTCAACTCCAATGTCTCCGTTTGATTTTCTGTCTACATTATCTATCCATTGCTGAAAGTGGTTGATTAAAGTCCCCTAGTAGTATCATATTGTTATCTTTGCCTTCAGGTCTGTTAGTATTTGCTTAATATATTTAGGTGCCTTAATGTTGTGTATAGGTTTAGCGTTATTATATTCTTGAAGAACTGATCACTTTATCATTATATAATGACCTCCTTTGTCTTGTTACCGCTTTTGGCTTAAAATCTATTTTGTCTGATAGAACTACCCCTTCTGTCTTTTTCTATCCCTCACTTTGAGCCTACATATGTCCTTAAAGCTGAAGTAGGTCTCTTATAGCCAGCATATATGTTGGTTCTTTTATTTTTTATTTTTATTTTTAAAAAGATTTTATTTCTTTATTCATGAAAGACAGAGAGACAGAGAGGCAGAGACATAAGCAGAGGGAGAAGCAGGCTTCATGCCAGGGAGCCTGATGTGGGATTCAATCCCAGAACTCTGGGATCATTCTCCAAGCCAAAGGCAGATGCTCAACCGCTGAGCTACCCAGGCATTCCTGTTGGGTCTTTTTAAAAAATCCATTCAGGGGATTCCTGGGTGGCTCAGTGGTTTAGTGCCTGCCTTCGGCCCAGGGTGTGATCCTGGAGTCCCAGGATCGAGTCCTACATCAGGATCCCTGCATGGAGCCTGCTTCTTCCTCTGCTTGTGTCTCTGCCCCTCTCTGTGTGTGTCTCTCTTGAATAAATAAATAAATTATCTTTTTTTAAAAATCCATTCAGCTACTCTTTGTGTTTTAATTTAATTAATTTAGTCTATTTATATTTAATGTGATTACTGATAACAAAGTGGCAATAGTAAGCCATTACCTAATTGTTTTGTATTTCCATTCTTTCACCCTCTGTTTCTGCCTGTTATTGTAACTCGCTTTTCTGTGGTGTTAGGCCCTGTTTCCCTTTTATCTTTTGTGCCTCTACTTTAGATATTTGCTTTGTGGTTACCATAAGGCTAACATGAGATGTCTCATAGATGAAATAATTTTTTTTTTAATTTATGATAGGGACACAGTGAGAGAGAGAGAGAGGCAGAGACACAGGCAGAGGGAGAAGCAGGCTCCATGCACCGGGAGCCCGACGTGGGACTCGATCCTGGGTCTCCAGGATCGCGCCCTGGGCCAAAGGCAGGCACCAAACCGCTGCGCCACCCAGGGATCCCAGTAATTTTAAGCTGATAGAAACTTCACTCACAAAATTCTCACTTGTTATCCCTTTTATATTTTTGATAACACTGTTTTTCTTTTATATTATATAGTCTTTAATTAATTATAATAGGTATAATTATTTTAATACTCACATTGACCTTTATATTATAGCTAAGTGGTTAATATTCCATTGTA